>NW_011888809.1:6051851-6059641 GCF_000151845.1 Pteropus vampyrus
AGTGCCCTACAATAGATGACTGGCTAAAGAAGCTGTGGTACATATATACAATGGAATATTACTCAGCCATAAGAAGAGATGAAATACTGCCATTTGCGACAGCATGGATGGAACTCGAGATAATCATGCTAAGCAAAATAAGCCAGACAGAAAAAGTGGAAAATCACATGATATCACTTATATATGGGATGTAAACCTAAAAGCAACGAAGAGCAGGACAAACAGAGACTCATGGACATAGACTATAGACTAGTTGTTACCAGAAGACTATAGAGTAGTGGTTACAGTGGGGTGGGGTAGGAGCGGGGAGGTAGACGGGGTAAAGAGGGTGAAGTATAGGGGGGTAGGAGGAGGGTGAAGTGGGTAAAGGGGATCGAATATATGGTTGCTGAAGGAAACTGGACTTTGGGTGGTGAGCATACAATAGAATATACAGATGTCAAATGATAAGGTACACCTGAAAATTATATGATTGTATTAAGCAATGTTACCCCAATAAACTTAATAAAAAAATCAACATGGAAAAAAGAAGAACCCTAGGGGAAAAATGGGCCAAAGATATGAATGACCCATTCAACAGAAAATGCCTAAGGGCTGCAGTGCACCGAGATTTATCTATTTTTTGACAGAGATCTGTGTGACAATGACAGAAGCCATAGCAGATGAAAACTTTTTTTCATTGTTGTTGTTGTGGACAAATTTGATTCTCTAGTTCTCATTTTACTTGGAGCTTGAAAGTTGAAGAAGCCCCTTTGGTTCAAATAAACATTGGATCCATTTTTCAGAGTCCCAAGAAAGAGAAACTGGACGTCCTGATAATTTGGATACATAGAGACTTAAGTGGTCAATTTGAATGTTACAAAGAAAAGTGAGTGTGTCTCAGTGAAGTGGGTAATACTGGTTATACAACCCAATTCTAAGACTTGAGTAAACAATTTAGAGTATCCATTATGTGCCGGGCATTATGCTAGAAAATGAGGTGGATTCAAGATGGCTAAGACACGGCTTTCTCCTAGAGATCACAATGAAATGATTTTTTTTCATATAACGAGCTCCTTGGGGTTCATTGTGATCTGTTTGGAAAGTGAAGATAAGGACTATCGTGCATGGGTTATTGACTTGGAGTGCACCCTCAATAAATATTAGCATGACTATAAATTCTACTGTGGATATCTTATAGGTAAATCAAGTGCACTTTAGAAATAGTACAACCATAATTCCCCAGTCATTCATTGAACTGTCCATTGTGGAGACCTGTGCTCGATGGTCTTAGATGCCCGGGAAGGCGGCGCGGCCTTGCACTGCTTAGGTCCTGCAGTAGCACTGGGTCAGGACAATTGCTAGAAGAGCATCTCTGACAAAATTGTCTTATCCTTCTGAGAAAGAAACGCCTCACCTTGCAGAAACTTCTGTGGGTCTCTTTCTCCCTGGTCTGTTTGTTCTCTCCTTGCTTGTCATAACCATATTTACGAACCACCCAACCCTTCCCATTAAAAATGACAGAGATGACGGGGTCCAAATGAATCACTTTCTAAGCATCTAAGTCACAGTAATCAATTATAGTTCCCTGTCACTAGGACAATGCTCTCTATAAATTGGTGATCTTTAAGTAAGCTTGTTAAGAGATCCATTAGGAGGGGGTGTGGACTGTTTTTCTCTCCTTTGATATATTGTTCCAACAAGAAGTCACATGCCTATGAGGCCCTTCACTCACAGGGCTTGAAGTTTTGAGTCACAGATAGGCATTATGGGAGTAAAGAGGACCACTGGGATTCAATAAATTCTGCTTGAGAGAAGGTATCAGATTAAGTCAGAAGCGTGTTTCCTTCCTGTTCCTTGTGGGGAAGGCTGCCTTGTTTGGGGCTTTGCTTTCTTCCTCTCCCTGAAGAACCTACCCTTTCAGCTCATCTTGGTTTATCTCTAATCAGGGCTTAGATAGACATGGCAGAGTGGTAGGGTGGACTGAGTCAGCTAGCTGTAGCGGTGGTAAATAGCCGAGGGCAAAGGAAAAGTTAGGATTCTGTTTTAAGAAGGGATCCCAGTAGGGTTGAATACAGGAAGAAATTTCTTTAGGAATCATCTATATAAATGGGGGGCTGGCAGGCAGCTATTTTAATTTGAGAAGAGATAAGAGAAGACAGGACTTTGATTTGGAATGGAGAATGGGGCTCGGAACTTCTGTTGATCTAGTGGTGACCGCATGGTGTCTGTGTGTTCAGGATGCAGGGTTGAGGTCGACACCGCCAAGCAGCAGTGCCCTGAGTCCCCTCTCTGCTTAGTCTGCTGTAGAGTCTGGCATGTGCTGCCACCTCGCCTTCTCTGCAGACTTTTGGGAGGAGGGTGAACAGGAATGTCTACCTGCAGAAATCTGCAGCAGGTCAATCCCAGAAGAGTGATTGCCGGGGCTCAAGGGTCCTGGTCCTCCTCAGACTCGCCATTGTTTACTGCCAGCATCTCCTGGTCCCTGTGGCCCTCAGCCTCTCCCTTCTCCAGCATTTCTCTTGGGCTCTATTTGTGCCCTGTATGAATTCCCTCGAAGGCAGGAAGAACCAAGCGATCCCCATTGTTCCTTCCCTCCCTTCTCCCCCCAGTTCCTGTGTCCGCGCCCCCCCCCCACCCCGCCTCCACCCAGGTCTGGGTCAGGTTCCCCAGAGATGCTTCTGTGTTTCTTTCTCTCAGATCATTGTTGCTCCGCCCTTGATCCTAGTTACTGAACGACCAGGCCTGTACACACTGCATCTCATTTAATATTTGTAACAATCCAGTCAAACAAATTAGTATCCCAATTTTATAGATAAGTACACTTAGGCTTAGAAATTTTAAGTAATTTGCCAAGGTCACACAGCTAATAAATAGTATATCTGGGGTTTTGTCTTGAATCTGTCAGACTTTACATATTTTGCGGCTTTCCACTACTTTTTAAAGCTGCTTAATGAGGATTGAGTTGTTTCTTTCTTCCTAACTTGAATTCTTAGGTTGTTCACCAGTTCCCCACCAGAGGCCTCTTTGCCTCTTATGTCCACTCCACACAGAAAGAAACTTTTCAGGCAGGCCAAATGGCCCATGCTTCCTGCCCCTGCCAATCTATGAAATCAAGTGGCAAACGTTAGTAGATGTTCTTGGCTGGGGATTTTTAAGCCAAAGGAATCTCTCTCTTAGTGCTTTAGTGATTACTCAGATCTGATTTGTTCTTTGACATGTTTGCTCAGTTTTTTTACAGATTTCAGAACAAAGCTTTTCTATTGTTGCTATCTAATTGAAGATTATCTTCATCGAAAAATAACTGGTTAAAAAGAACTATTATCTTTTGCAACAATTTGTCTCAGTAACCAGGAAATTCTTTTTCTTTCCAAATTGTAGAACCAAGACAAAATTCTAAAATAAATTGGATGCAACTGTCATCCTCCGTTTCAAACTTTCATCTTAATAAAATTAACTTAATTATTCTTATCAATTGTCTTTATAGTGAGTCAGTGTATTAATTTACTAATAACTAATTTAAAAAAAATCTAGTCATGTGTTAGGGTTGCATATCTTTTATTTACAAAGAGAGTTCATCTACTTAAAGTGTTTGAAAAACTCGCACAGATAATCGCTCTGAAAGCCTTTGTTTTCACCTCTCTTTCGCCATCTGCACCTTTGTAGACCCCCCCACCTGCTTGCCTGTGCTCCCGGCTTCATCACTGGGCTTTGACCCCTGGATGCGGGGATTTCTTTAACTCCCTTCTCGCTATTTTGAATCACGCACGAGGTTTTCAGCTTTGCGAGTCCCAGCATCTGCCATTTTTTGAAGTCGGGACTTATTTCTCCAGCCCAGCCCTACAGAGGTAACTCCTTCTGAGGCTGAGCCCGCAGGTGAGTCCTGAGCTGGATCCCCACTTGGGAGGTGTGGAAATGTCTAACTCTCCATTGATTACTATCTGGAGCATCTAGAAGTCCCAGAGATGAGCACCTGAAGTTTATATTTTCCTGCTTACATGTCACAAGTCTGTGCATGTACTAAGAAGCAAGCTGCTCGGCCTTGGCCCTTACCGCTCACTGCCCAGCGGTTTTTGGGGCCATTTAAAACACAAAAGTTTGCACTCCACAATGAAGGCAATATTGGAGGAAGCACAGAAATTCTGACTCTGCGCTGTTCATTGTGCTAGGTAGTTCCCTGTGCATTTTCTCTTGTTTGCTTCTGGCTTGAACTAAGTGGAATAAACAAAACAAAGAACCCATTAGAGAGCACTTGTGAGACTGGGTTGGAGGATTTGCTTTTATAGGGGAAGAAGTAAAGGGAAGTATTTGCCACTAGGGCAGGGATTTATTTATTCTACTGGGGGTTCTCAGATTACGCCTAAGGGCTCTGATGCCTATGGAGCTCCCTGAAGGAGTCTGTGTTCAGGGTGGGATCATTGACACTGTAAGCAGAGCCAGGGGGATGATTTCTGTAAATGTTCAGGGCACCCTCATTGGCCAAAGGGCAAACAACAGGAGAAGGCACCGATCTCTCTTCTCAAGGAGCTCACAAGCTGATTTGGAAGAAAAGGCAATATGTACAAGATCATTAAAGATACTGGGCAGTATGCATGGCACAGACCATCAAGCCCCCGGGGGAAGGAAAGCGGGGTTCCTACAGTCTGAGGGGTCTGTGAAGCCACTCAGGACACTAGGGTCGGTCCGGGCCATGTTTAATGGGACACTTCATGCCCTCCTTCCTGCACATTTTCTGTGTCTTGTGTATCATCCTTGTCTCCACAGCACTTTGTGCTCTTGTGACTTATAAGAAGAGATTTTCTCATGTTAGTTTATGAAATGCGTAGTGAGTTTAAGGGACTGCATGAAGGTTTATTGTAACGAACTGAGAGGGCATGAGAGCAATGGGCAGCTTATGGTATTTACCATTCTGTGACTCAATTTCTTCTTCTAACGGGACCAGTAATAGTGCCCACTCAATGGGTTTTTGTAAAAAGATAGTAACAAATAATCTACGCATTGCTTAACTTGGTGGCACACAGAACTTCAATCCATGTAATCTCTGTTATCACTATTAATTTCTAGTTTCTCATAAATTTTACTTGCCATGGGCCTCCGTGACTCCAACACTAAATTCCCCTCAATGTCTCTGTCTTGACTTTAGGGCTTTCAGATTCCTTTCGATTTCACCTCTTGCTGCTCTTGGCTGCTTTTCTTCTCATTTCCAACAATGTTCTTATTAGAGAATCTGGTTGTCTTAGCTCATGTTTTTGGTTGGGTCATATCATATGTGACAGGCCATTTGATTCACAGGCTTCCGTTGGGTCCATGCTCTTTTATGACCCAGTCATCAGGGACTATTGTTAGGAAAAAAAATATTTAGAATGGAGTGTGGACATGGCATGTTGGATGGTGGGTCTTGGTGCTGTTTTGTTTACCTCTTATAAATGAACTTTGTACAAATATCTGCCCAGTTCAGATCTATACCCAGTCTCATGTACTCAGTGTTGACAGGACACATAGGTGAGAAATATATAGTCCTTCCTTCTGAGACCTCTCCATGAGGCGTAGGGGTAAAGAAAACAGCGCCCAGAAGATCGTAATGTATGTTAGCTTCTGAGAGCAGAGCGAGGTGACAGGTTGTAGAGGTCAGTGGTGGGTCCCGAAGGCTGCTGGATCTGGAACAGGCTCACGGACAAAGAAGTCCTGGGAGAGGGCTTTGGGAGTCCTGCAGGCAGGTAGCAACCAATATGTCAGATTTTGTGCTAAATGCTTTCATTATTCCTTACAATAAGCTTATGAGGTAAGTACTATCACTGTGTAAATTACACATATGAAGGAAAGGATGCTCAGAAAGGTTAAGTGATTTGCCATAGGTCGCACAGTGCTAGTAAGTGAGAGGGAAGTGATTCGAACCCAGGGAGGAAGGTTCCCTGACAAGAACAAGGGCATGAAGGGAAGAAATAATCTGAGCTCATTCTCCCCGGCCAGGCCCTTCGGTCTGTTTGGCTGGAGCCCAGCATGCTGGGGGAAAGGCTGTGGAGGGCCCCGGATGCTGAGGAGATTGGGGCTGGGACCAGAGTTGCAGTTACAGCTCTTGGCGCTGGGCCTCACAGGTTGTGAAAGAATTTTGAAGTGAAAAGGAGTTTAAATGCCAGGTGGATTGGTTTGGTGGACATTTTCTTGGCTGCCATCTTGGATACCCAAGCCTTGCTCCTCAGCCCAGCTCTCCCTCTCTCTTTAGCTCCTGCTTTACGTGGACACCAGAGTGACCTTCCTAAAACCTAGGCTTCCTCATGTCACTCTTTGCTTCAAGTCCTCCCGTCGCTCTCTAGTGTTCTTAGAACAAAGTTCAAACTTCTTAGCGCAGCATTAAACTTCCGGTCTGCACTCATCTCACGTCCTTGTCTTCTCCTTCATGTTCCTGAAGCTGCCTCATCGACCCGCTCTCCCTTCCCTAAACAGGCCATGTTTTCAAGACTCCAGGAGACTGACAGGCTCCCACCCCCCGCTTCCTGGAATTTATTAGCTAGCATCATCGGTTAAGCCCCTTCACAGGAATTAATTTGTTAGCCTCCACCACAACCCTGTCAAGCAGACTCTTTTATTTCCATTTTACAGATGAGTAAACTGAGGTTCATAGAGGTTAAAATGCTTGTCCAGGGTCACAGAACTAATAGGATCAGAGGCAGGATTTCAACCAAGACAGCTTGACTCCAAGGCCTGGACTTGTCACTACCATCCCATGTGATCTCTTTCTATTTTTTCACTGGGCAGATGCTTTTTTTTATTCTACATGGCCCTATCAGATGCCTCTTCCATGGCGCGCTCCTTGATTACTACCTCACCCCCGAGCCCGTCTATCCGATGAGTCACTCCCGTTTATTCAGTACTATTGCAGCATTCATCACCTCTTTTTAGAGTTGTTTCCTAGACCTCTGTAATGAACTAAATGTTTGTGTCCCTCCCAAAATTCCTATGTCGAAGCTTCAGTCCTGGATGTCACTATATGTGGAGAGATGGCATTTCTGGAGGTAACTAAGAGTAAGTGAGATCATAGGGTCGGGGCCCTGTTCCAACAGGATTAGTGTCCCTATAAGAAGAGATGGCAGAGAGCTCATTCTCTTTCTCTCTGCCATATGAGGACACAGCAAGAGAGCAGCCATCCGCAAACCACGGAGAGCGCTGTTATGACGTCGATAAATTAACGTTTGCTAAGTGGAACGCAGGGTGAGTGTGGTGAGCCCAAGTTCAAGAATGGTCCACAAGAGAAATTGAAATAAAGTTTATCACTCACAGGATCTAGAGGAAGTACCCAGCGCATCTCGAAGGCCAAGGCACAGTGCAGACAGAGAGGGAGGACCTGGTGCACGTGCCTGTGGGTGGAACATTCGGGAGTTCCCAAGCTAGGGCCAAACTGGTCAATTCAAACCAAAGATCAGAGTTTCGGTAAGCCCCATGGGGGTCTTGTCTAAGGGGTGTATAAGACAAACAGGTCCTAGGAGGTAGGGCGGACTGTTGATCACAAGGGCTGCTGGGGACATCGTGTCAGGAACTTACATTTGCTTGAGACTCTGTACTGCTATCTAAGCTTGTGCTTGCATAAGGGGGCCAGTGTCAGCTTACTGTCCCCACAGGCTGCTTGGCCAAACAACATGGATGCCGAGGCAGCAATCCCGTGGAGTAGCTTAGCTCACCTCTCCACGAGAGCCCTTATCAGAAACGGACTCTTTGGGATCTTGATCTGATACTTCCAGCCTCCAGAACTGTGCGAAAATAAATTTCTGTCGATTAGGCCATCCTGCCCGTGGTATTTTGTATTTTGCAGCTCG
>NW_011888809.1:6059691-6063968 GCF_000151845.1 Pteropus vampyrus
CTCGAAGGCCAAGGCACAGTGCAGACAGAGAGGGAGGACCTGGTGCACGTGCCTGTGGGTGGAACATTCGGGAGTTCCCAAGCTAGGGCCAAACTGGTCAATTCAAACCAAAGATCAGAGTTTCGGTAAGCCCCATGGGGGTCTTGTCTAAGGGGTGTATAAGACAAACAGGTCCTAGGAGGTAGGGCGGACTGTTGATCACAAGGGCTGCTGGGGACATCGTGTCAGGAACTTACATTTGCTTGAGACTCTGTACTGCTATCTAAGCTTGTGCTTGCATAAGGGGGCCAGTGTCAGCTTACTGTCCCCACAGGCTGCTTGGCCAAACAACATGGATGCCGAGGCAGCAATCCCATGGAGTAGCTTAGCTCACCTCTCCACGAGAGCCCTTATCAGAAACGGACTCTTTGGGATCTTGATCTGATACTTCCAGCCTCCAGAACTGTGCGAAAATAAATTTCTGTCGATTAGGCCATCCTGCCCGTGGTATTTTGTATTTTGCAGCTCGAGAAGACTGACAGAAGCTCTTTCTCTCCTGACCGGTTCTCACTTGGCAGAGATGCTCCCAGTCAGGGGCCTTGTGTTCCCAGCTCCTGGTTTGGTGCTTATTGATCTAAAGTGCAGCGTGCAGGAGGCTCTCGGGGAGTCTGTGGAATCGTGCCTCATCGCACCTCACTACCTTGCACCCCAGGATCCCATGGCACTCTCCTCTCTGCCACGTTCACCTGTGCTCTGTGCCCCTGTAAGGCCCAGGACGCGGGGCTATCTCTTCTGCACGGAACTTGCACCGACTGCTTCTTGCAGGGGACCTGGCAGCCTGTGTCTCCTCTGGCCCCTTGCCCCGTGCCAGCTGCCACTCCTCCGCCCGCCTGGGCGGGACTTATGACAAAGACCCATCAGGTTAGGAAGGACGGATGTACTGGCCGAGCCACCACTGTGCATAGAGTGTAGCCGGCCGGCACTGCCAGCCCCTCTGCCTGCTGAGCGAACCCGCGTGGTGATCCTGCTTGGCATTTTCCGACCTCAGGAGTCATTTGGAAACATTTTGATTTGACAAGAAATAATGTTAAAAATGTCCCGGAGCTGAATGGACATTTAACCCTTTTAGGCCTGATTCGTGCTGGGCTCTGAGACCTTCCAGGGTTCTGTTCACAGCCGTTTGCTCTTTTTCATGACCTGGAGATTGCCTTGGGCTGGAGCCCAACCTCCAATTCCTCTTCTAAAGATGGGATATTCTCCCCAGACCCTGAAAGCCGCTTATCTACTCTCTGCTCGTCAGTGTCCGTGAGCTCACAGCTGCCCTCCCGTCCTCCCCTTCCATTACTAGACTACTTTGCTTCCTAGAAACTTCTTAAAAGCTTAAAAAACATTTTACCTCCCTCTCATTTTCACATCCACTGGCCTTACTTTCACCATCTTGGGCAACAACTAAAACCATAAAAATCTGCTCCATTTTTCACACAGCAGTTTTTTTCATATGTTTGAACAGAGCAGTGGGTCTTATTCATCAAACGTTTACCAAGAGCATCTTTTCTGGGGACAGTAGATGGGAAGGTGAGCTCAGGGTGGCTGCGTGTGATGCTGCGGTGCATACTGCCCAACCCCGGGGAGCTTCGTTCGCGTGGACCGTAACCCGTGCTGTCATATGGGGCCGTCCTGCGTGAAAGCTGAACTCTCCTTGCCTGTGAGGCCTTCACAGGTTACGTGGGGATCTTCTGAGTCTTCTTTGCCCAGCTAAACCTTTTTGGCTCTTGCAGTGACTCCTTCTTAGTCATGGCTTTGTGTTTACTCACCATCTTGTTCTTCGTCCCCTGACTGTGTCTCATTTGTCAGGGTGCTTCTGAGAGTGTGGGGCCTCCAAGTGCCGTCTGACCACACCAGAGGGATTTAGGGATGTCATCTCCAATTTGGACTTTGAACTCCATTAACGAAGCCTCCAAGAAGAGACATTGGCTACGATTTTACTTTAGTGAGTGATTTGTAGAGATCAGCAAGACTTGGAGGTCATTTGACATGGATTAAGGGAAACCAAGATCTACCCTTTGGCTACATCTGACATGGGTTAGGCTCCAGCTACATAACATGTGCCATTCAGGATTATAATTATCCAATTATATATATGTCTCCCTTATTAGCTCCTTTATAGGAGGGGCTGAATTTTATTTTTATGCATCTTCACAGACAGCATAGTTAGCTGCTTGGTAAATTTGAAACAAATGACAAATGACAACTACTATGTTTATGCCTCATTCCGGGTGCTTGAGGGGGAGGTGTTGTAATGCAGAAAACATGACACCTGCTCTCACAAAGACTTGGACACATACTCAGTGAATGACTAAGTGGTGAATTTTGAGAAGTTGATTTTGGGGAGACAGTGCTCCTCAGTGGCTCACCATCTCGTGGGTTGGGTTGTGGCCCAGTGAAGGGCTGTGGTCACACCAGCAGCATGAGTGCCTTTTATGACCTCAACACAATCAGAAGGTGAACTTGTAGCTGTTTCTGGAAAGTCTAGATTTTTAGTCATCGTTCGAGGCACTAGGAGGAAAAGGTTTTGCAGGACTCAACTTCTGATTGAGCGCCATTGTTCTCAGGGACATGTTCGTCATTTGTTTTTTTTTTTTTTTTTTTTAGGTTGTAAATGTCTATGGGAGGCAAGATAAAAGTGTAATTGGCCTTTCTTGGAGGTCACAAAGCCTTCACCAAGTCACCTGCTCAAAGACATGTATGCAGGTGCCTACGTGAAACAATCGGACACTTCAAAAACGACAGGGTTAAATAATGAGGTAGAAAATAAGAAGGAGAGAGAGGTTCTGGTGAAGGGAGGACGTAGGGAAGGGGAATAAGCTCTCCAGTGAAGGGATGGCGGTTCGCCTGTGCGTCTTCTTTGGGGAAGCCTGAGCAGGTCACTGGTTCTGCAAGTGCTTTCGTGACTTCTCGGAGCAGCTGTATGCTGTGATAACTCTCCACCTTCATTCCAGCCGGTTCCTCCTCAGTGGTGCCCCAGAGGTCGGCGGATCCAGGCCTTGACTTCAGTCCTCCTGACCCCCAGTCCTGTAGTTTGCTACAGTGACATGTGTGGCTACATTTTTCACTCATTCTCTGATATATATGCGGTGATTTTGTGCAGCTCTGGTCAGATATTTCTAATTATTGGGTCAAAGGAAGGCCACTAGACTCAACTTTAGTTTAAGACAAAAGAATAAAGCAACCTCAATTTCTGGTCTCCTGCCACACCTCTCTTCCCCCGCCTTTCTGTTTTGTTCTAGAATGCCTATAACTCATTTTTGTGGCATTTTGTAAATTTAGCTTGAGGTTAATTTCATAACACTATTTGGAAACTACCTTAATTTTATAATTAAAGATTAAGTGACTCATCCAACCTTCTCTCTCCTTCCCCACAAATAATCTGGCTGTAAAACAAATCTCTGCTATTAAGTGGTATTTATTTAATTGTGATTTGCTGTAGAGCTGTTTAAGAGCGGGTCATTAGGTTAAAATCATTGCGCTTGTCCTCTGAGCAGAGAATGTCTTGTGCTGACTTACGTTTGGGTGTGCTTCCCCTGACGCTGAGCTAACACAGCCATGTTTACATTACACACATTCTCTAGTCGCTGACATTTTTTTGTTCCAGAAGGAAAAAGACAACACAGACAAATGCCCCTATTTGATGTGATGTCAGGTTAAGCTGGACCAGTAGTTGATACTTTCCACTTGTATCAGCTACATTTTCTACCCGTCCTTCCCAATCTTTCCCAAGTTGATGTTGAAGAAGAAACCAGTAATTTCAGATGGTCTGAATCCTTCGTAGCTTGTACGGAGAGTCTCCGACGCTGGATAGTCTCAAAGGGCTGGCGAACCAATGAGCCCCTTGTACACAAACACGAGCCCACCACCTTGGCCCCAGGTTGTCTCCAAGTGGACGGGAGGTTGGAGACCCGCACAGAACCTTTTTGCAGTGTCAAAACGAGGCAGAGTTTACATACGGTGCAGAAGTATGTTCAGGGTAGGGCAAAGCTCTCCGCAACCCCCCCCATCCTTGGATCCTTAAATAGTTTTTCTAAGGTCCCTCCTCTTCTTCACATTCAGAGCCCTCTTGGCTTTGCATTTTCTAGGCAGATGTGAGAAATGTCACCACATTTCTCAAGAGGAACTGAATAAGACAGATGGGCTCTACCCCAGCAGGACACCTGGATGGCAGCCCTATCTAGTGCCAGAATGAGAGTGCATGTGCCTGCTTGTTTATTTATTCTCCTCCTGTTTGGAGACTTTCCCTGATT
>NW_011888809.1:6065878-6071224 GCF_000151845.1 Pteropus vampyrus
AACATGTGCCAAAAACTTTTCTTTTTCCCAACTTGGATTAAAAATTCAAGTTAAAGGGCAACTTTTTATGCATGCTACACAAAGTTAAAATAACACCTTAAATTCCTCTGTGTATGGATTTGTTTTCTCTCCACATGGTCGGAGTTACTGAAAGAAACTTAGAAAGAAGGTTATTGGAGGTTCACAAGACCCTCTGGGAAGAGCCCACTTAAGCAGACCAGCCGCTGGGACTTTGAGAAAAACCAGTGTAATGCTGGTTACCTGACATTAGTAACTGGTTCCCAGGAGCTGCCTGTGTCACTACTAAGGACGAGCACCAGAATTTGTGGGGCAAGGAAAGAGGGTCAAGCTGGGAATTAAGAAGCCCAGCTCCTGGTCCAAGCTCTCCTGCTGTTCACGTGACCTGGAGTAATTTATTTAACTTCTCCGAGTCTGGTTTCTCATTTGTTTAGTAAGGCTAGTGATACTGATGCCTTAGAATCATTGATGGAGATAGAAACCAATGAGGTCATGGATGCGATTGAATTTTGCGAAGATTACAAAATGCTATGCAAATCCAAGGGCTAATCAATTCTACATAATTTAGTCACATTTGAATTCTTCCAGACTCTGTACACAGTATAATGTGTTAGAGCATTGGTCGTCTTAGAGGTCACCTCATGTAGTGCTCTGATTTTATGTATAGGACACTGATGGACAGAGGTGGAGCAAAAGGGACTTGCCCACAAAGTAATACGCGTGTTACTGCTAGGACCCAAGTTTGAACGAGGGGATCTGACTCCCGTAGGTGATTTTTTTTCAATGCCCTATATATATAATCTATAGTGGTTGAGTTCAAACAAACCAGTGACAGCTGCTGTGAAATTATAAAATTTAGGGACAGTCGGGTCAGAGTGTCAAACGAAGGCAATTGTGAGGCCATCTCGACTTTCTTGGCTTAGTCTGAAAGGTGCTAACTTTCCAGATCATTCTAAGCTGCATCCCTTGGGGAAGCAAGCACACCGTTCAAGTTTCCTGTCTCCATCTTCTAAACTCATACATGCCTGTGAGGTTGAGAGACTTTCATCACACTGAGCTTTGAGTAGCTGGTCACTGGTCACTTACAGACGGATCCAGACCTGACCTCTTCATCTGGGAGAAGGGAGTGTGGCTGAGGTCAGGCTAGCCTCTGAGGAGGGTCCTGGCCCGGAAGCGTTCCATGACACCATGTACCTCGTGTGTCTTTTTCCATAATAGGAAGGGCTTGGAAGAGCAAAGCTGGGACGATTATCTGTTCATCTCAGATTGGTTCTCCATAATGAAGTCGTGTGGCAGCCCAGCTCCCGCCTAAGACTCCCAGATTCAGCATCCCAGAGGCTGTGCCGCTATGTGCAATCAGTGAATTTTTGATGCTTTGAATTCCATCTTATATTGAAGCTTCTCCCTTCTCCCAACTCAGTAATGCCTCAGGCAGGGAAGCCTGCAATTGGCGATGCGGGGCTATGGTGGTCTCCTCTTTTTCCCATTTTGTGCGAATCTTCCTCCCCAATACCTGCCCCTAGTCTGTTCTGGATCTTCCGTGGGTGAAAAGTGCTTTTGGGGAGAGTTAGGGAGTGAAAAAGGTGCTGCTCGATGGGGCTACCATGATCTAGTATTGTCTCCCTCGGGCTTTGATGGGAGTTTGATGCTCTCAGTCCGGCGATAAACTGCTGTTCTCTTAACACGGTCGATACCCGTTCCAATTGGCTACTTACTACTCCAGATGTCAGTGCCCTGCCTTTCTTGGGTTATCCTGCTGCCCAGCTCCCACGAGGATCTCTTGGGTGGAATTTTTCATAACACGACATATTCTAATATCCTTCTACAGGGTCCACATGGAACCCAAGGGAAACCCCAAACCGAAGCCATGTCCAGGGCAGCCGCCCCTCAGCCCCCTGCTCAGGGTGGCCAGCCTATCACTGCCTCTCTCTTCTAGTTTCTCCAGGTTTGGAACCAGCACCAGTCTCTGTGCCTTTAGAGCTCAGATTAAGCTCCCCAACCTGTGATCCCGAAGACTCCCACAGGTAAGAGGGATGCACCTGCTTTCCTCGAGCGTGGGTACAGGTGTTGCTAATGCAAGAAACCCTTTCTTCCAAATCTCTTCAACCTCAGGGTTTTTCAGAGTGGATGTTGGACTAAGGATTGCAAATATGGTTTCTGAAACCTTTTCTTTGCAAGTCCTGCATTGGTGGACGAGCAGCTCATTTTATAATGTGTCATTAGGGAGAAGCCCATCTTAGTTCCTGTTACCCTTCCATCTGAGGTAGAGACAAATCACATCAGAGCCCACCTTGTCTGCCTTGCAGGATGGATGCAGTGGGTTTAAAAAGGAGTTGGGGAAGGAAAAAAGCTTTGCAAACTCTAACATCCTTTAGAAATGCTCGACATTATTCTTAATGCTGGGTAAATCAGAAAATCTGAATGTATGTATAAATCATGTTTCTAGCCTTTAAAATAAATTTGCTGAATCTTTAGTGGATATTGATTGGCATTTTTGGTCATCGAGGCAATCCATTAGCAGTGATTTCCAAGATCAGCCGCATTCAAACCACATGTGTCTTTATCTTTAAAAGAGAAACTGTAGTTTTACTAATGCCTGACTTTCTTTATGTCAGTGGGGGAGGAGGCATTCGTTGTTCATAGGCACAGACCGAGAATATCTCGCTGTAGCTTTTGGTATGAACTGTTGGTACCCCACAAAGAAGAAATAAGTTTTTGCTGTTTGCAAAGGAATTCAAGGTCTTTATTGTCGCCAAGAACTCTTAAAAGCGATAAGCCATGTATATAAAAAGGATCCCAGGTCTTGTCTTCAACAAGCCAGTGTCCACCAATCAGTTTGAGAAATCTGTATCAAGAGTTAGGGCTTCGGGTTTGAGCGTGTGGTGTCTGTGGGTAAGTAGGATTTCTCCTGAAGTTGTCTTGCCTTTTGCGATGCTTTCTCTATGGAAAGATGTGAGATTTAAGCAGGTTTATTTTATGTTTTAATATGGTAAATAACAACAACAACAAACAGACAAACAAAAAACAGGTAGAGCAAAAGCAGAGAATTGAACGTGTGTTTCCAATTCCCAATTTTTAAAGTTTATTTGAAGTTTTGAGTTGTGTGTGAAGGATGCTACATAGCACTGTGTACTCTCCCAGGCATGTAACCTCTCAGGACTAATGAATGCCAGAGGGAGAACCTTGAGTCTTTCCTGACCTTTCTCAATTGTAATTTCCAGATATAATAGATATAATGCTATTTTTTTTTATTTCCTTTCTTTGCATGTAATAGCCTAGAAAAGCTGATTGCGTGTTTGTGTGCATGCGCGTGTGTGTGTATGTGTATTGAGATAGGGAGGTAGAGAATGGGGTGTGGGGATTAATTATATTCAAAAATCGGTACGCAGGATTTATTATATGGCCCCTGATGTGATTAAGTCTGACATTTAGTGTTTCAACATTTATTGTCTTCCATGTTCCAGGAACTCTGATAGTTTCTGGGGCTACACAGTTAATCAAACCCTGGTCCCTCAAGGTGCTTACATTGGAGTTGGATCTCTTTCGCTGTTATGTAAGGAACACAGAGCTTGAAAATTATTCAGTATGATGCACATTTATTCTGTATTTGATACTCGAAAAATGAGACAATCCTTGTTTAAATGTTTTTTAAAACTTTCATTTGAAAGTGCTTTTTTTTTTCATAAAACATTCCTGTGTATAGAGATCTTGGTTTTATGAGGAGCGGGGATTTTTCTTATGCAGATTTTCTTTATATGTTTGGAGTCACTGATGAAGTGGCGAGGGTGGGAGATTTAGTGGGTGGCAGGAAGATACACACAGCATCTTTGGAAGTTGCCAAAATCAACATGAACAAGATGTTCACTCTCATAGCTTTCATAATTTGGATCTATAAAAGTACTGTGGTTATGTCTAGGACATAGAGGCACCGATTTTTATTTTACTATAATCCTGCAGATTGTGCCATTGGCAACGGAACTTATCATACCGTTGTTTTGGCAGGATCAAACCAACCGGGTCTGGTTCCACTTCGTTCTGCAGTAGAGTCGTCTATGGATCTGGGGGAGATTAACTCAGTTGGTGGGAGTGTAGGGCCAGTGCACTTAGTTGCATTTCTGATTTCCAGTTAGACATCAACCACCTTCACAGGAAAGAAAGGGAGCTTCTTCTTTGCCTGTGGTGCTATATAATGTCAGCTACCACAGGTAAATTATATGATCATCAGTAGACATGGAATGGGTGTGAGGACTTGCTTTCTCCAATCGCCTCTCCCATAGGAATAATTCGACATACTTTATACAAGGACTTTCTCAGTTTCGTTGCCAGAGTTTTCTGTGGCGTGAACCTTGGAAGCATTGCCGAGTAATACCTACCGAAATGGAACCTAGGCCCCAGGGCCTAACTTTGCCTTAATTTTTTTCCTGGGATAAGGAGCTCTAGTGTCCTTACTGCCATCTGGGTCACTCTTCTGCAGAATGTGGTGCTGGCCAATGTTTAGTTCTCTTGCCCCCGGTGTTCTGTGTGAATTACGCCCCTTTATATGCAGGAGAGAAAGGAAGCAGGCCTCTGCTGTCCACCCAAGAAGCAGGCCTCTGCTGTCCGCTTTTCTTAATGTCACTCATGGTTGTGGACAGGTCCTCAGGCATCATTTTTCTTAAGATCTCACAGGTTTTGCCATGGCCTTGCGTTGAGAAAATGCCATTACTCAGCCAAACCTGCTTCTTGCCAAGATCTTCCATAAAATGCATAAAAAAGCAGTAGTTTAAAGATGAAACATGTTTATTTGGTCTCTCTTGGTGACGGAGTAGTCGCTGAAGGTTCAATTTTTCCAGGATGATAGGAGACAAGAGAGTTGTGGTCTAATGGCTGCACTGAATTGAGGTAGGTAGAAAGAACGAATAGATCCACATATTAGAGATTTGCAAAATCATGCAAGTGGATTGGCACTGGGGAGGAGGATGGAAGACAGATGACAAGGTGTGGCGTGGGTCCCTCATCAATACAGTTCTACAGTCCATGGCTGGGCGCCCTGGAGAAAGAGGCTGGAGGGGTGGTTCACGGCAATGGACTAGGCCTCGACTTAGCGTGGGCCGGGCTTTCTCGACACTGCAGTGGATGATGAACACTTTCCAGCCCTCACTACAGTGGCTTGATATACATACAGAGCAGTATGTGAAATGTTGTGTCTCCACAGTGCGTGGGTGTTGAGGCATGGGCTTGCTCTCCGATGGAACAGTCTGGAAAAGAGAACAGCAATGCAAGTGGCAAGAGATGGGATGGATCGGTGGACACAGCGCTTGTTGAGGAAGATTTCAGGGGGAAACTGGG
>NW_011888809.1:6072419-6076914 GCF_000151845.1 Pteropus vampyrus
GGGTGAGAAGTGGGGGGTGTGCCGACAAGATTCGCATCGTGGGATGAGGGGTATCCCTTCGGGTGTGACAAATTTCTTCTCAGCGACATCTCTCCTGACCAGCTTTGTTCTCCAGCCCTCGGTCACTCTCTAGCCCATTCCTCTCCTTTCTTGTCTTCAGAGTAGTTCTCACTATCTGAAATTATTTTTTTTCCTTTAAAGTTTAACTTTTAACGTACATTAAATGTCTTTTTAATCACCGTGCCGTCAGTGTTGATACATGCAGTTCGCATAAAGTCGGCAAAATCAATATTTTTTCAGTGAATGAATAAACGGAAAAGGATGGTTCTCATGTGAGGAGAGAATTATCAGCAGATGGCTTCAAAGACTCCGCCTCAGAGAGGCCCTGAAATGTGGCCCGCTCCCCAAGTCTACTGCGGATGGCGAGGGAAGATTTCACCTTCTCTGCTGCAAAGTCCTCTGAGGCTGGGAAACTGGACATGTCCCCCATGTGTTTGCAAATGACAGAATGAAGGTCTATGCCTCTGAAGCTTCTGCAGAGAAGAGAGGCAGAAGGAGGCAGTGGTCAACTTAGAACACTTCAGGAGTAGAAAGAAGGGATGTATGGCCTCCACGTGTCTGCCACGGACCCAGGCTTTACAATCGGGGTGGTAGGGTAGATGTCTGTCTGCTCTGAGCCCCTGGCATGTTCTAAGTTTTGAGACCCTCGGTTACTTGTTCAGACTGTAAAGTACCACGATGTGTTGGTTTAATGTGTCTTTATAAAATGCATCCCAAGTAAGCTCATTTCCGCCATCGTTCACGGTAGCTGCCACTGTCATCTTTTATGTTTCCTCCAAGAATTTTCTGAAGAACCCACAGAGCCATTTATGTCCTCTGACTCTTTCTAAATTGCCAAGTAGGAATAGGATAAGAGAGGTAACATTTGGTGTCTTCATTACTCTTAGAAAGTTGGTTGCATGTACTTGTTTGGGGAGCACCAAATTCGGATTACACCAACCTTTTGAAACAACCATATACCTACAAAAGTTTTACTTAAATGGTAGAGATACATTTTCTGTGGTTCTAATGACTCTTAAAGGCGGCTAGTGGAGCCTGTTGACTCTACCTCAGCCTTTCACATGGCCAAAAACCCGATGGCTTGTGGATCAGTCCCAGTAGCGAGTTTAATGAAGAGATTACATTCACTGCAGAGATGGGTTACAAGGAACCACAGGGGCTGGGGGCCGTGCACCTGGGGACACCGACCACGGGAAGCCCATAGGCCTGAGGGGCACGGCGAGGGACCAGGAGGGTTACTGTGCCCTGGTGGAACCTGGGGACCCGGTATGTGGGCCGCAGCACAGCAGCAAGGGCTAACGTGGAAAGGAGCGAAAGCCAGAAATAAGACGGGGTGAGGATGGGACTCCAATGAGGGTCCCATTGAAGGTCCCACCTCTCTCTCTCCTGGCTCTTTGCTTTCCTGCTTGTGCCTCCCAATGACCAAATCAAATTGGCAACTCCAGGGCACAGAGCAGAGGGAGGGGCCAAAGACTATCAGGGGAGGTGGCAAACAGAAGAACCTGCGCAGAACACAAACACGAATGTACCCAGAAGCTCCTTCAACAGAACGTGGCAGTGAGTTCCTTTGGGAAGTGAAGAGCCTAAATTTCTAAATCAATAAATGTATTCATTCCACAAACATGCATCAAACGTCTTGTATTGTTAAGATCTATATTTGGTGCTGGTGGATTTTACTTTGGGTTTTCTTTAAATGAGGTGCTTCCCTCCAGAGCCACTCTGAATTATTTACAAAAGTAATGTTGAGTCTTCTGGGCTGCTTTAAAAGGTCTCGCCCCCGCTTCGAGGAGCTTTTTAACTTCTCTGTGTACACCAGCTCTGGCCAGGTCTGTGACGTTCTGATGAGTAACTGCCGGCCGTGAGTCCTGAGTTCTGATGAGTAACTGGGTCTTGAGTCCTGCTTTGTTTGCACTTGGTCGGGCCCGTCTTTGGTAATCTGTAGAGACCTACAGAGACAGAACCTCGATCTTCTAACTGAGGAACTGTGAGCAATTTTTGTGACACATAATTACGAGAGTGGAGAGCTGGGGAGGAAGTCTGGCTGGAATGTTTCTAAACCCGCCCAAGGCCTGGCCAGACCAGCCTGACCAGCTCCAAGGGACCAACTGTGAATTTTAAAGATTCCATTTCCCACATGTTGTGAAAGGTGCTTTGGGCACCTGTCACTTTGTTAGGTAAATTTTGACGTAATTACCAGGCGTTTTGCGGGAACTGCTCAGTATCTCTCAGTTGCTACATGTAAGTTTCTCTAGCGATTGGTCAAGAATTCTTCGCACCGGGGAAAGAGTAGCAAGTAGAATAACAGAGAAAAGTTAAGCTGGAAGAAACACAGAGATGATTTAGAGCACCTTCTTCACCTTCTCTTTTCACAGGTGGAGAAACCGAGGACCCCAGAGGGCCGGGTCCACCATGAGGTTGTGGGCAGAGCCAGGGATACAATGGTGTGAGGGTAGGGGGTCCATGTGACCGAGAAGCAGACTGGCTGTGGCCAAAAGGTTCTGTCGTAATGTCTGTGCTCATGTTCTTCCCGGCGAGAGGTTTGCGCAGGCAGGTGCGGCTTCCTCGAGTACAAACAGCCGAACCGGTAACTCTTACTGTCCTCACCGGTTCTCGACGCTCTTCTTCGCCTGGATCCTTCTCTGAACATTCAAAGAACAGAAGGTCCTGTCATATAGTTTAGAAATCGGTGTGGAAAAGTGGAAATTTTTCAACCCTTAAACCGTCAACCGCGTGAGGAACCCAGAACACGAGGGCTTGAGATTCACGTCTAGTGACTCGGGCTACTACTGTGAGATTTACAGACTCTGCCACCAAACCTGAATTCTTTACCTGCAGTAATGGAGTCAGAGCTGACATTCGTGGTTACTTACCACCCACTAGTCATTGTTGTAAGCAATTTACGTTATTAACTGATATGGTTTTCATGAGCACCCTGTGAGGTAGATACTATATTTATTCCTATTTTATAAATGAGCCACTTGAGCTAAGAGGTCATGTGACTTGCTCATTATCACAGAGTGATTAGGCAGTGGCCACATTAGAATTTAAATCTGTGTTTTGACTCCCGCGGTCTTGATCAGGGAGCAATAGTGCCTCTCTTTTGTAGTATTATCACTGCTACATCAATGAGGTACGTTTTGTTTTCTGAAGCCCCTCCAATGCATAGACACAAGTATTTCTGTCTGCTTCAAAAATAACAGGAATAAATTTTTTAGTTTTCTTTGACAGAGTATTCTCTGTGCCACACCAATCCCCACTTAAAAGCGTGTGACTTCCAAGGCAGTCTGAAGCTGGTCTACACAGGCTTTAACTGGCCCCTTAACTGGACAGCTTCATGCAGTGTAAAAATCGCAGGTCTGAGCTGCCCGGTTCAAAGTGTGCTGGTTCAGTGGTACCAGTAAAGGATACTCAGTGTTCTTAAGTTCCCGAGAAGCTTCCCTTGAGTTTTTAAGAAGAACATTAGTTATTATTAAAGTATGGGAAACCCATATGCAATAATAATAGCAAAGTTTTTTCTTACATAACATTGATGTACAATGTTGCAAGACCACAATATTATTATTTTCATTTTATAGCTGGAGAAACAGATACCCAGGCTTATATTATAAAGTGATAAAGACAGCAACAGACTGCAAGCTGGGAGCCCAGAGATTTTCATCCTGACTCTGCCTCTAACTAAATGTGTGATATAGGGCGCATTCTCTTCTCTCTCTGGGTCTCTGTCTTACCATTGATAACATGTGAGGCTGCCTTTGATTTCTGAGTTCTCTTCCAGCTCTGAAATCTGTGACTTACTAAGATCAAAGCAAGTCGCTTGTTAATTGATGTGTTTTATAGATAACATGGTTCAAAAAGGGATTCGAGATGGCTTATAGGATTAAAATGCACTTAAATCAGGGCGGTTTAAAGATAACGACAGAATTGAAAAATAGTAGAAGCGATGCAAAGACAGGCTTCAGGCGCCAAGACCTAGAGAGTCACTGATGGTCACTGCTAAGTCTGGAGTCCCAGAATCCCAGGACGTCGCAGCTGAAATTAACCTGGGCGACCGGGGCGCATCCACATCCAGCCCAGCTTCTTCAGGTTCTGCTCGGCAGCCTTCTGCTAGTAAGGATGTTGTTTCCGAATGAAGCCAACTTGGAAATAAGTCTTTCCGACCCACGGGATCTGTGAGTCCAGAGCACCCTGGCTGTTATGACGTGAAGAGATTTGGCTGCTCAGCCGCGAGTGGATCCCAGGTCTCCCGATGTTTTGCCCAGTGCTTTGTCCACGGCAGCATGCCACCTCTTCTAATGACAGTAACTCTTCCCCATATGTTATACAGACAGGGATTTGTGCTTTACAGTTTTTTTCCATAAATAGAATCTCTCTAATTCTCTTAATCTCCTGAAGAGTAGGCAGGAAAGGTGCTGTTATTCCCATAGTATATCAAGTA
>NW_011888809.1:6077669-6079945 GCF_000151845.1 Pteropus vampyrus
AAGGGATTCGAGATGGCTTATAGGATTAAAATGCACTTAAATCAGGGCGGTTTAAAGATAACGACAGAATTGAAAAATAGTAGAAGCGATGCAAAAGACAGGCTTCAGGCGCCAAGACCTAGAGAGTCACTGATGGTCACTGCTAAGTCTGGAGTCCCAGAATCCCAGGACGTTGCAGCTGAAATTAACCTGGGCGACCGGGGCGCATCCGCATCCAGCCCAGCTTCTTCAGGTTCTGCTCGGCAGCCTTCTGCTAGTAAGGATGTTGTTTCCGAATGAAGCCAACTTGGAAATAAGTCTTTCCAACCCACGGGATCTGTGAGTCCAGAGCACCCTGGCTGTTATGATGTGAAGAGATTTGGCTGCTCAGGCGCGAGTGGATCCCAGGTCTCCTGATGTTTTGCCCAGTGCTTTGTCCACGGCAGCATGCCACCTCTTCTAATGACAGTAACTCTTCCCCATATGTTATACAGACAGGGATTTGTGCTATACAGTTTTTTTCCATAAATAGAATCTCTCTAATTCTCTTAATCTCCTGAAGAGTAGGCAGGAAAGGTGCTGTTATTCCCATAGTATATCAAGTAAACAGACTCAGAAACTGAGTACTTTTCCCAAGAGCACACCGCTGGTTGATGGAGAACTGTACCTGGAACCCCGTTTGTTGACTCTGGATTTGTTGACAAGGCCAGTCAATGATGGCCTTGTGCTATCACTGTGCCCAGGCCCCTGTGGACTCCAGTGTTCTATGCTGATGTGCCAATGGTCTGCTTTGCAGGAGATGAAGAAATCAAAGAAGCTCGTTCAACAAACACGTAGCCAAGCAACTACTGGGGACGATTTTGGGAAGCAGTGTCACTGCGGACTCCCCAGCATTGTCCCCTTGCCCTAGATGCCAGGGCTTGAATTTGCACCCCATCACCTCAGAATTTATTTTTAAGCTCTGCAAGTATGTAAAACCTCATGCCATCTATTGCACAGATCTTGGGATTGAGACTGATGATGTTGTGGGAAAGCCAGAGTTTGAAGCAGGTTAAACCTCTCTGAACACAGCAGGGGCTTTTCATCAAACTCAGCTGCAGGAAACCTTTTAACTGGACCACGTCGCTACTGAAAATGTCATCAATCAATCAACAAGTATTTCTTGGGACAGTGATGTGAGAATTCAACGAGATCATCTAAGTGACAAGTTAGGAAGGCAGCGTAGTACAGAGCAAAGGCTGGGCTTTAGAGACATTCAGAAGTGGGTTTGAAGACTGGTTCTATTATTTACAAGCTGTATGAGCCTCATCAGATTTCCTAACCTCACTAAACCTCAGTTTATACACTTATAAAATGGGAAAAATACCTACTTCTTCAGACTTTTAGAAAAGCATTTATTTCCTATTAGTTTTCTCTCTTTTGTCCAACATTTAAAAATCATAAAGTCATAAATCATCCACAGTTAGTTGTCAGTTAATATTCTTGGCTTTGTACAAGGCAATGGAAGGGGTAGAAAAGAAAGAGACGAGGCCTCCTTTCTCCTTATAGAGATGAGACTGTCCAACATAAAGGCATGACGAGGGGAGGGGAGGTGAATGAGGGTTTTGGGGCTTAGCAGCAACTTCATGGAGGGGTGGGAAGGGGGCTTGTCGGGCATATGAGGGAGATAGGGATTCCAGGAGAGAGGGATTGTAGAAGAAAAGCCTGGGATCTCTGTAGGACAGCATTAAGGCCAGTCTAACCAGAGTGGACAGGAAATAAAGAGAAATAATGATAACCAGTGCTTAATGGGTGAGGCAGGAAGAGGAGTCTTTAAAGCTGGATTAACAAATTTAGAGTTGTTACATCATCTCGTACGGAATGCTTTAAGCCTTTTCAATAGAAGAGTGATAAGGCTGGGACCAGAACTATGTCTTCATTTTGGTATCAAATTTCCATAAAGTTTTTAGCATAGGGTTTGATGTTTCAGGATGTTTAGTAGTTATATATAAAGTCATAAACAGGTGTTTACAGAGGGCCAGTCTGACAATAGCGTATGTGATGCTGACAACCCTTATGTACGTAGACCCTCACACCAGATACGTAAGGGCTAAACTCAGCCATCGAATGCAGTTAATAAGGCCAAGCTGGATTAAGTTTCCGCATTGCTTCAGGCTCACTACAAATGACTCCGTTTATTTCATTCAGATTTTTAACTTGGGCTTTTTAAAATACAAGAAGTGGACATGCTGACGAAAAAGTACTAACACTAGAGAAAGTTCCCCCTCATACTCTCCTCTCTTCTACCACTTTCGAAG
>NW_011888809.1:6081693-6083995 GCF_000151845.1 Pteropus vampyrus
TAGCGCAAATAGAATTTAAAGTGTGGATTATTCCATTTGTCTGTCTATGGCAGGCAGTGGCTAGCTCTTTATTAAAAGTGTTTCCCCTTTTTTCATTACACATAACTAGACAATATTCCTTAGCCTTCTTCGTAGTTGGGTTATTAAGTTCTGGCCACGGATCGTGAGTGGGAATCATGGGTGTCGTTCTGGGCTAAGGTTTTCAATAAGTGGATTTGGCTTTTCCATTCCTCGGATCCCCTGTCTGCTGGTTGAACACAGAGGACTCCACGGTCCTAGCAAAGAAATGAGCATATGACAGAAAGCTCATGGGCCCGCGAGTCCCACGTGGAAGGTGCGCCACCCATCTCTACCACCTGTTTTGGACTTTATGTGAGCAAGTCATTTATGCATGTTGTGTTTCACACATTGTGTATTTTTGAGCTTGTTCATTATGGTGGTTAGAGTTACTGAACTAATGCACTCCAATTTGTTTAGATCATTGAGAACTTTCCAGCTGATATTTAGACAAATATTAGCGTTCTTTGAATAATCTATTAAAGGATTACAAAGAACAAATAGGTAAAAGACAGAAGGTGAGTAAGATAAGCTGAAGAATATGATTGGAGAGTCTCTAAGAGGCGGAGCATCTGATACAAGGGGAAATTCATAGTTGTCCTTAATTGCAAAAACTTGATTAACTTTTTACTAATAATTGCGAGGCTTAGAAATCAGGCCGTGAGAAACAGTTAAAGCTCCACGTGACTACCTCCTCGCCAGCTCCTTTGAGTTCCTTTCTTGCTGCTCAGGCCTAGAACAAGATGGCTATTCTTTGGACATTAGAAACTGAATGAAAAGTTCTGTAATGTTTATGTTTGATGTTTTTGGCAGTGATGATGAAAATTCTAGACTGAGATGATATTGTATGAAGTCTGGACCCATTGCCTTGTTAAAGTAGAATGGATTTCCTCTCTTTTTGCTGTCCGGGTCAATTCTTGGAGGAGTTAGAGAATTCAGTCTCTCAACTGGAGCAACATACTGTGCTGATAACATGTGAAAGCATATAGTCTGATTGGACTCTCCAGGCCTTTCCAGCTCACTGCTCGTGTGAGCATTAGGACGGCTTTCACAAAATAAATAGAGTTTGCCAAAGGTCTGTAAGAAGGGTTCCAGATTCCATTGACCAAAAATGGAATGTTTAATGCTCTACGGTAAAATCTAAGAAAAGAAAAAAAAAAAAAAAAAAAAAACCTGTGGAGTCCCACCTGTTAAATGATTTGTCCTTCTAATAGAAGCAAGAATGAAAGGCATATGTTCAACATCATACTGGACCCATTTTCTATGGTGGGAAACCAAGGTAAACACATTTTTCCTGATGTAATTATAGATGTTAGTTCAGCACATATGATGCAGGCATAGCTGTGTGAACCATTTTATCCGGACCCGTCCTCGGCTGGAGCTGGACATGCCGGTGGGAAAGTCTGGAGCCTACAGAGCCAACAGTCTGAGTCCCCAGATTTTTTAGGGAGCACGCCGCCCCAGGCACTGCTGCTGTGAAGGTGCCCTTTGGGTTCCTGGCCCCGGCTCTCATTCTTTCACATGTGTGTCTGGGAGCATCTCATGTCCTCACTCGGGTTAGCTCTGATTTCTTATTCAGCTTCTACCAGAGAATTATCATTCCCCTTATGTTACACGGACACAGGTATGTGGTTCTACTTATATACTAGTGACTTTTTCCTCTTAATTCTTTTTTACCTTTGGCTCTCTCTCTCCTTTCTGCCCCTCATTCCTTGCTGCCATGTTAATAACCCAGTACGTCTTCTTTCTCAGTTTTCTCCATGCTCGTGTATTTATAATCAAGCACATATACACACATATATGTTTACCGTTTGGTACCACTTAACCCTCTTTTCTTTTAGTTTAACAAAAATTCCACGTGGGGTTTTGCTCTCAGGCCAGCCTCCTCAAACACGGTTAGTCCATGATATAGTTAATTCGTTCATTTGTCTTTGCCACGGATATTTTGTGCCCGGTCCTGCACTAGGTATTGTAGACACAGAGATGAACTGGATACAGATTCTGATATCAGGGAGTTACAGTGTGTGTGCTTGGCGTGGTGAGAGAGGGCTTCTGGAAGGCCAGGCAGGGGCACCTCTAACAGCTTGGAGTGGCAGACCCTGTTAACGTCACCGGGCTCAGCACTCCTCTGGAGGAACATGTCCCACTTCCCAATCCGCGATCACTCAAAACCCACACGTCTGCCCCAGGCCCAGGTGGGAGGGGGCTCTGGCATGGGAGCAGGGCCCGTGGGTGCAGGAATGGG
>NW_011888809.1:6084045-6085816 GCF_000151845.1 Pteropus vampyrus
AACAAAAATTCCACGTGGGGTTTTGCTCTCAGGCCAGCCTCCTCAAACACGGTTAGTCCATGATATAGTTAATTCGTTCATTTGTCTTTGCCACGGATATTTTGTGCCCGGTCCTGCACTAGGTATTGTAGACACAGAGATGAACTGGATACAGATTCTGATATCAGGGAGTTACAGTGTGTGTGCTTGGCGTGGTGAGAGAGGGCTTCTGGAAGGCCAGGCAGGGGCACCTCTAACAGCTTGGAGTGGCAGACCCTGTTAACGTCACCGGGCTCAGCACTCCTCTGGAGGAACATGTCCCACTTCCCAATCCGCGATCACTCAAAACCCACACGTCTGCCCCAGGCCCAGGTGGGAGGGGGCTCTGGCATGGGAGCAGGGCCCGTGGGTGCAGGAATGGGGGAGGCTCTGTTGCAGGGGTTGGGACAGTGGTGGGGTCCTGCCTAAGAGTCCCGGACAGTTGTGCTGGGGAAAGAGGTCAGGTGGGCAATGACTGTCACCGCGATTTATTTCCAATCCCGTGTTTGTAAATGCGGTACCAGCGACGAGGCTGTCTGTCCCACGTTGCTTGTGCCATTGCTTCACGTGTGTGTCCTGGCCTCCCCACCAGACTGTAAATGCACGGAGCGCAGGAACCGTGTCTCACATTTGTTACATTTTTCCCATGACACAGAATGCAGTGCTGGTCATTAATATAAGGACGATAGTGCTGATGGAAGGGATAAAAACAAAATCGTGAGTGAATATTTACTCATGAAGCTACGTCTTCAAAAGAGTTTTTCATATGTTTTGTTTAACATTCGAACAGCCCCCAAATGCCTACATGTGCAGTACTTACAGCTCGCAAAACATTTCGCAGCAGTTCACTGGATCTTCCCAGTGAACTGTGGAGGCAGACATTTTTGTTGGTGTCACTGTTTTACACTAGCGCACAGACACTTGAAGCTTAGGCATTAATCATCCAAGGCCGCGGAGCTGTCACTGGGAAGGCCTAGAACTCAAGCCTGCTCTGCCCTCTGTGACTTGCTAAATTGCACAGAAGCAGCCCAGGGAATGAGGCGGCTCTCACGGTCCTGATTTGGTGCAGTGTCCCTTAAATTTGCAGGAGCTCAGCCTATAGTCTCAGGGGGAGCTCACCTTCACTGCAGTTTGGGTGGATAGTCACAAACATGGGTGATTAAGGGCATCCACTGGAGCTCCAGAGGGCCCTGGAAGGGACTGCCATGTGGCCAAACACCAGTCTGGGGTCGCAGTGCCAAGAATCCCACCGTTAGCATAGCCATCAGTCGGGTTAGGCGTTGCCTGCCTCAGTCTTCTGTTTAAGCCGGAGACACCTGTTCGAGAGGAAGACATAAGGTAGAAGCCAGCACTTAATATTGTTGCAGTATCATTTGGGTTATCCGTGACCGTCCTCTGGGTTCTAGGGAAAGGACTCGGACCTAAGGCGATGTAAGTTTGTTTTGTTTGCTTGTTTGCTGTAGGAAGATTTTGAAGCCTACTATGTGATTCAGAGGTGTAGACCAGTGGGGGTGCTGGGGAGAGCACTGAGAAGCTTTGCCTCTAGATCCTCGTGCTTCTGGCTAAGACGAGGCTTTGAGATCTATGCTATCTTGGACAACTGCTCCTTAGGACATCCCTCAGATATCACCGACATGTGTCTGAGGCCGCCCTGGGAGGAAGCAAAGCAGGATGAGGACTTCTTTGAGAAGGGAGAAGAGGTGTCAGGCAGGCAGGAGAGAGTGTCCAGGTCAGACATGTTCTTGATGAGAGG
>NW_011888809.1:6085866-6093941 GCF_000151845.1 Pteropus vampyrus
GAGCTCCAGAGGGCCCTGGAAGGGACTGCCATGTGGCCAAACACCAGTCTGGGGTCGCAGTGCCAAGAATCCCACCGTTAGCATAGCCATCAGTCAAGTTAGGCGTCGCCTGCCTCAGTCTTCTGTTTAAGCCGGAGACACCTGTTCGAGAGGAAGACATAAGGTAGAAGCCAGCACTTAATATTGTCGCAGTGTCATTTGGGTTATCCGTGACCGTCCTCTGGGTTCTAGGGAAAGGACTCGGACCTAAGGCGATGTAAGTTTGTTTTGTTTGCTTGTTTGCCGTAGGAAGATTTTGAAGCCTACTATGTGATTCAGAGGTGTAGACCAGTGGGGGTGCTGGGGAGAGCGCTGAGAAGCTTTGCCTCTAGATCCGCGTGCTTCTGGCTAAGACGAGGCTTTGAGATCTATGCTATCTTGGACAACTGCTCCTTAGGACATCCCTCAGATATCACCGACACGTGTCTGAGGCCGCCCTGGGAGGAAGCAAAGCAGGATGAGGACTTCTTTGAGAAGGGAGAAGAGGTGTCAGGCAGGCAGGAGAGAGTGTCCAGTTCAGACATGTTCTTGATGAGAGGAAAGCTGGGTTGCGTGGCGTGTGGTAACTTTGAGGAAAGCAATCACAGGGCCCTTGATTTTGGAGATAGGCAGCCTCCTGTGCTGAAGTGACAAACCTCCTGTGTGGCCAGGTCAGTCCCGAGCCAGCCTGATGGATCTGCTGTGTTGGGACAGCAGTGATCCCCAGCCTACAATGGACCCTGTAGATACTCACAGGCTGCTCTTCCATTACTTGCACAAAAAACAAATAGTCATCAGTACTGAAGTTCAAAGCCATGGTTCCTGTGTGTTCCTTAACATGATGCAGGTGGGCCTTCATTGGAAACACCTTCTGCTCCTCCAGCTCAATTCTCATGAAAACAAACAATCGTGCCCTTTGCCCAAGTCGGAAGAGGTGGCCATGAAATCGCCATGAACTTCCCGTGCACGCCACGACTTCAATTAGGACCTTCTGCGGGGGCGAGGACCTGCACATCCATCTCAGAGTTCACCGTGGGCTGCGAGATGGGAGTTCTGGCCCTGCGGGCAGCGTGCTTGCACAGGCCCCCTGCCATGGCCACTGCCGTGCGGGGTGAGGGCTCGGGGCCCCTCAGCACAGGCCAGAGGGCAGCCACAACTGGGGGGTTCTCCTCATCTTTGCTCTAGAAAGAGTCTACACAACCCAGGTTTTGAATTATTCTCTCCTTCCTCTTCACATTACAGCTGCTATTCTGATGTGAGGTTCAGCGTAAAGCCTCGGAGACGATGGAAGAAACTGACGTCTGGAGCCCGACTCCCTGCATGTGGAATCTGTAGCCATGTGCGAGTCACTGGGCTGTTCTGCATCTTAGCGTCTTCATCAGTGATCTGTGGGTCCTGCCAGTACTTACCTTGAGGATTAAATGAGTTGATACCTATAAAGGACTCAGAGTGGTGTCTGGCACTGAGTGAACACTAAGGGTTATCTGTTATTGCTATTAATGAAGATAATCAAGGTGGTTTTCTTTGTACTTGCTTACTATTGTTTCATATATATGGACTTTACTTTTTTTTTCTTTGTACTTGCTTACTATTGTTTCATATATATGGACTTTACTTTTTTCAAGTAGTTTTAGGTTCACAGCATAATTGGACGGAAGGTCCAGAGAGTTTCCGTATACTCCTGTCCCCACCCGTGTCTCCTCTATTATGGACATTCTGCAGCACGATGGTACTTTTGTTACAATTAATGAGCCTACACTGACAGGCCATTATCACCCAGAGTCCATAGTTTACATCGGAGTTCACCCTTAGTGGTGTTCATTCCGTGGGTTTGGACAAATGTGTAATGACACATATCCACCATTGAAGTACTGTACAGAGTCACCTCGCTGTCCTAAAAATTCTGTTCTCCACCTATTCATCCATCCTCTCTCTTAAACCCCGGCGAACACTGATCTTTTTAATGTCTCCATAGTTTCGCCTTTCCCAGAATGTCGTATCACTGGGACCACACAGTATGTAGCCTTTTCATATGGCTTCGTTCACTTAGTGATGTGCATTTAAGTTTCCTCCAGATCTTTTCATGGCTCGATAGCTCATTTCTTTTTATTGCTGAATAATATTCCATTGTCTGGATGGACCACAGTTTGTTTATTCACTTACCGAAGCGTGTTAGTTGCTTCCAAGTTGTGGCAATTATGAATAAAGCTGCTATAAACATCTGCGAGCAGGTTTTTGTGTAGAAAGGCCTATTTTTATTACATTAAACATACAATATATGGAATTTACCTCTGTTATCTCAGAGTGTGCAATATATATCAGAATTGATGCTCAGTTATCAGCTCCCGACCCTTCCACAAATGTCTGAGGCACATTTCTGTGCCCGGGCTGGTGGCACTGGGAATCTGTAGGACACCCGGCTGTTGGTCTGTCCTTCACTCAGAGGACACCTTGCCAGTTGCAACCTCATTCCTCTGCATTTGTTTATGCCTTTGATGCCAATGAATCTACAAGCCAGGCATAGCTGGTCCCTAAACCTTTGCTGAGGTTTTTTGTGCCTTTCCTCATAGTCTCGAGTTTTAGAAAATAAAAAATAAAAACCACCAGTACATCATTAAGTGATTGCAATATAATGTTGCAGTGTGTTCTACGAGAGATTCTAAAGCATAAAAATAATGTGCAGTTGAAAAGGTGATAAACTCCATGATGATATGAAGTAGGCAATACTGACAGAAATTAAATTTAGGAAAAAGGCAAAATTACTGAGGGAGTGAATACAATTGCCAGAAATTTATGATGAAATTGGCACATTGCTTTTGATTATGTGAAGTGATGATTGCAAACATTCATTTTTGACAAATTTGTTTTAGATGACACATTTGAACATGGAAGCTAAATTCAAAGACTATATATATGAAACAATAGTAAGCAAGTACAAGAGCAATAGATACCTAAAAAATATTTTGAAAATAAAAGGAAAAGTAGCACAACCTTATCTCAACCAAGAATTCCATAAAATATATGATACTGTATTAAAAAACTGAAAATTTTAGTAATTGCTCATATCATGAAACCAAAATTTCTACGAAGAGGAAAACTAGTGATAAAGATTTTTACTTTCTATCAATTTTATTTTTGAACTACTTATTTTCAATTAAATTATCAGTTACTCAATGTAACTGAGTAACAGTGGCATTCGACCTTCTGACTGCCAGTCCTTGGGAAAATAGCAGTGATTCCTTCTGTTCATGCGTAATGTGAGGACAGCCTTACTCAATGGACTCCTACCACCTTCCTTCTTCACTTGCTTTGACCTTGGCTTGGTCTCTCCAAGTTTAATGCCTCTACCTGACAGCTAGGAATGAGGGATTTGGACCATGTGTTCTGTGAGGAACCTAACAATTCTTACCATTTGAGTTCAAATACAACTATGCACCATCAACCTCTAAGACATTCACCCAAGATATAACTTTGTTGGTCATGCATTTCTATCAGTCAAAAATCATTTTAAAGATGAGATCGCTAATTCTGAAACCACCAAAAGTGACAGTCAGGGCAGGGACACAGAGATGCTTCTGACTGAGAGCAAAAGAGGTGGCCCTATAATTAAAGTACTGAAAATAACAGAAACTCTATTCTTACAATAATCCTGTGAACTCTGATAACTCCTATCACAAACCGTAAAGATTGAGCAGTTCCATACTCTTCCATGCCCAGCATTTGGGTTGCCATTTTCTAGTTGTTTTACCTTCCAAGGCTGTCCTTAATGTTCACTGTAACCAATTTCTACCAAGTAATAACCATTTTCCACTATGTGTGCACATGTCCTTTTAGCTCTACGTCTCTTTTTCTCGGCAACGTTGAATTGTATTCGTTCAAGTGTACTACTATTTCCATGTTGACGGTTTGATTTAGAAAGCACAATGTGCTTGCTATCCATGGTCTGACCCACTTTATCCTTCTTAAGATTTGCTAAATGTGTTGGGTACATAGAAAACAATCACTTTAATTTTTCTTTTCTTCTTTTTATGGAAGTATCTGGTGGCATTCACCTGTCATTTTATGTTGCATGCGTGTGTCCGAGGACGGGAGACAGGAGACTGGGCTGGCGGCAGAAATGATCAGTAAGGGGCTCATTTTTGCAAAGAAGACATTGCACTTGCTTCCCCTGACTTGCATCGCATGTTGAGTTGCTATTTACTGACGTCCATTTATTTTAAAACAGACTCGAAAAGTGAGTAGAAATGATTATTCGTATTGCACAGATGAGAAAACAAAGGCCTGGAGAGTTACATTAACATGTCAAGGTTTTGCCTAAATAGCCGTGTATGTAGACATGAGTCCACACTGAATTTGTCTCGAATCTCTCCTTTCCCAGGGAAGTCCTTTCTAATGTGATATATCCTGAAGGGCAGCCTCTGGGCTGCAGTAACTCCATAGTAGGTGGCAGTCTTCCAAGGAGTTGCTGGTTTCCTTTGGTCTCAAGTTCTTTACTTGTGCGAAGGCGAATGGAGTGGGATATTGCAACACTGGGTTATCATTCACATGGTAACTTGCATGGGAAAACGTCTCCCCTGCACAGATTAATTAAGAACGATCTTTTGGAATTCTGTGCCTTGGAGTGCATTACGGGTGGTTTTTGTGAAGTCAAAGGGACAGAAACTGTTTTTTGTGTTTGCTAACTGGAAACTATAGAGGAGTGTAAGTGGACGGTACAGCTGCATTATAAAAATGCAGGTTGTTTTTAATTAATGCCATATGAAGCGTCCAACCACAGCATTTTCCCCCAGTTGGGTGATGTCTGTACGCATTGTAGCCTAAAATTCTCCAAATTACTCCCATGTTGTGCTAGATGCAGCAGTGATTGAGTACTGTTTGCTGGGGCAGTTGGGATAATAGAAACCTCATCAGTCAGCAGAGGAGGCGTGGACAGCAGATTGGAGTAAAAAGGTAAAATCTGATTCCAGGCTGGTTCCAGAGCCAATTAAGTCCACTTGGCAGTAACCAGGGAGTAAGAATTTATTCTTTGCAATTCAGATAATCAGTCCTTATGCTTTGGACAAAAGGAGATGCTTCTGGGTTCACATGACTGCTCAGTGCTGGAGCCTAGACACAAGAGCACCAATGACCATGTATATATATATTTTTTTGATGAGGAACCCACAAAGCACAGGAGGGTACACCAGTTGTCCAAAGCATAAGGGCTCAAGATCCTGCAGCTGATGCTCTTGCCTCCAGGAGGACAGCTCAGTCTTACACTGATTGACATGAATTTAAAGTAGAAAAAGGATCCCAAAGACTCGAAAACTCATATCTGAAAAGATATTTGCACACCGATGTTCACAGTAGCATTATTCATAGTGGCCAGGACATGGAAGCAACTGAAGTGTTCTACGATAGAAGACTGGCTAAAGAAGCTGTGGTACATATATACAATGGAATACTACTCAGCCATAAGAAGAGATGAAATGCCATTTGCAACAACATGGATGGACCTTGAAATAATCATACTAAGTGAAATAAGCCAGACAGAAAAAGTTGAAAACCACATGATATCACTTATATGTGGGATATAAACCTAAAAGCAATAAATGAGCAGGACAAACAAACAGAGACTCATGGACATGGACTACAGGCTGGTGGTTACCAGAAGGAGCGGGGAGGGGGAGGGGGGGAGGTAGATGGGGAAAAAAATTAAATAACTTCTTCAATTAAAAAAAATAATTAATTAAAAAAATAAAGTAGAAAAAAGTGGTCGATTTTGATTTTACGTGGCGGAGACTCCCTTTGCATTTATCAGTGAAAAGCAGGAGATCCAGGAAGAGCGGCAGTTGTGTAATTGTTATACACACAGTGAAGCCTCACTGATTTGAGTCAGTGGAGTGAGATTGGTCTGATGATAAAATATTTAACAAGAAATGCATCTTGATAAACTTACGATGCATTCAGGCTTGCATAGATATAAGAAAATATATATTAAAAAATGTACTAATTGAGTATAAAAAGTCCCCAATGCTTTAAAATGTTTATTTTTAAATAGATAAAACAGATGCCACACTAGCTAATTTACACTATTAATTTACTTTTCAAGTATCTATTGCAAAGATAAAATCTAACCTGCCTTCTTCCCGAATTATCAGAAATTCAAATTAGGGGCATGTGGATCAGATACGAAACAGTATATGAAGAAAGGAAGGTTTCATTTGAGCCCCCCATACATAGGACTTTGCAATCAAGATAGGCATATGAGACTCAATTCATAAATATTTAATGACACCTACTATGTGCTGAGTGCAAGGCTGTGAGGGATGCAGAAATGAAGCAAACGTGCCTTTCTAGAGATTGTATGCAACTGTAGTATAAAGCTTCTGTGGTCAGTGTGTGTGGTACCAGTGGGAGATTAGAATGGATATCAGGATGACTGGACAACCTTGGTTTCTAGATTGAGAGAATGAGGAGTCATGGGAAGTTTTTGAACAGAGGAATAATATGACCAGAGCTATGTTTTAAGAATTGCTATAAATGTGGTAATTTGAAGAGGTAGTTAGGGAACTGCTGCATCATTTGAATGAGAAGCATAATCTAAGAATTATAAATTATAGCAGTTAATTGGACACGAAGAAGAAAAAAATGTCCCAAAAAGGAGCTCGGAGACATCCATCTTGGGAGACGTAGCATGACATTAATAGGGTCAGCCTGATGGTGGAGGGGTACTTTGAAGACTAAGTTTTGGACAATGGTTTTGGACATTTGATTGTGAGTCCTTGTGGATTATGCAGTTGGAGGTGTTGAGTTGGTAAATGATCTTAAGTTTGAAGAAGCTGGATTTAAATGACAAACTTAAGAGTCAATTGCATAGAGGTAAGATCTGCACGTGGGGATTGGATAGAGGTAGAGTGGATAAAAACAAAGAGCTAATGTCTGGACCTTGAGTAATGAACCCTATGGTTAGGAAGTGGTACATGTGGTCTGTGTGTTCTCTGTACCTCTAACTCCAGGGAATATAAGCCCTCGCTGAAGTGGCTGATGATAAAGATGAGACAACTGAATTTTCTTGTAAAGAATTACATCATTACACTGTGCAACCAATGACTAGATTTCTGCTATGCTGACAGATTATCTTTAAATTATAATAAAAATGATCCTATTGGTCATTCCCGTCTTTTCTTTTTCTTTGGCTCTGTCGTAAATGCTCTTTTGCCTCCTGATTTATTGTTAGAAATGTCCTGTGTAGTTTGGGTCTGAGCATTAAGGGGTTAGGTTTTGGGATTTGGTACCCAAACGAAACTTCCACTGCTTCCTACAGTACGCTTAAATTGAATTAGGGGTCAGAGGATATCCTGCGAAAATATCGAGAGCAACCTGGCCTTTTATTTCTATGGAGGTCCAGGAAGAAAGCGCATTTGCACAGCATGAAGCTCGTTTCAGAGAACCCAAATCATATTATTGATTGAAAACATTAAGGTACCGATCACAGAGTCAACTTCTGGACTAAATATTTGAAAAAATACACATGTTAAGTTACAGAATATGGGATTCAGTACAGCAAAACCAAGAACCCAGATCAAGTATTTAAACACAAACAAAATAAGATAATCTTACTGACAAGCAATCCATTTCAACTCATGTTCACCAGGTGCCTGTTAAGGAAATGCACAAAGTATGACCCTGATAGGGATAAGTATTCGAAAAGATCAAACATGATTCCTATTCTCAGGGATGGATGGGCGAGCTTATTTATAAAAACGACTACAATAACAATGACAACGATAGACTGACAACAATAACAATGACAACGATAGACTATAATGCAACGTAAAATGAAATAAGTGATGAGCTAAGACAAAGAAACACTGAGTAGGATGAGGTGGTTTAATTAATTCTGAAAAGGTGATCAGAAATATCTTCTCAGAAGAGGTTACGTTTGAATTATATCTTTGAGGATAATAATTGTAAGCGTGGTAGTGCGTGGTTGCGGTGATAATGATGATGATGAAGAGAGCAGTTGCCAGTCATGGATCACCTGGCTATATATCATTTGCTGAACAGATTCTATG
>NW_011888809.1:6097506-6108702 GCF_000151845.1 Pteropus vampyrus
AATAATAATAAAATAATAGAAGAAACTCCCTGGTTGAAAGAGATGGCAAGAAAAAGAAAAACAGAATATAAAATAGGATGGCAGAAATAAGAGCAGACCTAACAGATTTATATTTCAAGGGAAAAATCTCTCAGATTGGTTTAAATTAAATTGTATATTAATAAGAGACCAGTCGAGGTAAAGTAAGAAAAAAAGATTAAAATGATAAGCAACAATGTATCAGGGAAACAAACCAAAAGAAATCGGGTAGCTGACACTGATGTCAGATAAAGTAGAAATTAAGGCAAAATACATTTTGCAGGTGGTCCCAAGGGGTTATTCTATATTGACCAAAGAGTAGATTCGTACTGAAAATGTGCAATCATGAATATGCATGTTGTGAATAACACAGCATATAGACATAGGTAGTGCTAATACTTATAAATCTGAGAAAACATCAGCAAGACAATTGTGCTAGATTTTAAAATAACTCTATCAGTGTCTACTAGTTGAAGTAGGCAATAATGAAAAACGAAACAGGAAAACATGAATAAGGACCAAAGAGTCTGGTTAAATAACACGTTTGCATTTCTACATTAGTGATCCATATTATGTTCATTCAGATATGGTTCCTTTTTTTCAAGTGTCTTTGGGACACTTGTAACATTGAGTGATTCAGTAAAGAACACCTCCCAGGCCCCAAACAGAAAGTATACTGAGCACAATGTCTGACTAAAAAGCTTTAATAAAAAGTAACTAATAAAGCATTCAGTCTTTACATGGGGCCCCCTGTGAATTTCCAGCCTTGCTGCTCAGACCATCCTGGCCTTGCCTCTGAAGACAGGCATTTTGTATTCCATACCGTTATAATTTTCACGACAATATGAAATAATATACCCCGGCAGGGGAGCCTAGAGACTTACGGCAGGCAACTTCTTGTTAGTTTTTAAAAGGAAAGAAACAAATTAAATGATTAAAAAAAAGAAAGGAACTATGGAATTAGAAAGGTTCTTATGCCATCGTTCTGCCCAGCTCTCTCATCTTACAGAGGAGGGGATGGAGAAGAGGGAAATAGGTCTTGGAGACCCAACTACGTACGGTAAGAATCCCTGTGGATTCGCCCCAGGTCAAGTAGCAAACCAAATCCGACTGGTGCCCAAGTCTCCTGGTAGGGGCACAGCTCTGTGCCTTTCCTCTGCTCTGCCAGTTTATGTTGAAGCGAGAACTGGGGTCTACATTGCACGTGTGGACGGAGGGCTTGGTTTCAGATTGGAGGGAGCAGGGTGCACCCACTCGTCTCACAGAGCTGAGGCCGGCTGCTCCCAGGGGACCCCTCTCGTGAGGAGCGCCCGAGCAGTGTGGTTATTACCCAAATCACAGGCTTTCCACCTCTGCCAGGTGACCTGTGAAACAACCTCTGACGTCATTAAACGCAGAAATCACTAAACTATAAACGTGTGTTGGGTGGTGTTCTCTGGAACATTCTTATGGCCTCTTTTTGTCGAGGCTCATTTTATTTTTATTTTTCCCCACCTGACTCAGTCTCCCACCTTTCTTTCCTCCATGACAGGCATCTAAGATGGATCGGTCGCACCCTCTACCTCCTCTCGTTGGGTGGCTTTTCTAAGTCACACTGTTCATCCACATCAGTGGGCCAGGTTGTGTTTTCCCACTTGTTGTCTGGCGGGATGGCAGGTGGAGACCGGGTCCTATTAATGGCGGAGAAACTGGAGATGTGAGCTGTGCTGGCTTTTCACGACCACTGCACTGACGGCTTCAGGGGACCTTGCTTCCAGCCCTGAACTTACGAGCTGAGGATTTTATGGAATCCAGCCCTCATTCTTATTATAGCACAGTCCTCTTTCAGTTATCTGCCTTACTCTTCTGTAATAGTTTCATTTCTTCCTTCCTTTCACTGTCAGGGGCTTCGGGCTTGGGGACCCCATCTCCTGGCTCCCTCTTCCTGGTGAGGTACCAGGGGCCAAAGCGTCGTGGAGCAGAAGCCCGCTCAGCCTCTGAACTCCCAGGCGTGACCGGGTGGGTTCTGGGGTGGAGAGGTAGGAGGTAGAAATAAGGTCCTCTCAACTTATTGCATCTTTGCTTTGGCACTTTCAGATGATCACGAGGATTGGAGGACAAGAAGATATCTTAGCCATCACCCACTCTAAACTCTCTGTTTTTGTTTTCTATCCTGCGTAACAAGTCTCCCCAAACTGTGTTGGCTAAACAACCACTTGCATTTATTTGCTCTGATTCCCCAGTGTGGGTGGGGCGTGGTGAGATGTCACTTTCTATGCCAGGTGGGTTTGGATGGGAGCCTTGGTTTTGCTCCATGTGTTCATTTTCTTCCACGTGGTCACTCACCTTTCAGTTGTCAACCTGAGCATCTTCGCATGGAGGCTGGCTTCTGAGACACAGACAGCAGAAGCTGCCTGGCTTACTAAGGCCTGGCCCAGAACTGGCTTCCATCACATTCTGTTGGTCAAAGCAAGTCACAGGGCAGCTGGGCATTTAGCGGAAAGGAAGCAGACTCCGCCTCTTGGTGGGAGGAGTGGCGTGAGGTTGCACAAGTTGTGGGGGGAGGATGTTTGGCGCCACCTTTTCAGACAATCTGCCACACTCTGTGTTGAGCAGAGAGCTGTAACTGGCCCCTGCAACAATGAGCGACCCGTTGAGTTGGTAGCACGGTTGGTGGCTCCTGAGCCCCAGGAGAAAAGAACTCACTTTTCCTACTTTTGAGGAAGGAATAGAAGTTCCCTCTTAGACTAATCTGAAAATATTAGGGATCAGGAGGGGAGCAGTGGTGGGGGATGTCAAGGTGAGGTGGGGAAGGGATGCGTATTTGGAGCTCCGCTGGCCACGACTCAGGTCTATCAAATAAGCCAAGTTTCTGTTTCTATTTGGACTTTGCATAAAAACCTCAGGGCTGCTTTTTATGTTTGTCGAGTGACTGTTGGTTACCACATCTCACCGAGTCCATTTTTGATCTGGAAATGTGTTGAATAAGCACAGGAAAATTGAGGCACTGAGACTTTTCTGTCTCGCACCGAAAGGTGATAATACGCATATGATACTTTGACTGGAAAGAGTGGTAGAAAGACAGGAGAGGAAATTTCATGCCAGAACACGCTGAGCAGCACAGTCTGTGAATGCTGGGCAATCTGAGGTCAGTCAGAATGGCCTTGGAGCTTCCTCGAGGTGGTGCTAAAGGTCTCTCTTCTCTTTTCTCTTTGTTCATTAAAAAAAGGTTCAGTAGAAAGTTGATGGAATTGGTTTGAGAATGACATTTTGTGGTGTGCATTGCATTTTGCATACTTCTGTAAGGTGCATGCTTCTGGTCTTGGAAAAAAATTGCATCTGAAGATGTGGGCTTAGCTTGGAGTAGGGTGAGGTTGAGGCACTGGCCTCTGGGTGATGGCTCAAGGCATGGGGTGTCCCTGTGTGGTCGGTTCAGGGATGAGGCTCTAGTTTATGCCTGCCCCGCAAGTCTCCTTGGGCAGTAACAGTACGGTTTCGCAGGTGCCATACGTACTTCTCTCAGATTGGGTAACCCCATGTTCAGGCCCTGTTATATCTTAGAATCACATAATTGATTCTAAGACCTCAAAGTCAAGAGCTAGATAGATTCCTTTGGTCTAAATATTACTCAGTGAACTGCCTTGATGAATTATTTAATTTGGGGCTTTATAAAGCAAATTTATTTAATTTACATCGAACATTTAACAAAAAATTTTTGATTATTATTTATCACATCATTGCCTCCATCTTTGAGTACATGAGGATCTGCTATGAAACAATACTTGCAAAACTCTTATGGTGGTAGGACCACAGTAAAAATTTTTATGATTCCCCAGTTTTTCAACTGGGGGGGTGGTGATGATGATAAATAAGATAGATGAAGTAATAATGTCTAATGTTGACCTGACCGTGGTGCTTTTACTATTTGTGTTAGTTTTCCGTTGCTGCTGTCACAAATCACCATTAACTTGGTGGCTTAAAACGGCCCTTATTTATTCTCCTACAGTTCTGGAGGTCGGAAGTCTAAGATGGGTCAGCAGGGCTGTGTTCCTATCGAGGCCCTAGAGAAGAAACCATTTCTTTGAATTTTCCGGCTGGTAGAGGTTGCCAGTATTCTTTGGTTTGTGGCCCCACATCAATCTAAGATCTGATGTTATCATTCATTACATTTTCTCTCATAAGGACCCTTGTGATTACATTGGGCCCACCTACATAATGCAAGATAGTCTTCCTATTATGAGATCCTTAACTTAATTACATCTGCAAAGTCAAGTCTCTTGCTATTTAAGGGACATTATTCTGTCTGCCTCTCGATTCATATTTGAAACATTCACATTGTATTAGTTGGGAATGTTTATAACAATCTGTTCTGCTACTTGTTTCTTTCAATAGGAAAAATGGTATCAGTATAATGGTGATTTTTAACTCAATATTTTAATGTTTTTTAAGAAGGGGCAAGCTTGTTCTAAAGAGAAAGCCGCCTTTGTGATATATGAAGACCATAATTAAAAAGCTGAAAATTCCATATAATGCTTTACATTAGAGCAAAAAGTAACTGATATGAGGGCTTTAAGTACCAGTACACTTTCTTTTGTTTTAAGCTATGAGTGAAAATAAAGAAGCTGTAAATAGATTTCCCCTAGTGTTAAAATAATATTAACTGATGAAGAGGGTTCATGCCTTGGATCATATATTTCATTTTGATGAAACCAATCTGTATTAGATGCAAATGTCCTTCAGGACTTATGTCTCAAAGGTAGAAATGACAGAACTTAAACATGGAAAGGATGGACTGCTTTGACACCAGGAGCAAATACTGATGGCAATTTGACTACTCTATTATTTGTATTACTAATTGTCACTATTTTTGTTTGTGCTGTGGTTAAAATTTCGTATGTTTTGAGTGGTCTGCCCTTAACCTTATTTCCCCCAAAGCCCTGCTGCTTTTAATGTGTGGTTTTACAAAACGGTGAGGTTTATCAGGAAAGTGTATATGACTTTATAACAGAAATTGCTTCATTTGAATTTCAAAGCCACAGTTCATTCTCCTCATAGTGACTGGCAGATACCAGCTGAGCAACAGTTGCTAATTTTGTTTTTTCCTGAGAAGCCCAATCGAAGGAGGAAAGTAGCCCCAGCAGAATGGGGGAGCATTTGGGAAATTTGGGAAGATTTGGGAAAGTTTTGGTGTAAATAACATTCGAGCTAATCATAAGGAATGAATAGGCATTATTACTTGGGTGAGAAAAGTTTGGAAGAAGATTCAGAAAGAGGGTCAGATACTCAACAAATATTTGCTGCATTGGTTCATGAATTTCTCAGGAAGCATAAATCTGATTTTCTTACACACAGCCAAGTGGCTTTGATGCTGGCCCTGTTTGTTGTATTCTATTTAGCCTCTTGTTGAAAGGGAGCATTAGAGAGCTCCAGGAGGACACAGTTCTGTTTCCTTGGGGGAAATTATGCACCAGGATTCAGACTAGGCCTGTGTTTCCCCATTCCCACCTGGCCATCTGGCACTCACCTGCTAGGTGATCAGAATTGATTTAGAGAAAGCTACCTTCAGCATGTACGAGGTAGATCATTGAGGCTGTCTGTGTGAGACAAGCCCTGGCAAGGAATCTAGGCTCTTTCCATTTGTGTAAGAACAGTTTTCTTTTACGTTCAGGATTGTTTATTCATAAATCGAGATGGAGGGAGGAGAAGGGAAAGAGACAGGGTGGGAGAAAGACTGGGATAGACTCGGACTCTGCCCACAATCTTGAGGTGTATTTGGGAGTGAGGTTAGCATGAAGGCCATTTTTTTTTTTTTTTTTTTTTGCCGTGGTAGCTCAGCAGGCCTGGGCATGGAAAGTGATGCCAGGCGCACAGACCTCTGCATCTCAAGGTGGGAGCAGGTGTTGACACAGCTCCTCCTGTCCACCTTTGTTTTGAAAAGAAGAGCTCGGAGGGCGAGAGGAGGTGAGCTTTTGCTATGCCGAGAGACAAGTCAGACAATGTGAGTTTTAATTGAAATCATATCCCCAGCATTTTCCTTTTCAAAAGTTGTTAGCATGATCGAGGTTGCATTTTCTTGTGACTACTATTATTACTGTCATGCTGAGTGCTCTGGGCAGGGGCTGAAGGTTACATGTGGGCTGGGAACGCGGGGCTGCGTGGGAGGGGCTGGCAGAGCTAGCCCCAGCCTCGGAATGCTCCTCTGGAGCCAGCTTCTGGCCGCCTGGCCTCTGGCTCTGGATGCGGGGTCATCCTTTCCAGTACTGTGGTGGCGATGCCGCCGTTTGCCTCTCTCCTCTTGCGGCTCAGATCTTTTGGATCATCAGCATCCTTGTCCATTATAGGAAGCTGGATTGAGCCATGCAGCTTGTGATCCCATGGACCACTCTGCTCTCTGCTCTGAGACCTGCTCTGCCAGAGCTAGCGGATTCTCAGGGCTCTGCCGGGTTCCATTGGGGGTGGGGTGGGGTGGGGCTCATAGCTTAACTGGGCTCCCCAGCTTTTGCTATGCATTCGAATGCCCTGGGGATCTCCCTAAAATGCAGGTGCTGATTCACTGGGCTGAAGATTCTTTATTTTTAACAAGCTTTCAGGCGATGCCAATGCTGCCGGTCCAGGGACCACACGTTGACTAGCAAGGGCTTAAAATATAGCTGGAAACCAAGTTAGATGAGGCCCCTCAGCTGGGTATTTTTTTAGAAAGAAAATCCAAGGAGAGTAAACTCTAAGGGGCCTCTCTGTTTGCCGAGCGCCTGGACCGCTGGCGCTACGTGGGACAGGACCTGAGAGAGGTGAGAAACATAACGCCACTTCCTGCCCCTGGGGAGCCCGTGCCCGGGTTGGGGAGACGAGACTCACACACATGCAGCGATCAATCACGTGTCATATTTTATTGCTGCTGAAGTGCCAAACGAGGGGGACCGACTCTAAGTGCTCTGATGTGGAAAGTAGCAGGCTGTCTGAGGGAGTTTGGAAATCTCGGTTCAAAGTGAGGTCTGTTTGGAGGTGACGGGGTGGTTAACTCTAAGGAGGCAGCGTAAAGGGTACCGCTCTTTTCTGCTTTCCTCTCCTGGATGCTTATTACTCTCTCGTGTCCTGGTCACTAATGTTTCTTTATGCAGATGAAGTGACCAGGGAGAGGGCGAGGACATCCCCCACTTACTTAGAGGAGTGCTCAGCCCGGGGTGGAGCATCAGGGAAAGGACTGGTCACCCAGGCAGGCATCTGTTCGGCTCGCATTGCCCTTGTGTTGCAGGTCGGGTCTCCACAAGGTCCGGGCACGCAGAAATGCGCAGGCGCCGGCTCTACCCTCTACGAGCTCAGGTTGGTGGGAATTACATAACAGGGCAGCTCTCTTTGTGAGCACTTTGTTTCCCGTGAAAAACACTGAACTAAGGGATTTCTGCTAATTATTTATCTTCTACCATAGGCAGCAATAGAATTTCATCAAAGCCAAAAGAGAAAAAGTTCAAAAGAGAAAAGAAAAGAATAATTCTCCATCAAGGCCTGATTTGGGTTGTCCTGATAAACTCTCAAGTCTCCTTTTCTTTCATTTCCAAGTCTCCTTTATTTCTTTCAGAGGTGGCTGTGTTTGGGGAAAGGAGTCAGCATGGCCCTCTAAGCATCACTGGTTTTAGGCTCAAGCGCTGGATCTTTAGGGAAACTAAATCTCTGGTTTCTGAATACCGAAATAAGCTAGAAGCTTTGCAATGAGGTAGAATGAGTAGGTGAGATGGGATTATTTTCTCATTTCGGGCATCCTTGTGGACACGGGGCATCTTGAAGATTAGCCCCTGAAAAGCCGCCCCTGACTGCACTGAATCGCAGGAGTCAGCCTGAGTCATCTTGCTCACTGAATTATTTTTGCTAGGGGAGGAGTTTGCCTAACACTCCCTGGAAGAAAAAAAAATCCTGTTTTGTCACACTTTTCTTATAAATATTTTAGTACTAAAATGACTTTGAATACAGTTACTGAGAAGTTCAAAATGTTTAATGGGCCCTGTGGCCGTCAAGCTAAAACGCCGGTCACCTCGTCTCTGTAATGTGCACCGAACACTCCCGCCCGGAGTGAGAACCGCGAATGTTATTTTTTCGGCTCGGATCTTGGCAGGTGTGTAACGTGACTCCTGATAGCAGGACAGCCGATTACATTCGGCTATAAAACCATTTCTAAGGCTCTTGGCACCCAAACTGTTATTGCATGTCTGCAGGTGTTTAGTAATTGGATTAATGCAGAGCCGGAGGAATGTCTGCTCCCCAGCTCTGAGAAACATTGAGGAAAGACAAATTCATTTTGGAGAGTGACCTGGAATGTACGATGACAGGCCCGTGCTCACACATGAAGCCAGATCTAAGCCCGCACGTTTAAAATGAACTGCTGTGAGCAATCACCTTCCATAGGAAAGTTTATCCGAAGCTAAATACAATAACAATGGCCTTGTGAGTCAAGCGGGAAGGAGCTTCAGCCTGGTTTTGATCCTCTTCCAAAAGCAACTCAGACAATTTGAGCTTAAGCCTTCCTATCAAGCAGCTCATGAACCCCACAATCCTAGGTGTTTAATAATAATAATTTTTAAAAGGCCTTGGAAAACAGAAGAGGATGATGAGCCTCCCAGTGGAAGTGCAGAGACCATAATAGTATCCTGGATCATCACGCTCTCGCCAGTTAATTCCCACCTTGATTGTAAAGACACAGTCCTCGCTGCGTCACAGACCTCCTAGAATACGCTCGTCGAATGACGAGCAATGTTCATCACATCCCACTGCAACTCTGTCCAGTGCATAGAAGTGGCTGCTCTAGGCATCATTTTGTCATTCTTGGTCATTGAAACTTGTGATACCCTCTGGGAGCAAGAAGCCAAACTCTCAGAGGCTCCCATCTGAGTAGATAAAACCTAATGGTTTGGCCTTATAAACCTAACCTCTTTCTCAGCTTTATAACTCAGAAGGGAGGCGGGCCATTTGGAGAGAGTCCAAAATAGAAGGAAGATAATGGTGAAAAGGCAAGTTTTGTGAAGAAAGGCAAAAGAATTGACACTGCTGGTTTAAATCCTAGAGAGGTAACTTGTAGTTCACGAATATTTTTATAGGAGGCGGCGAGGACAGAATGAGGGTGGGGGAGGACGAGAAGCCAGTCGCCACTCACAGGGCATAAATCTGAAGGGCTTGTGAGGTGCAGGAGGTAAGAAATCTGTGTATGGAGGGAGGAGCATGGCCCACATGGCTACTCATTCGTTCAGCAAAATGTGCCGGTTATAGCTCTGTGACACTCCTGAATGTGCGGAGATTGCAAAGTGACCGAGATATATTTTCGGTTCTCTGAGAGTCGTAATCTAGGAAGCCTGGGCATGTAATCGTAACACTCCGGCTTTGGTAACACGGATGGCCTTGAGAGTCTGTGGCAGCATTTCAGGGGCCTGGGGAAGGGACAGGGCAGATGTGTCCGGGCAGGCATGCCTCCCCTTTGAAGTACACCAGGCCTTCCTGGCTAGGTTGATGGGGTTTTAGCTGACCTGCTGGCTGACGTTCTAGCTCTCAGTTGGGAAGAAGTTATATCGGGGAGGGAGGATGCAGTTATAATTGCACGTTTGGGTTGCTTGCTGTTGTAGGTAAGTGGAAAGAAGAAGGCAGCGGGAAAGCAGCTGTGGTCACCTGACGTGAGGATCTTCTAAGATCTGGAGGAGGAGGGGGCCCGCAGGGCATGTCGGGGAAAGCAAGGGGTGGGTAGGTAGTTTGTGTAGCGGGACGGAAGAGAGGCCTACAAATAGAAAATTAAAAAACAAAAACAAATAGCAACAATAAACCTTTGAAATGAAGGTGGCAGTCTGGAGGGGTTTGGGCAGCAGGGGTTTGGGAGGCAAAGTGCTAAGAGCTTTAATCTTGCAGGCGTCAGCGTGGGGCTGCCCAGGAGAAGGCCAGGAGAAGACAAGGGGCAGAAGGCTGGGGTAGGGGAGGGGGCGGCTTCGCTGCCCAAAGGGTGACAGCAGGCGTGAGTGGTGGCGAGTAGCAAGCAGGTGGTTCTTAGTAGGTCAAAGTGTTTTGCATTTTTCCGGGGGGCAGAAAAAAGCTGGGATCATCAAGAAGAAAACAAGAAGCCAGGAGGAATACTAAGACCCGAACGGCTTAATTTGAAATCTTCGTTGAAAGGTTAAAAATGAAATTATGAAACTGCTGCTCGAGGAACTCACTGAAAAGTCTAATATCACATAAATGTATAGGGTTGAATCAGAAAAGCTTCTTAGAGACTATAAGCCCAACACTATTATTCACACCAAGGGGATTGAGAGGGACCTGTCCTCATTCCGAATCAACCAACTGGGACAGCCAGGGGTCCCGACAGGGTAGGGGATGGGGATGCACAAGCGGATGAGAGAGAAGGAGGAGTAGCTTCTGTGCGTTCATTTACCACACTGAAATTACTCAGCCAGCCGGAGAGTCTTAAGGAAGTGCTGCGTGCAAGGCATCGCGAGAGTCAAGGGTTTGATTAGGAATATCCAATTCTGTTGGAAGTGACAGGAAACCTCTGGCGGAGTGAATGAATAGCGCAGTGAGTTCCTTAGGGATTCGTGTGTGTGTGTGCGTGTGTGTGTGCGTGTGCGTGTAAGGAGTGGGGGAGGAGAGGAGAGGTGAGTCCGCAAGGCCCTCAGAAGCTAGTTGTTTGGTACAACTCCACTCACGATGCATGAAATGCGTGATTGATTTTGATGTCCTAGGGCGATGTTTCCTCCGCAGGCATTGAGGCCAGCCCGTGGAAAGCAGAGGGGAGTTATACAATTCCCTCCGGTGAATGGCCGATAACCTGAGTTCTCACCTCCCCAGTCTCACTAACTGCCAGTTGCTCTCATCAGTGAACTGGAATGTCTTCTTAAGTAGGTATTTATTTATATTTAAGCCAGTTGCAATGCTGTTGCCCAGGTAACACCTGGAGATCCTTTCAGCTCTGAGGCTTATCTTCTAAGGGAGTCAGGGTACCCACGAATGGTTGGCAGGATTCTCCGGGCCAGGAAGGAAAGGGACCCTCATCGGACTCCCTCTGTTCCTTGCCACCTTCTTCCTTCAACGCCGCCTTACCCTGGAAGCCCCAAGAGCAGAGTCACTCTGCACTCAAAATCTTTCCTTGTTTACAAGATATTTGGGCACAGTTGGAGTTATTGCATCACAGGCCAATTTCTTCACCTCTTTTAAACATTTTATCACGTAAAG
>NW_011888809.1:6110187-6115389 GCF_000151845.1 Pteropus vampyrus
GAGCACCTAGGTCACATAATTTATGGAGATGTCACTCAGGGTCGCACTAGTGCAGGGTCAGCCTAATATTGACTGGTTGACAGACTTTGTACAAGTCATTTAAACTCTCCAAGGTTCAGTTTACCATCTGGAAGACAGAGACATGCCTACCTCATAGAGTTGTTGAAAAAATAATATGATCTTTGCAAAAGTGCATTATAAGCTATAAATGACATGCAAATAAGTGTTGGTTTTAACAGTAACAATAATAATAATAGCTTTATGATATTTTCCATTAATTACAATGACATTAATAATAACCATAACCAAAACATTCTTTGTAGTAAATGAAGCACATTATATTAGAAAATGGAATATAGAAACCTAAGGATCTGGCTCTACACTTTGTAAGAGGCAGTAGTTAAATATAATACATTAGTTAAGTGTAGAAAGATTCCAAGTGATGGACTCAAACAGACTTGAATTTTAATTCCAGTTCTGTCACTTATAAATGTTTAACTTCTAACATCTCCGTTTCCTTATCTGTGAAAAGAGAATAATAATAACAGACTCATAGGGTTGCTACTGGGGATTAAATGAAATAATGTGTGTCATGCTGTAGATCCTGGCCCTAACAAGCTTCCGGCTGCTGTGAAGGCAACAGCATTGCACAAAGGTCAGAGGAACTCACGTCCACAACTCAGAATTGCCTGTAGGCATGAAGAGACTCAGGTGAAAGTGATTATATCTCATCAAGTTCCCCCTTTCTGGCCCCGTGGTATCTCCTTCTCTCATCTGTTATCTATCAGTTCCTATTGGTCAATGCTTAATCCGACTTCTGGTGTTGAACAGGCCCTTAGAAAAAACTTTGTGAAGGAACGAATGGTGAATGTAATGTCCCAGCCACAGCTTCCTAGGAAGGGGATTCTTAATGAAGGTGAGTCACAGGATTCTCCTTCACCAGGAAGAAGGGGTTGCGGTCACCCCGGATCTTTACTTATCATTGAAAAATAGTTAATTAGATCATTGGAGGGACATTCTTTCAGTTTCACAGAATAAATTTTGATGCTCAAAAGGAATTGAAGTTGAAGACTTTGGGTTGTGTGTTATTGAGATCCATGTCGTAATTATTTCGTTGAAATTAAGTTTAGAAATAAATGTGTCTCTAAAGGTAGATTTAAAATCTTTGGATTTATTAAACCGATGTGGTTCCTCTTTGTTTTTAGCAATCAGAGTGCTTAAAGCTTAAATTGGAGCCCAAGTGTTGTGCCAGACCTACCCTCATGTCTGATAATTCCATTCCCGTTTTCACTTTATATCATGTCTTTATTTGGGGATCACGATGATTTTTAATAAAACTGTTATATATTTGCAACAGTTTATATTTCAGTTTCTGGGTAGAGAGGACATGGATTTTTCTTCAGAGGAATTATGAGTGTTCACAGAGCTCTAGAACCCCAGGCTTAATTAGTCCTCATTTTCACTGGTGATGCCCAGCTCCCTTCCACATCCCTGTCTTGGTTCAAGGGAAGGGTCTACAAAATGCCAGTTCTAGCCAATGACAGGGCTTGGACTGCATCCCTTTTGCCCTGGGGGAGAGTTCATACTCTCCCACTGTTTTGGAGAGTTCATACTCTCCATTTTTCCCCAATCTTTCTGAAATGAGCATAAGACCTTTGTCAGGTCAAATACCTGAAATTCTTTCATGTGTACAGTTCTGCAAGAAATGCGATTGACTTTCCCTGTTTCCCTCCGTTGCTTCAGAGAGCTATATAATGCTGGTGAGGGAGGCAGTGAGAAAAAAGCTGGAGTACAAGGACTTATATCAGAAGGTGGAAAACAGGGCTGAGCCTCACCTTTCCTCCCTTGCCTTCCCTAATTGCAAATTTGCACAGAAGAGGGAGGCTAGGTGATTCCTAAGGTACTTTCTATAACTCCCCTTGACTCTTCATTGCTGTCTCGCTTGTTGACACCCAGAAAATTCCGATACAGTAAATTTTCCTTGGATAATTCCATTATAACGTAAGGCAATCATCGTTAAGTATAAATTCTAGGCAGAGTTGGAGATGGTTGTAGTGAGCAGATAGGCATCGCGATACCAATAAGCCTAAAAGGAAACTGATAGGTTAAGTAATTTCCTCAAGGTCATGAAACAACAAGAAGAGAAGCAGAGATCCAAACCAGGCCTCCCGACCCCCAAATTTGTGCTCTGAAACACTTCGCACTACTACCAGGTGAAGGACAAACTCATGAAAGTCAATTATTTGATAAGGGACTGCTCTGAGTGATGATATCCTGCTTAATTAAACATTCACCACAGCAAATGGGTTCCAAGATCAACCCGAAATGCTGCCTTTGGAGCATGGAAAACAGAGTCACCTCAAGTCGCCATGAAGCCAAGAGCATCAATTGAGCAGTCTTGAATGTTTATTTTCAGTCATCTCAAAACTAGAATATATGAGAAAAATCTCGAAAATAAGAAATGAAAGCCCTTTGTACCAATGGTTGTATTAAAATTTTTTATCCTGGAGATATAATCAGAGGTGTACACAAAGTTGTACACACAAGATGTTCACTTCAGTGTTGTTTATAATATCAATACAGATGGAACCGAAACAATGGTCAGCAAGAAGTCTGAGTAAATTTTATGGCACATGCACACAGGGAAACTTTAGACAGCCACTAAACTCTTATTGTGGAAGAATATATATGGGGTGGGAGGAAAGTTTCTTGCAATATTGCTAAGGGAAAAGGTAGATTACAAAACAGGATTTACTTTTATTTTTAAAAAGTATGTTCACAATGTTTTAAAAGAAGACTTAGGTAAGCGAATGTTCATTATGCCCAGCTTGGTGGGACTACAGGTGACTTTTGTCTTCCTCTTCATGCTTCTCCGTTTTTTCCCAATCTTTCTGAAATGAACATGTATTACTTTTGTAATCAGAAGAAAAAAAAAGTTAAATAAATATCATTTTTTAAAAATAAAAAAGGCAAATCTTGCCATCCGGCCCTCAGCCCAGGACACCCATGAGTTATGCTGGTTAGTGCTCTCAGTCTCATATGGGAGGTCTGCCACACAGCTATGTGAAGACTCGCTCTCTGAGTCCCTCACCTGAGGACTGGCCCAGAGAAATCTGGGCTGCAAGACAATCTGAGTGTCACCTTGCCAGGATGCATGTAGTTACTCCTGCTCACAAAACCAAACACCTGTTCTGATCTCACACACCAGGCCCATTCCTCCTGAACAAAGTCCCTACCCCACCCAGAGTACTGCCTCCTGGAGGGCTGACTCTTGTGCCTGCTGGCTGCTGGGTTCTTATGCTGTGGCATGTGGTGACTGTCAACAACATGGACCTTTCTGGGGCTTCCTCGGGATCTCACGCAGGAGGCTCCCAGCAGGCTATGACACGCTTGCGCTTGTCTGAATTTGCACTGGGTGACACCTGGGCTCTGCTTTGCTGCATTTTCACCAATAAAGAGCAGTAATCCTTTGGGAAGTAGGAAGGATTTAAACCACATGCCAATGACCACATCCCTAGGCTGAGCGATTGGCCATGCTCACCTCTCCATGTCCTGCCTTGCTCTGGATATTAAAGATGTCGGTTAGACAGGCTCCGTGAGAACTAGCAGGCTATGGGCTAAATGATTTGGAAGGGCAGCTGACTTTCAGCCTTCAGCAATGCTGTCCTTCCGTGATGAGATGACAAGTGCTACTTCTTTGGTTGAGTGTTCTCTTGCCTGCTGCCATCACCTGGTACATGTTCGGCCCCAGGAGCACTAGGTGAAGCACTGGCCACATTTCTAGTCAGTCTTAGAGCTGAGAAGAAGGGTGGGCATGCCAAGCTGGAGAAAGGCAGTGTTCACAGCGCCGCGACTGGGCAGGACAAAGTCTGGGAGGCACCGAAGCCCAACTGCTTTCACTCTTCTAAACGTGTGACCTGAACTTGGAGCCGTGCCTCTGTGAGCACTCGGGGGCAACGTTCAAAGATCCACTGTGCATGTGTTCCCTTGGTTTCCTTGTCTTTCTTTCTCCCTCTTTGAAATGAAAAATAAAGCCACCTGTCAAAGCTGGTGATGTGTTCAGACCTGTAACCCACACAGATTCAGGAAGACTTCAAAGTGGAAACTCCTCGGATCTGATTACATTTCTTTGCAGATGGTAAATTTATGCCCTGAGCTTCCACCTTTGCTCTGACTTCTGTTCGCTAAGCTGGTGAAGAGAACATACAGTGGTGTCATTTGCAGACTAATGAGTTAAATGCTGCTTATTTTCTCAAACTTAACAGACTAGCTGGATTTCAACAGAGATGTGCTGAGACTTAGCTTTTTTTTTTTTTTTTTAATAGACTCTGGGCCCTGGAAAAAATTGTTTATTAGAAGACAAAACACCCTTTGAGACTCCAGCTTCCCTGCCATGGTGTCTATCCACTTCATAGCACTTCAACTGGTAACAGTGAAGATAAAAATAGTATATAACTCTTCGGGTGGTTCTGAGCAATAACCGAGTTATTATAAGCAAAGTACGAAGAATACTGCCTGAGACAAATCATCATATATGTGTGAGCTTTTGTTTCTCTGAGGAAACAGATATAGAGGCTGGAAAAAAGAAAGTGAGTCTTTATGATGATGATTTATTCGATAACTAACTATACCCACTGCGTAGTATAAACTCCCCTGGCAGCCATCGAGGCCCGCCATGATCTGGCCTCAACTTAGCAAAAGGAGACAGCCATCTGTCCCATGGGTCTTTTTCTTGACCATCTCACTCTGGAAAACTGGCATGCCACCCCCTCAGAGAAGATCTACCCACCCTTTGCTTTCTCTGTTATCTCTGAAATTCTGTAATGCATGTTTCCTGGGCCATAAAATTTGGTCCTGGGTTGGACTGACTACAGAGGTGGTGTATTTTGACTTATCCAATGAGGCTCACTTTACTGCTACCCATATGGCTTCTCAGTTGTTGTGCACATGTGTCAACCACTGGCTTATGTTCACAGTCTCAGCTAAGAGGCATTTATTTTTAAAAAGAGTAGCCATGGCTTGGAAGAGATGCTGAGTTCATTCTGGGGTATCTCACCCAGACTTTGGACAGTGCCTTCTGGTTGAGTAGAATGCTAACCAGGTGAATCAAACAGTAGACCTGGAGAGAGCTTCCCCATCCTGGCAAAGGAGGGTCTGTTGTTTCATGTGGACAGAGCACTCATTTGCTTTTCAGGTTGGGGA
>NW_011888809.1:6115439-6121594 GCF_000151845.1 Pteropus vampyrus
TGTCCAAGGGTGCTGCTTTGTCTCCTACTTGGGGAGCTGTAAGGCACAGGCATTGATCAGGTGTCTGCATACTCTTGACACAGGACTCCTGCTCAAGGCACTTTATCTCTTGCTTATGACCTGGTCCTATCTGGTCCCTCTTCTGGAAGAAAAAGGATTCAAATGGAGTCTGGTTTGATACTGAGTAGGTCACCATGGCCAGTTGGCTACTGGTTTAAAAGTGTCTTTAGAGAGGGCATTTCCAGGTTGCATTCTTAGACTAACTGAGGAGGTGGAGGCGGGGCGAGGGGGATGCTTCCATTCCCAAGCAGACTTTAGGGCGTCCTTTCCACCCTCCTTCTTTTCCTCATTCCTTGTGGCACTTTTTATACAGACGAGAATCTTATAAACACTTGATTTTGACAATTGCCGTTACCACTGGCCTTTCAGCCAAGAGAGCTCATGCGGCAGACTTGCCCAGACAACTGACTCTGTCCATGATTATGGAGAAACGGGGGAAAAATAATTCCTTGTTCTCAAGAAGCTCACAGTCTTGCGGAGGCAAGTGGATGGATAGAAAGAGAACAGCCAGAAGTGCAGAGCCTGATGGGACCGACGGATGCATGAAGCGTGGGCTGCAGGGCTGTGCTCCTGACGGGCAGCTTTGTGCTGTCTCCCCAGAGCTGGTTTCCTTGATCATGGAAAACAGCCATGGTCAGGGCTACATCTCATCTTCATCGGAGCTAGAACATCTTTTCCATTAGGGACTGATACTGATGTTAATCCTGGCCTTCTCTCAGACTTTTAGAGAGTTCTGGAGAGGCCCTGTGTTTCTGCACAGAAACTGAGCCTAGTTCTTCATTTCTCAGATCCATTCTTCTGGCATCATGGCCTCGCTCCTCAAGCTGTTCAGCAGCACAGATGAGCTGGTCGATTCAAATGCCAGATGCTCCCGACTTTCTCTCTCCTGGACTCCTCACCTCCTTCTACTCACTCAAGCCCAACTTGCATGAAATCTTTATTCATAGTCTGCTCATCTGTTCTCAACCTTTTCTTGACTCTCAGGAGTCACTGGCCACCCCGTCGTGTGGAACTGCCACTTACACTCCAGATCTATCCCTGGTATCAGTCTCATGTGCCATCCATTTCAAATGCTGCCGAATGTTTCAACACTTCGCATCAGAGTGCTCTCTTAGGTGATAAACACTTTGGGACTTAGATCCCCTCTCGTCTATTGTGCCGTCCCTTACACATCCACTTCATAGTAGCTCACACATGGTAGTTATTCAGTATGTTTCTGTTTCCTAACAAACGTCTCACGCACTTACACGCGTGAGAATTATAGTAGTTCCTACTTGTTGAATACCTACTATGTGCCAGGCTGTCGATTCCTTGCAGGCATTGTTTTATTTTGACCCTTGTGATAACTTTGCAAAGTAAATATTATTATGCTTATATTAGAGATGAAGAACCTCTGATAGCTGTATTAAGAGTCTGGGTGGGAAAAGGAAGGCGAGTCTAGGTGCTCTTCATTCAATAATGAGGTTTTCTCGTCGTCCAGTGCAAACACCTCTGCCAAGGAGCAGTGGATTGGAGAAGAGAGGCTGATGTGTACGAAGACGTCAGTCTTAGGTCTAATAAGTCCCTGAATTGCTTCTTTCCTTTGTCATTGTTAAGCTTTAGACAAAACTTACTTAAAGTGATGACAAAAAGAAGGTCATTTGGACTTTTTTACTCATCACAGGACTCAGGTACTCAGAATGGATTTAGCACAGCTGCATTTTTAAGAATCTAAGCCGGATTAAAGGAACCCATGTTTGAAACGTGTGTTTTCTTTAACAATGTGTTACTTGTAGCACTTCAGACACACGTGGGCTTCGAAATTTCTGTTGAGGAAGCTGCATGAATGTTCAGCGAGCTATAGTTTTCACAAGATTTGTCTCCTCCAAATCTTATAAAAAAAATAAGCTTTAGTAGCTCCCATGCCCCTCAAATAAAGGAACGCTAATCAACTCACACAGTTCACTTCATTTAATTTTTAAAATAGCTCCATGCTATTTTACTTTAAAAATCTTAAGAGATTTCCTGAATAGATCATTACCACCAAGTTGGTACTGACTTGTGGAGGCAATAAAACAAATAAAGTCATTAAAAATAATTTGAACAAAAGGAGTAACTTGATATTATGCCATCTACATTTGGTTAAAATGACATTTTAAAGTTCTCTTTCATCTTACTAAACAGATCTCTAAAAGGAAAAAAATGTGATTAATAAATTATCGTCCATAAATCTTATGATAACTATTATAGTCTTTGGAGAATTATGAATCCACATCTGGAAAAAGTATTTTATATGCTACTGCCTGTAAAACAGCATGCCATGCATTTTACAAGTGCACGTTAGTAAGTAAAAATACGGTATGTTTTTTGCGTTCATCATTTTCTCCTCCAAAAGAAGGGGAAGCCTAGTTTATTTCATCATAAAGAGTGCTAATAAAGTTTATATGACGCTTGTTTTCCTCCCTTACTTTGGTGCTGATGCAGTTTTACTAGGTTATTTAGAATAAGCGTTCTATCAGAACTCAAGGAAGCCTTCGTTATATGCTGAGTTGGGCTGTCCCCGTAGAATCACTGCATGGGCAGAAGCCAGCTGGTCCAAGCGGGTGGCAGATACATCGCAGGAGTAAGCTGAAGCCGGAGGAACCACACACTTCACTCTTTTTCTTCTTCTTCTTCTTCTTCTTCTTCTTTTTTTTTTTTGGCTCTTGAACTTGATCCCTTTTATACTATTTTAAATGCACAGGTCTCATGAGCTAGTGATTCAAAATGCAAGATTGGCTCATTTTTGGAATTAGAAATTTGATTAAACTTAAACATTTGTTAAATAAAAGGAGCAAAGTACTCTGAGAGCCAACAATGTCCCTTGGAAATAGAAAATGTTTTTTGTTTTTTTTTTTTTTGGTTCCAGGCAGCTGTTTGCAATAAGAAGTGGCTGATGAGTGAAAGGGAAGGACGCCATTAAGGGCAGGTAACCCCTCCAGAGTTTTATGCAGCTCTGCAGCCATGCGAGCGCCATCAGCGATAAATATCACAATAGAGGTTGCAATGGGCCTGGTTTTATTTTCATGCGATCCTTGAATACGCTTTAACTCAAGTCACAGAATACATTTAATGACCGTAGAAAAGCACAGTCTTAATGTGCAGAAAATCAGCGTTAGGAAAAAAAAGACATAGGAGAACTCTTATTTTTATAAGAATAACCTACAATAACCCATAACAATAACACCTGTGAACCAAATTTTCTATTGTTTGGATTTGGGAAAGGCAACAGGCAAGACTCTATTCAAGTAGATACCAGCGTTTTCAGTCTCCGGAGAGTTTTAACGCATTTATCTGTTTCTGAGCATTGAGCGACCAGATTAAGATGCCAGTTGTAATGGGGAAGACCGTAAAATTAGCTGAGTCGGCCCCCTCACCTCACAGATGAGGGATCTGAAGAGCCAGGGATGGTGGGCGAGGGAGGGACTTACTTGTCCAACGGCCAGTAACCAGGACAGACCGGACTAGGACATGTGTCCGGGAGAGAGGCGCCTCCTAACCACTCGAGCACGTGGACACGCATTGAAAATATTGCTAACTAAAATGGGGTCGGCTTGGCATGTGCTCAGAGCAGTTTCTGTTCCTTTCATTGGATCATCAAAAAAATCTCCTTCGGTCTCATTTATTCGACAGAGGTAATTGATGGCGTGACTCATACTGTCATAAAACCACCACGTAATCACTATGAAACAAGTAAACGAGGCGCATTTTGGTGCACTCAGGGCATGTAGAGAAATCGTTCTGCTGTTCTAGGTTTTTAGCTTATTTCTACCAGTAATTAGATGTGTGAGCTTGCGTGATTCTCATGACAGCTATGCACCTACATCTCTTCCACTTTAAAATAAGATCAGAAAAGGTGATTGCAAAGGTAGCTTTTAGATAAAAGTTTATGTTAAGGAATTATTCCAAGATTGGTTTCAAAGTTTAGATGAATGGTAAGATTTTCTAATATCAGTTCCAATTTCTATCCAATGCCGATAGATGTGACTGTATCAGTTAAGTATTCCTGTGTAATTAACCATCTCCAAACTTAGAGGCTTAAAGTAACAGCCATTTATTTTACTCTTGACTCTGTGGGTTGGCAGTTTGGGCTCGGCTCACCCATATGTGTGCTGGGTGATTCTGCTTTGGGAGTTTAACTGCTGTCAGTTGTTGGAGTGATGAGAGTATGTGGAAGCATGGTTTCTCTTATCCTGCAGGAGAGCCTGGACATATTCACATGATGGTCGCAGATGCCATGGAACAGAACAGAAGTGATCAAGGTCGCTTGAGGCCTAGACTTGGAACTGGCATACCATTATTTCCATGGCATTGTATTGCCAAGCCACAAAACCAAACAGATTCACAGGAGAGGGGAAATAACCTCTGTCCCTTTATAGGAGGAGTTGCAAAGTCAAGTGCAAAGTCAAGGTGACATGGATGCACAGATGAATGGAAAATTTTAGCCATTTTTGCATTCTACCATACTGCCTAACTCTTGTTATTTAGAACACTTTGCGCTCCACGAATCAGTGATGGTAAGACTTTTGGATTTCATGAACAAATAAAATATAAAATAAAATGGTGTAGGGAGTGCACATAAGTATTTAAAAAGTGATGTTTTTTTTTGTAATAAGTAAGAACATTTAAAACCAAATACTGGTCATTCTCTATCTCCATTATTCTGTCTATATAGAAAAAGATGGTTTACCACCAAAAAATACAGGAGGAATATAATCTCAGACTAAAGGAATGGCTATCTTACACTGATATTTTATATGCCTAATTAATTGTTCTTGTTTAACTTCACTATGGACTGGTGAAACTTCATCAAGAGGGGTAGTGCTCTGTGTGGTGTCGTACTTGAAATCATACCTTTTTATTCATAATTTTCATTGAACTGTTTCTTAGCAGCTATTATTAAGGTGAGATTATATACAGAACTGCTTCTTGGTTGCACAGTGAAGTTATACAAATTTCAATATACTAGAAATATCAAGGCTTTAAAACTAAGACAAAATGATTTTTTGATGTCTATTTACATCATAGCTGGTCACCAACTTTTTTCCCACTGTTCTTTTTAATCCAGTTGGCTTCTCCGGTCTAAATCTGAGTGATTTCCTTTTGCAAGTTGGTGGGGGGAAGGGGGAAAGGGGAAGGGGGAGGAAGGTGGAGAGAGAGAGAGAGAGAATGAGAATGAACAAAAAGCGTCACTGCTTATCAATTCTGCAAATGGTCATTTTGGAGCCTGGTTTACACTGGTGACTTAACAGAGTGCTCTTCACCACACTGATCGGTGGGGCTGGTTTCCTCACCTCTGCATTCCCCTCCATTCTTAATCCTGTTATGTGCCAGATTAGTCCACTTGACAGAGAAAGCTTTCTAGAGCGATAGAGTTTGTTCTTTTTATAGCTTATTGTTTTCATAGCATCCCTGAAGATGTACTTCTTGCCAAAAAATTAATCTCAGAGTTTGCTGGAGCCAAAGAAACCACCTCAGCAGAGTTCTTAATTCTCTTGGCGTTCATGAATCCTTCTCGCTCCTCCGTACATACCATTATACCTTCGTGTTGAAAACCTGTAAGCGTGTGTGCATACGTGTGCCATTCCACTCTCATTTTTATTTGGAATCTGGTGTTTAAGCTCGCTATTTAAAATGATTGCTAATGCTTTTTTTTTTTTTTTGTAACCACTGTTCATCTGGAAAAATAAAGTAACAGTAGACCAACAGGTAAACCTGAGAAAAACAAAAGCAAGGAGGATGTTATGACCAATAGCAATAAAATTCACTTATTATACTGATAATTCACTGAACTAATTTTAAAAGCCCATAAGTGGGAATGGGAGAATTGACCTCCCTTCCCCTCTATTGAATTGAGAGAAACCTGTGGATTACGGCAATCATGTATGTCTGACCCTTCGTTTGGATTTTTAAGCTTTCTTTGGCGAGCAGACCTTGGTATCGTTTTATTTTTTTCTTCACTCAGGAAGATGAATGCCTTCGTGATGAGGTGGCATGCAAATCCCTTACCACGCAGAAAACCAACCTTGACTAACATTCTCTTTGAAATGGAACTGCTCTCCATGGAATAGAAGGAA
>NW_011888809.1:6121644-6124818 GCF_000151845.1 Pteropus vampyrus
GGAAAAATAAAGTAACAGTAGACCAACAGGTAAACCTGAGAAAAACAAAAGCAAGGAGGATGTTATGACCAATAGCAATAAAATTCACTTATTATACTGATAATTCACTGAACTAATTTTAAAAGCCCATAAGTGGGAATGGGAGAATTGACCTCCCTTCCCCTCTATTGAATTGAGAGAAACCTGTGGATTACGGCAATCATGTATGTCTGACCCTTCGTTTGGATTTTTAAGCTTTCTTTGGCGAGCAGACCTTGGTATCGTTTTATTTTTTTCTTCACTCAGGAAGATGAATGCCTTCGTGATGAGGTGGCATGCAAATCCCTTACCACGCAGAAAACCAACCTTGACTAACATTCTCTTTGAAATGGAACTGCTCTCCATGGAATAGAAGGAAGGCAATAAGAAAACAAAAATGCCTCCCCGAAACAGAACCCAGAATCTAAAACCAGTCATTCTCTTGAGGGTTGAAAATGTTTCCTTTCAAATTAAGTTAGACTTGTGTGTCTACCATCATAGTTATAGAAATGGAAATTCGATAAGGATGGCCATTTCTCTGTTCCCAGATGGTCCAGCAGATCTGGATGCTTCCCAAGCAAATGGCCCATGTTCCTGGGCAGCAATTGTCTAGTAAAACAGGTGCGTTTTTTTCTGGTGACACCAGTGATGGCTTGTTCAGACTGAACCTACACATCTCTTGGCATTAAATAGCACAACTCTACACATATGACGTCCAAGAGTCTACATGTATGAGATAACTGACAACTTTTGAAACACACATCCAGAGTGGTGGGTAGAATTTGCTAGGAAGCAGAAACAAGGACAAACCCTGTAGGTAGGACAACAGCCTGACACAGGCACGAGCTATGCTGGGCGCCTGTTAGGAGTTCTCCAGGCCGTGCTGAGTGTGCATGTGGGAAGAACAGAAAGCAGGTTGGATGGGATGGGCGGAGCTGGCTCCTTCCGACGTGGGATCCCTGCCTCCTGCTCTTACTGCCCTTGTGCAATGCCCTCCCCTCGAGGCTGGACCCAACGACTGGCTTCGAACAGACAGAGTATGGCCAAATAATGGGATGTCACCTTTGTGATTCACTTAAAAAAGACTGTGACTTCCTCTGGCTAGCCCTCTCTCTCTGGTTCTCTTATGAGCTTTCTCTGATGAAGTACAGTGCCATATCATGACCTGCCCTGTAAAAGGGTCAAATGGCTTGGAATTGAGGGCGGCCTCTGGCCAACGGCCAGTGAATAACTGAGTTCCTCATTGCAACAGCACACAAGCAACAGAATTCTACTAATAGCCATGCACAGCTCCTTCCACAAGCAGCCCTTCAGGTAAGACTGTGCCCTCGGCAGAGGCCTTGATTATGGCCCAGCAGAGACTGAAGCAGAAGACCCCAGATACACCAAGCCCAGATTTCTGTTTGACCATCAGAAACTGCGAGAGAATACATGTTTTCAGTCTCTGAGTTTGGGTGTAACTTGTTATGTAACAATGAATGTATCAGTCTGAGTTCTCCAGAGAAATAGAATAGGATGTGTGGATGTATGTGTGTGCGTGCGTGCGTGCGTGCGTGCATGCGTGAGAGAGAGAGAGAGAGAGAGAGAGAGAGAGAATTGGTTCATCTAATTATGGGGGTTAATGGGTCCACAATCTTCACAGGGACCAGCAGTAGGAGACCCAAGAGAACTGATGGTGCAGATGTAGTCCAAAGTCTGTCTTCTGGAAAAATCCCTCTTGCTCAGGGAGGCTGGTCTGTTTATTCAGGCCTTCAAATGATTGGATGAGGCTTAACCCCATTATGGAGGGTAATCTGCTGACTCGAAGTCCACTGATTTAAATGTAATCTCATCCCCAAACACCCAAGTTGTCACATAGCATGAACCATCGCAAATTTAAAGCCACATTTTAAAAGTGCCCTTCAGAGAAGGTGGAACTCAACATCCTGGGCAAGAGAGCACATTTCACTTCTTTAGCAGGATGTCGTATGGAAGAAGCAGCATTTTGGGAAGATGAGTCTGACAGTGTTGGGTGACAGTTATAAAGTTGGTTAGATCTCAGTCTCAGGCCATGGTGGGTGATTTTGAGCTCTTGGGAACAGATGATCACATGTAAATTTTACCAATTGTTAGAAAGCAAATACCCATGTGCCTCCCAACTAGATTATAAAAGAACACAACACTAGAATCCCAGCAATCCCTCTGTGGCCCCACCTGATCATAACTTCATATCCTCCATGGGTTTTTATTATAGAGTCCATAATCAAAGAAATTTGGAAAATGTTAACTAAACTTATAAATATCAGTGGAACACAGAATGTGTATTGACTGCTCTAGGTTTATTAAGATTTTCCTTCTCAACTAGACTAATTCTCTTAGGAGCATGAGTCATCTCACGCTCTGTTCGGGCACAGGAATACCTGATAGGAGCTATGGCAGTACCTACTTTTGACTGTTTGACAACTGGGCAATGGGACCAGCCTCAAAGCGCAGCTGGAATTTGTCAGGAGGAAAGGTGTTTTGGTGAGAAAATACATGTACAGTTGAGCGTAAACATCCCTCATAGCCTTTAGCCTCCAGGGAAAAATTGTCTATCAGTAAAGAGCTGGGAGGAGACAGCTCAGGCTATATCTTGCATAGGACGAGTTGAAATGGTTGGAACTCTGAGTCTTTTATACTATTTAAAGATCACATCTGGTTTTCCATGCGAAAAAGTTTGGTATCTAGGTTTGTGGCTGCATTATGAAAGTTAACAGGTATCTATACAAATTTACTTTTAAGAGTTAAGTTGTATATGCACACAAGAGTTTAGTTGTGCATGTGTGTGTGTGTGTGTGTGTGTGTGTGTGTGTGTGTGTGTGTGTGTGTGTGTGTGTAGAGAGGGAAAGAGACAGAGACAGAGACAGATTTTCAGATATTACAAGTCTTTCTGAAGGTCACATAAGTGTAGTAGAAGCCCACTGTCCTGCGGGCAATACTTCACCAGGTGACGAAACTTCTAGGCTCCGTGGAAAATATATTCTGAATTTCTTCTATAAATTTTAAGTGTTTGTTCATTGTGGTCTACTGGCACTAGGATTTGGTCTGTCAAGGGTATAATAAAAATAGACATAATGCTTTGAAATGCCAAGATAAACAAATGCTAAACAGGAGCCTGAGCAGGCTAAACTATGCAAA
>NW_011888809.1:6126243-6130241 GCF_000151845.1 Pteropus vampyrus
GTTGAAATGGTTGGAACTCTGAGTCTTTTATACTATTTAAAGATCACATCTGGTTTTCCATGCGAAAAAGTTTGGTATCTAGGTTTGTGGCTGCATTATGAAAGTTAACAGGTATCTATACAAATTTACTTTTAAGAGTTAAGTTGTATATGCACACAAGAGTTTAGTTGTGCATGTGTGTGTGTGTGTGTGTGTGTGTGTGTGTGTGTGTGTGTGTGTGTGTGTGTGTGTAGAGAGGGAAAGAGACAGAGACAGAGACAGATTTTCAGATATTACAAGTCTTTCTGAAGGTCACATAAGTGTAGTAGAAGCCCACTGTCCTGCGGGCAATACTTCACCAGGTGACGAAACTTCTAGGCTCCGTGGAAAATATATTCTGAATTTCTTCTATAAATTTTAAGTGTTTGTTCATTGTGGTCTACTGGCACTAGGATTTGGTCTGTCAAGGGTATAATAAAAATAGACATAATGCTTTGAAATGCCAAGATAAACAAATGCTAAACAGGAGCCTGAGCAGGCTAAACTATGCAAATAAGCCAAGGGACTGCATCCCAGCAGCAGGATGGAGAGCGTGGGCCATGCAGGGAAGGGGAGCCTTGTGGAGTGGAATAAACTGTAGATTGCAGCACGTACTGTGATTGCACACTGGGCAGTGGGCATTTGATGCATGTGTCCAGCTCCAGGTTTAGTGGAGATTAATGTGCTTTGATGACCAGCCCCGTCCTAAAATTTCCAACAAAAATCAGATTCTGATGCCAAGTTTCCTCAAAACAGATGGGCAAAACTTTTCTATGGAGAAAGAGCACCAAGGTGAAATGCCACGTGTCAGGAGAAGGTATTTCAAACTTAATTCATAACAGGCAGAAGCAATGCAGGAGAATAAACTGACCTTTGGAAGTTTCTGGCGTGAGCACGGAAAAGGAACCCAAAGCTCTCTTCTTGGGAAGACTGACCCCTCCTGCTGCCCTCTCTGGTTTCCAAAGTTCACCTGTTGTGAAATGCTAGCTTTTGTTGCTGGAAAAGGACACCAAATAATATGTTTTCGCCCTCTGCAAAAAATCTCTGTTTTCATGAATTCAGTGTGAGACCGAGTATGTCATCACGTTTCCTCAGCGTTACAAAAGGGAGAATTCTTTCAGCTGTCTTTATTGGAACCGAGCGTGTTTTCACACCACTTTATGTCAGTGTCTGCCATTTTAAGCTCTTGTTTTTATTGGACACTTTGGTTTTTTCAGCCCCGACTGCACACATCCAAAACCCACTAGATTGTAGGCCAGATGATTGGGCCAGGGAATAGCCACTTATTCCCAGATTTATGTCAAAACTGATTGAAGTAGAATGCGAACATTCCACCTGCATAATCTCTAGTCTTTGCTCCCCGATTACTCTGCGTTTTTCTGAGATGGTGAGTGTTGGTTATAACCATGGCTCCGTTTTGACTAAGTCCCAAATGCGTCTTAGGTAGAACTCAAACAAACAAACAAACAAACAAACAAAACAACCAAATGCCACTGAACTCCTAATACGTGTGGATTGCTATCGTTGAGCCTGCAACCTGTCCTGTAGACCGCAGTTTGAGAAGGAAATAGTAGGGTTCATGCTGCCGTGGGAGGAGTTGCAAAATAAATGGAAAACACGAAAAGTATCCTACTGTAGATATCTAAAAAATATAATGTTAGAAATGTTGCTAGGACAAATGGATAACTGCAAAATACAAAATGGAAACAACAAACTCGCACATTTACACTAAACACTAAAATAATTCTGGCAATATTTATGAATTAAATGTAATGCACAAAATTACATGTCTTCCTTTCCATGGAATTTGTAAGTATCATTATGCCCTTGCTAAAGGAGCCTGAGCAGGCTAAACTATGCAAACAAGCCAAGGGATTGAGAGATGGAGAGCTTGGAAAATATAGCAGGATGGAGAGCTTGGGGTATACAGGAAAAGGGAGCCTTGCGGAGTGGAATAAACTGTAGATTGCAGCATGTAATCTATGATGCTCGTCTTAGCTTCGGACAATATGGATTCTAATCTAACTGTATTATTAGCTGTGTGACCTTGGATTAGTGACTTTAAATTTAAATTCTGTGTTTAAATTTCCTCAATAGTAAAACGGAGATACCAGTCGTCATCTTACGGTCGTTGACATAACGGCTATATTATATAAAATATGAGAAAGCATTTAGCACTATGCCGGGCACATAGAAAGCACTTAATAAAGAATTCTTATGACAAGAAACAAAAACATGAACTTGGCATTTATATGCGAGGTCCCTATGGGCTACCTTCAGACAAACGGGGAAAGAGCAGATTTTAAAAAAGGCATATTGCAGTTGGGAATATAGGCACAAGGCTGGCTAATTGGAAGGAGAGCGCTCCGCTTCTCAGAATGGCTATCGTTTTTGAGAGTGAAGTTTATCCGTGGCGTTGTCTGTCCTCTCGTCTTCACGGGCTGTCTTCTCTATCCCAATCCCCAGTGTGATAAATTGGTGAATACCCACCTCTTTGGATAGGGGTCTTCCAAAACCAACACCTAATGAGCTCACGCAAAACGACTTTTTAACGGGGTTGGAGTTCATCGTTTTGGAAGCATTCCCCTGGGAATATCTGGACGTAGCCAAGGAGAAGCTGGAAAGGTGGCGTAGGACTGCTGGTCTGTCGTGGGAACTTCTCTTGGCCTCCCATTAGCAGCCTCCGGCCCCGCTGTGGACGGTGCAGCACCGGGACCGCTTCTGTCTCGTAGGTCTGCGGCCCGGAGGCCAGAGGAGAGCAGTAACTGCACTGCATTGTGGGTGGAGGCCAGTGTCGAAGGGGGCTCTGCCGAACCTAATACTTTCCCACTCTCAGTAGGAAAGTCAGTCTTCTCTCCTGCCCTGAGCACTTTTCCGCTTGGGGGATTCCACATTTATTCCTCTGCCGTGAGGAATAAATTTCATGCAACAGATACTGAGCACCTTCTATGCGCATGACCCGCTGCTGTGACCGAGGGAAGTCAGTGCGCAGCTCATTTCCGGCGCCAGTTCTCACGCACCCTGCTCCTTCCGCTGACCGTTTTGCCAATTTCTTTAGAAACTAGTTAAACTTACTTAATAAGTGACTAGCTTGTGGACGGCTCTGCTATAGGCAGGATGGGAGGTGAAGAAGAAGCAGCTCAGAGCTGGATCTCGATTCCTTCCTCGGGAGTATGTCATCTCATTGCAGATGCGTGGTCCCTTTCCGAGACATCTTGGAAGAAGCTTTCCGTGCAGCAGTGTGAGGGCGAGGAGACTATCAAGGAGGAAACTGAGGAGGAACAACAGAGGAGGGCAAGGTCATGGCCATAAGAAGAAAGAATGGCTGTTATTTCAAACGCGTGAGGAAGACCGAGAGTGGAGGAGGAGCAAGATCAGAAGTTCAAGGACAAGAACGGGCCGAACTGGAAATCCATTTGTACAATGTTTGGTGTACGTTCTGGGGGGAATGTTAAGTGGCCGAATGGGGGAACATGGCATATTTTACGTGTAAAATGTCAAATAACCTTATTTTAAGATAGTACTAGACAAATTATCCAGAAGTCATATTTTTATACTCTTAAGTACTAGATAATTTATACAGACCAAAATTCTTATAGAAATTTTAGAAAGGGGGAGTAGATTCCTTGGAGTTCCAGAGTCAAGGGAAGGCTTTCTGGGAAAGATAAAAATCTGAGATTGGTTTTGAAAGGGGAGCAAGACTGGGAGCCTGAGAGAGAATCACAGAAGCTGACTGCAGAGTCCTGCATTCTGTCCTCTGACTGTCCCCTCTCCTGCCTTGTTTTCTCTAAACACCGTAGCGCTTGAGTTTCCCTCGAAAACTCCCTCGGCTGAGAAACCTCCCTGGCTGGGTTCTAGCCCCTCGCCTCCGCCAGCCCGAATGAGTCCACGACCCCTGAGCACATCAGGCCCTGCTTTACTCACCTGTCCTAGAAGCGCCTTTGATCAGCACCACAGAGACAACCAACCACAAGTCACCT
>NW_011888809.1:6130291-6132270 GCF_000151845.1 Pteropus vampyrus
CATATTTTACGTGTAAAATGTCAAATAACCTTATTTTAAGATAGTACTAGACAAATTATCCAGAAGTCATATTTTTATACTCTTAAGTACTAGATAATTTATACAGACCAAAATTCTTATAGAAATTTTAGAAAGGGGGAGTAGATTCCTTGGCGTTCCAGAGTCAAGGGAAGGCTTTCTGGGAAAGATAAAAATCTGAGATTGGTTTTGAAAGGGGAGCAAGACTGGGAGCCTGAGAGAGGATCACAGAAGCTGACTGCAGAGTCCTGCATTCTGTCCTCCGACTGTCCCCTCTCCTGCCTTGTTTTCTCTAAACACCGTAGCGCTTGAGTTTCCCTCGAAAACTCCCTCAGCTGAGAAACCTCCCTGGCTGGGTTCTAGCCCCTCGCCTCGGCCAGCCCGAATGAGTCCACGACCCCTGAGCACATCAGGCCCTGCTTTACTCACCTGTCCTAGAAGCGCCTTTGATCAGCACCACAGAGACAACCAACCACAAGTCACCTTCTGGAGCCCAGGGATCTGCTTTGTTCATCTCTCCTCCGGTTCTTTTATGACAGGTGAAACCTGAATTCTTCCCCATGTCTCAGATCTTCCTCCTGCAGCCCACACACCTTCTGCTTTTGAGGGACTTTACCCTCCCAGGTAGCCTGCCAAATGGTAAACCTAATCTAATGAGTCTCTTCCCTTCTCAGCCCACAATTCCTAATCTTTTGCTCAGAAATCACAGATGCAATTTAGTCTATAGGCTTTTATTGAGCTCTAAATGTTTACCTAGGCCTGCACTGGGGCTGTGCCATAGATCCACAGGTACCCAGATGTGCAAGTCACATATTTGCATTGGTCTCTAGAACAGTGCCTAGATGCTAATAGGCAGGGCAAGGGTTATGAGTGAGGTTTTAGAAAAGGGAGGAATGAGTTGCAGGAAGGTTAAGTGACTTGCATGAGTCACACGGCCCACTATGGCAAAACTAGGACAAAGCACCAAGTCTCCCGATTCATGGTTTAGCACCCTTTCTCTTCCATGTGGTCCTGCCACCGTTATGCCTCCTAAAGACAAACCTGACTTATGGGATGGGTCCTGCTATTGTGCTCATATTTTAAATGAATCGAGGGTTGGAGAACTTAAGTAACTTGTCCAAAGTGAGTAAGTGGCAGAGGTACGACTTGTATTCAGGACAGAATGAGTGCAAAAGCCATGCTGATAATTATCACATAATCCAGCTGGGGTTAAAGGAATGGATCTGCTCATTGTTACACTAAGGCAGAATTTATACTCGTTAATGGAAGACAGAGGATCTTGTGCTTGGTTTCAGTGGAAGGAAGAATTTGGTCACAGAAGAGTGTTGAATAAGAAAATAGGCATCCTGTGGCACAGTGAGTGCCTTGTTAAGGGGATGCCTATGTTTTTGGGGGTGCTGGAGAGCGGAGTCCTGCCTTATGTAGAAAGTGTGAATAAGTGGCTTCTGAGGTTCCCAGTCTCGGCATTCTAAACTTCTGTGCAGTCAGTGCCTACCATGCATGGCATTTGCTGTTAAATAAGAAAGCCACGTTTTGAAACTCTTTTCAAGTATCCTGGAGCCGGGAGAGAGAAAAGTGACCTTCATTTTCAGGACATTTCCTTGAAGGTTTAAGGAGTTGTGACAAGTCACTCATATTGCAAATGCCGTTGGTCTCACCAGTGATACCCAATGTGTCCCCTCCTGCTGCTCTTTGTGCTTGAGGCCCTGTCTAAGACTCACCCCAAACTGACCCTTTCCTCCTGTCCCCCACACTAATTTTTGTGAAAACTTTAGAATAAAGAACGGAAAAGAAGCAAATTTGACACTTTGTTGTGTCCTTAAGACTGGGCTGGCAACCTGAGCTATTGCTCATCTCCGTGTTTGGTTTAGGGTCTGATTCGCGATGATTTTTAATCTCTGTATCACAGGAATTTAGTTCCTAATATGTCAGCTCCATCCCACTGAGTGTTCCATCAACAC
>NW_011888809.1:6133735-6135586 GCF_000151845.1 Pteropus vampyrus
CCTCAGCCCAAATCCATGGCCACCACACACTTGCATTAATGTGAGAGGTACCACTTCTTGCACTCACTTCTCCAAAAGGCTCCCGGGGCTCATTGCAGCCTTTTACAGAGAGATCGAGGGCAGCAATCTGCCAGGGCTGTTGGAATGAGGCACCCTCAAATAGAATTCGACTTTGTGAATAGAGAATATTCAATTTAATTCCATTCCATTTAATTCAATACATATTCATCGAGTGCCAATTATATACCAGGCTCTGTGGACCTACCTGTAGCCTGGGCTCATTTCAACCTTATCTCATCTCCTTTCCAAGTCTTGGTTTCTTCATTTATTAAATTTTTATAGACGATAATATAATCCCCTCAGGATTCCCGTGAGCCTAAGTGAGCACGTGTGTGTAGTGCACCCGGCCCATTGCCTGGGACGTGGTGGGCATGCAGTGAACGGCATCTTCTGTCCTGCTTCCTTTTCTTCAGAAGGGCAGGTGCCTAAATCTGTCAGGCAGGAGGGGGAGACCTGTTAGGGTGTCTCTCATGAGGATTTCCTTCTCATTTTTCGACATCGAATCAGCTGTGTTATACTGCCGACTTCATACGGTAGGGGAATTAAATGAGATAATGTCTGCAAAATGCTTAATGAATATTTAATGGCTCATATATTCTACTCAGTGTTATTACTATTATCTAATGTATTTCTCTCTCTCTCTCTCTCTCCACCGATACATCTATCTATGTTTTTACTTCGTTATTGCTGGTTATTTTCTCGGCCTGAAGTGTCTTGGATTCCGATGGTCCGGTTGCCCCTCTACACCTCTGTTGTGACTTCCTGGCTTCTTAAAGAGTTCGGGCGTTCCTTCATTCATCGTGTAGATATCTGCTGAGCACCTGCTAACTGCCAGACACTTTACTATGCTCGCGGGTCACATAGTGGATCCCTGACAACTAGCAGCTTATAACTTGTTGAGCAAGCCAGGAAAGTAAACGCAGGATTTCAATACCATGTAATAAGTGCAGGGGCAGAGGTCAGCATGGGTGATGTGGGAACACAGAGAAGGGACAGGCACCCTACTGTTTATTTGAACAGCTCTAGGTTCACAGCAAAACTGAGGGGAAGGTCCGGAGATTCATCAATTACCCCCTGACCCCATGCACTGCCTGCCCCGTTATCCGCATTTCCCGCCAGATGGTACATTTATCACAGCTGATGAACCTGCACTGACACATCGTCACCCAAAGTCCATAGTTCACGTTGCGGTTCATGCTCGGTGTTGCATAGTCTGTGGTTTTGGACACACGTGTTGTGAAGTGTCGCCATCATTTTGGTGTCATACAGAGTATTTTCACTGCCGTAAAAATCTTCGGCGCTCTGCATGTTCATCCCCACACCCACTACCCCTGACCACCCTTGATCTCTCTGTTGTCTCCATACTTCTGCTTTTTCTAGAATGTCACGGAGTTGGAATCGCGCCGTATGTAGCCTTGTCCTGTCAACTTCTTTTACTTAGGCGTGTGCGTTTAAATGTCCTTTATGTCCTTTCGTGGCACATGCACTTTGTGAACGTTCATGCAGACCATGTGTAGGTCCCAGAACGGCAGTTTCTGCCCACCGTGAGAGTTCAGGGACTCTTGAAGTTTTGAGAGCACCCAGATCAGGTCAGGGGACAGTACATTTGGAGTGGGTGGATGAGGAGAAATTGACTCAATCTCTTCAATTTTACGGCTAAGGCATTTCCTGTCCCCACCCTACTCTGTGCTGAAATGGACCTCAAGAAGAGGTTAATGAAACTCATTCGTTCGGGGGGAGATTATTAAGCAATTGAAATGGACGTCCTCAGAAGGCTGCTTTTCTGGTAGC
>NW_011888809.1:6136651-6139628 GCF_000151845.1 Pteropus vampyrus
GCAGCCTCTGCAGCATCTGTTAGCAATGAATAAAGATGGGGTGGCGGAGGCGGGGCTGGGGGTGGGGGCAGGAGGAAGGTCTATTTAAACAAAATGTGTTTGCTCACACACATAAAACCACAGGCCTCCTGGAGGCGAGCACCCCATCGGGCCCCTCATTCTTGAATGTGTAATAAGGAGCATATGATTGAAGAACTGAAGCCTTCGCATCTCCTCAGCAGGCCTCACTTCTCACACATGAGGGGCTTGGGCGAGGACAGTTCTCGGGGCCTGTCCAGCACTGATGTCCTGTGTCCAGCGGTGAGCGCGTTCCTGGTCCAAAGCTGAGAACCCTCTAGTTCTCGCACAGGCGTAGGCCAGAGGACTCGCTGTGGCTCTGGCCTGTCACGATGGGAGGCTAAGTCTTCTCTACGCTTCCAAAGAGTGAAGCAGGCACTTCGGAGAAGAGCTCTCTACAGTCCCCAGGGACGCCGGACGCTTCACCTTGGCATTGAAGGCTTCCAGGGTCCGATGTCTGCTCTCCCATTATTCCCATCAGACTGTGCCATGTTTACATCACAGTTATGACCTCCAGGGAAATGAGGTAAAGAAAGCGCCATGGAGGCAAAAGCCTGAATTCAGAGTCACTAGACTATTTCTGGAAGGCTTGCAGGGGAAGGCAGTCTTGCATATAGAAGGAGAAAAGTTCCAGTTTTTCTCTTTAGCAAGGAATCCTCTTAGGAAATTATTGGGATAAGGCAAGGAGCTAGAGGCTCCTCTTAAGCCCCTTAGGAATACAAAATGGGAAAACAGAACAAAGCACCACGTTCCTCCTTTCTTCCTTCCACGGGCCCGAGGAGGTAGGATCCTCACGTGGGCTGCTGCAGCCCCTTGTCGGCCCCGTTAGTGGCGGGGCCTGTGGCTGCTCCTTAAACCCTCCACGGGCTCCCACCAAGGAGGAGAGTCGAGAAGCCACCTCACCCTGGACTCCCCGTACTCAATGCTCTGGTGACTACTTTTTGAGAGATTCTATCAGTGTTTCTATTTTTAAGACCCTGCATTGCCTTAGCGTGGTGGGTAGGTGGAAGGAAGGAAGGAAGGGAAGAAGAGGAATATAGGGTAATATTAAGTCTGCTTCAAAATAAGGGGATAAATCCACTAGAAGGTAGAGTACACTCAGGCAGGGGTTAAACAGGGCACAAGGTGTCCCCGATGTGAAGGAGGGGTGTGAAGGGATGTGTCTACACCCCACTTTTTTTTAGGGCCAGCCCGGACTGTGTACTCTACGTGCAGCTAAAGGGTCATCCTTGGCGAGCAAACTAGATGTCTCGTATTCCTATATATAAACTCTGTAAGCCGGGCCATCACTGACCCACCGTGTGACCCTGGAAATTAGCCTGTTGGTTCCCAAGTTTCCTGCATATCTGAAGTTGGGAATTCCTTTGCCCAGACCCCTCAGCAGCCTCGGGGATTAATGAAAGCCTTGTTCACAAATGTCTCAGACTCCATAAAGGTTTAGATCGATAATTAACAAGAAAGAGAAGGCATAAACATTTCAAATATATATCAACTCCCAGATCTGTAACAGCCAATAAGTCTAAAAACTGAGTGGCCACAATTTCCCTCAGTGACAGGCAGCCCATGCAGTTTCAAAAGTAATTCTTCAATAAGCATAAATTACCACTTGGGGAAACCTTCCATGTATGCCATGGCTATGGATTTATTAAGTGAAAATGAAACTTTTAAATAAATATCTGAAACAAAAAATGTATTTCTCATCTAATCGGGCCACAGAGGCAAGAGTTTTTAAAGTGCTATGTAGCCTGGCCTCTGAGAGCATAAAGCTGAACACGCATCCTTAGAAGTCATTTTGCCGAGTCAGTCACTGCCCTGAAATCTCTCTCTAACTTTCCAAACACCCGGATCCTCCTGATATTAGCCGAGAGCACCTGGGGCGCAAAAGTCGCCAGGGTTTTTTCCAGCCTCTTGGGGAATCTCGCAGATTCCAAGGCATCTCGTTGATTGGGAATTCTCCCTCTGACTCTGAGCCAGAAGGTCTCATTTATTCATTCACCTTCCCAACCTGCTACGTTGTCTTTCCCGTAAGGGCGGCACAGGCTAGTGCTTTAGCTTTTAATTAGTTTGTTGGCACTAAATAATCCTTGCAAGAGATCAGTGGACCGCAGAATAGAATATGGAAGGGACACATCAAAAATCTAGCAGGCCCTGCTAAAGCTTGGCAGCTTTCCTGGAGCACAGGCAGCAGTACCCCGTGAACAGTGCTGGGGTCTCTTACAATTTTTCTAGCCCTTCGCTATCGGGGGTTTTCCAGCTCCAGGGTTGGGCCCTTGATTACATTAAATCAACCACAGTCCTTCTGACTCCTCTTGCCAAAGAAGGATGTGAGATCTCAGGCCTCTGCTGGTTACTATGTGGCATTCACCATTGGCAAGGAGTTTTTCATAGATGGGCAGGCTTCATACTCTCAAGCGATGAACGCTAAGAGGATATTTTTTAAGGGCTTTTGGTAAAATTTTCCTTGATCATAAAGAAAATCTCAGAAAGAAATGATCTCTCAGTCCTGTTTGCAAGAATGAGAACGTGTTGCTCTTGGGAGGCATCCTGTGATAGCAAAGGGAACCAGGCTTAGGATAAAACTGAATTGATGGGAGAGAGAACACTGATGAAAAAAAAGTTGGTCCTCAATGTCCTCACAGAAGGACTAGGTTAATTCCTTTTTCTCTTAGGAAGTTCAAGTTCTAACATGAGTATTTAAAGTCCTATGGGAGTTGGGATATCCCATAGATTGTTGATTCTTCTCGTCTGCTCCTGGAGAGAGATGTCAGGGTTAGAAACAATAATTTCACAGGATTGCTGTTTACAATTGCTGGAGTTAATGTGCTTGTGCTTTGTTAAGAATTTTTCATCAATGTTTTTGAGGAATATCAATTTATAATTATATTATTTGTAATGTCTTTGTAAGTTTTGGTATTAGGAT
>NW_011888809.1:6140282-6149282 GCF_000151845.1 Pteropus vampyrus
ACATCTGAGTATATTATAAATGCCACATGACAATGGTATAATTTTGCCTTAACCAGTCTTGTGTATCCTAAAATGATTAACAGGAAAACAATTTTCTTTAATATATACCAAGATATTTATCATTGCCGATGGCAGTCATTTCTTCTTGAAGATCTGAGTTTCCACTCACTTTCGTCACTTTAATTTTCCTTCTGTTTGACATAGTTCCTCTAAATTCTATCTGTATCTTTCTTTTTTTTTCCCCCTGAAAAATGCCTTTATTTAACTTTCATTCTTAAGGTAAATTTTTCCTGGGTATGGAATTATGGGTTGGTACTTACCCCACCTCGAGAAATTTAAAATGCTGTTTTTTGTGTTTTAGCCTCTGTAGATTTGGATGAAGTCACTTTGTTTCTCTTCATCAAACGTGACTTCTTTTTTTTTTTTTTTTGGTCTTTCGATTCTTTTGTAATGTTTTCTTTCTTAGTAGCTTTCAGTAGTATTACTATGATTTTCTCAGGTATGTTTTTTTTTTCATATTTACTGTGCTTGAGTTTGTAAAAAAAATTGTTCATTGTTTCCTCAAATATTTTTTTCTACCTCATAGTCTCTTTCCTTATTTTCTGAGACTCAAACCACTGATATATTAGGCCTTTTGATATTATTTCACATGTTTTCTTCCTCACACATTGATTTTAGTTGTTCTTCAGATCAGGTAATTTTATTAATATATTTTTAATTTTATTGACTCTTTCCTTTTTCAACTTCATTCCACTGTATTACTTAGGGTTCTCCAGAGAAACAGAACCAGTAGGATATGCATGTGTGTGTGTGTGTGTGTGTGTGTGTGTAATTTTAAAAAAATTATTGTTAGGGTATATGACACGATGGTTTAATATTTGTATTCCATAGTTGAATATCAGTTTATTTCTTTTAAAATTCTTGCCGAAGTAGTACTCCAAAAATTCTCACAGTGAGAGACTATACATGTTAAACTCATTATTTGTGTAGATGTACCTGTCTTTATTTTGTTATTATTCCAAAATACATTTTGAGCTATAAATAAAATTCCAGTTTGGAGCTTATTTCCTGCAGCACTTTGAATATTTTAATCTACCATTTTCTACCTTCGATACTCTATCGAGAAGTCTATTTTAAGTCATTTTGTTGAAATGCTGTGGTGGCCTATCTTTTTTCTTCAAATTACTTTTATAATTTTTCTTTGTTCTTAATTTTTGTGATATCTATCCATGACTGTATTTTTATTATTCAGTAAGTGAAATCTTAGCCTTATGTGAACTTACGTCTTCCAGTTCTGTAAAATTTCTAGCTTTTCGGTTTTTTTTACTCTTCTATTCTCTTTATTTAAAACATATTTGATGATTTTTGTCTAACTCTAGATTTTATATCTCTTAGCTGATATTCTAATTAAATTCCTCTGTACTATTTTCCAGTTCACTAATTCTTCTTTTACTGTGTCCAGTCTAGATATTATTATGTTTATTCTAATTTTAATGATCTGTTTTAAAATTCTTGTTCCTGTTCAACTTCTGCCAATTTTTATTTTATATTTTCTTGTTCATTTTTATAGAAATTATTCATTTATCTCTTATGTTTCTATACAAATTTATTTTATAATTTTTCTCAGGCAATCATATAGAGTTAATTTCATCTGAGGAGAGCAGCTTTGCAAAATGTTAATAATTTTTGGTTGTCTTTCTTACTGTAAGATTTATTTGTGCATTTAAAATTTTAAATTTCAGTCTCATTGATTTGAAAGTTCATTTTCCTCATTTCCCCATCTGTGTGTATCCTTCTTATTCTATAAAGTGTGTAGACATCATCTTGTAGCTCTCCTGAAACTGCAGACCAGCCCCATGTATTCTAATGACATTTTAGCACTCCTTCCCTGTGGCAGTTTGTGGAAATGACAAAGTGGTCACTGAACTGGCAGGTAACTTGATTCTATTTCTGGTCTTTGTGCTTTTCTGCATCCCTAGGACCACAGTTTCCTATAAGCATGAACTCCAGGTAGAATCAACAATAGCTTCTTTTGTGTCATGGTTGAGAGTTTCCCTTACAGTATTTTACTCCAGGTACTGAACCTAGCTTTAATCTCCAAGTTCTCATGGAGCACTTTTAGTCTATTTTGTCCCATGGGACTGGGTTCCTGGCTACTAATGCCTTGGTTTGGATCATGACCCAGAAGGCTTGTGGCTTCAGCTCTGCTCACTGCTTTGCATTTAAGTTCTATTTCAGTCCATGGCGATGTTTGTTATATTTTTGATTCCACCTCTGTCGTTTTGAATTTCTCTTTTTTATATTTAATGTATCATTGCTATGTGTTTAAAGCTAACAAAGTGTACTGGATGTAAGCTTTATGTCATCTTTGCCAGAATGCTTCTTTTCATTTTATAAATGGAGAACTGAGGCTCAGAAAGAGAAAATGTCTCGTCTAGGGCCTTAGCGTAAGCTTGTACCAGAGCCTGAGTCAGGTCTCTGGACTCCAAGACCTGAGACTTTTCACTGTCCCCAGGGCTCAGAAACTGAGTCAGCACTGAGCAGCTCTCTGCCTTCTTATAGGAATGAAGTGGAGGCAGAGACAGCTGCTGAGGAGAATCACCTGATGTTTCCTGATAAGACAGAGATGTTTAACAGCTTTCATCACCGCCGAATTCATGTCTGACTCAAAAAGCTTTCTTTCAGCAAGCTGTCACAGTCTGAGTCCAGCGCCTCACCCCACAGTGTGCGGTGCCATATAGAGCCAATGACCTTTGCATTCACCACAGCAACTGAAGCTCTAGAAATAGCATTTTCCTTTTGGGGACCTTAAAAAGAAGAGATAAAAGAAGAGAATTGATTTTGAATTTGAAATAGGCAAACATTTCATTATATGTTGTACAAATAAATCAAATACAATTGTCAGTTGAAAAATGTCACTCAGCTTAAAAAAAAAAAATGTTCCGTGTGGTATGTGTACTGTGGGAAAACAATTTTTAAAACCTGGCTGCTGGATTCTGTCACCCAATCAGACATCCATTCCACATAATGCTGCATAGCTATGTGATGAAGGGCAATCAGGCTAAACTAGTTTATTACTTAAAAGTCTATAAATCAAGATTTTTGAACTAGAATGTGAAGGTAGGTATCTTTTCTCCTGTTGATTACTTAAAATAAAGCTAGCTAAGAAAGACTTTTGGTCTCTTTAGCCATAGCAAACATGCTGCTGCCTGCAAATGACATTAGATTTCTTTTATGCTCTAGCTGGCCAGCCTTAATGCACCGGGGCCTCTTTTATTTCTGAAGCTATGTGGCTTATTCCACATTTATGTGATCAATTTCTCCCTAATCTCTATAATTCAAAGTTCCAAATAAAACCATACATATTCAGAAAGTTACTTTTACCTGCAAAATGTACATCGGAAAGTGGTTTGTTAAGTTCTGCGTATTGTACCCTTCAGCATCTCTCACCACCCAGCAGTGGTGTAAGGTATTCAGCCACGTAATGCTGGAAGGAAGGTGCCTGTACGTGAGGGGCAGCCACAACCTCCAAAGATTGTCATTAGCTACAGGAAGGGGTATTTCCCTTGCTATGCTCTAAGATTAATGTGTGTAGCAGTTGACCGATATGAACAGACCAAGCAGAGGGTATTTAAAGGATCAAGTCGGTGTTTATCTAATACTTTGAAGATAAAAGTGAAGATAATGAGCAAATTCCTATTATTGCAAAAAATCTAATAATTCGTGCAAAATTATCCTCATCCAACCATAGACTAACCTTAGATATATTCAAGTATACCGAGTTGCATAAAGTATTGTACATTCTTCAGTTGCAGTTGGCTTCATCGTGAGTGATAATGCAGATGAAATAACTATGAACAGGAAAGCCATTCTGCTCACTCACCAGGCCGCAGACCGAGCTACCTCTTTCACACTTGCAAATAAGTACATAGGACAGAAAATGTACTAGCGGTGGCTGGAGGGAGGCCAGGGACAGGAGAGGGTGGTCCAGTCTCCAGTATTTTTGTCTCCACGATGTCAAACAGTAAATGAGTATCTCCAATGAACCAGCTAATATCTTTGCATTGAATTGACAGGTTGTTTTGACATCATTAGACACAGCCAAACAAAGAATGAAAACAAATTGGTAGCCATGTTTCACGGTTCCCGATTGTAGGCACAAAGCAATCAAACACACCTGCAAGAAATCCTGAAATACAGGCTTTGATCCTGGCTTTGTTCAAGGTTGCTACCAACCCTCCCTTTTTTGTGAAGTTTTTCCAGCTGAAGTAACCATGGGGCCATGTCCTGGCCCTGTGAGATCGCAGACTGATACTTATCCCTTACCCTTAACCTTCATAAGCAGATGCTTGACTTCAGCTTGGACGCTCCGCCACAGTCAGGCAGGTAGGAGAGAGTGATGGGGAATTCCTAGGCATAGGGCGTGCAAGAACTTAGAGACCAAGCTGCAGATTGGAAGAGATGATCAAAAAATCAGGGGGCTTTATGCTCTGCATTCAACATAGTTTCCATATCTCGGAGCTTGAAAATCTTGACATTTAAAGGTTAAAAGAATTGTGTGGCAGAAAAAAAGTTTGCTTTAAGCCTCACAGAAAGGGGAGTAAATTTTGAAAACCCAATGTTACAAAATGAGTCCAAAAGAGTTTTGAATCAATTAGGAGGCAATACGTCTATTTGATACTAGGGAAGAAGCTGTTATGTTCAGGTATCCACTCTTTATCCAATTCTCCTCCAATGGACCTCTTGGCGTCCCACTGAGAGAAAGAATCCAGGACTGGAAGGATGCTGGCCTGGTGGCAGGAGTCTCTTCTCTGATGTGACAGGAAAACTCAGGGTTGGCATGCATCAGCCCTGTCTGAGACACAAGATCCTACCCTTTCTATGCTTTCAACCTTCCTGGGGCTCTTAACCTGCCTGAGGATCCTTCCTTCCTTCCTTCCTTCCTTCCTTCCTTCCTTCCTTCCTTCCTTCCTTCCTTCCTTCCTCCCTTCGTCCCTCCTTCCTTTTTATTTTTCCTTCTTTCCTTTCCTGCTACTTCAATTATCTTTAAGGTTTGTTGATAATCTCTATAATTTTCTTTGTTATATTTTATAAAATTTTCTTACCTCTGTTATTGAATTCCCAATATTATCTCTGGATTTAGTATTTTCTTTTTAAGCTTGCAAACTTATTTTATTAATTTTCGATTTTTATGTTTTTTAAAATATATAAATGTCAGATTTTAAATTTTCCTCTGAGAATTTAGATGCCAGCTGATAGAAATATCCATATAACCATGACCACAACCATAACTATAATGTGTGGTATGTGTAGATCTATATTGCTTTTATTTTTTAATTCAGTTCTAAATATTTAAATTTCTATTTTGATATTTTCTAGCAATATTGTGTTTTCAATTTGGCACCGTGTTTTCTTTTTCTCCTTTCCTGCTTTTATTGGATAAATTGTTTCCTTTTTTCTAATTCTTCCTCTAGAAGGTTGGAAATTTTACAGTTTGTTGCTATTCTTTTAGCGGTTACTTTAAAATTTTTTTACCATTCACGATTCAGCTAATATAGTCTAAATTTATTCAATATCTTTATCTTCCTTTTGAACATCTTTGTTTTTATGTGTGTTAAGTAATTTAATCTACTTTGATTTTAAACTCCCTCAAATAGATTAATATTTTATTATTGATGTTTTTAAAAACAGTTAATGCTAATTCAAATTTATCTAAATGTTTGTTCTTTCTCCTCCAGTGATTCTATACCAGCTGCTTTAAATATATCCTATCAAACAAGGTTACAAGGTTGATTTCTGGAGGAGTGTGCAGCATTTCACACTGTACATGACGTTCCTTTTAAAACCACTTTTATCATACAGCAGAGTATAGCAAGTTAGCTTTCAAGATAGTATGTATTTGTCTTACATCTGCTCAATGAGTGTCAAACCTCAAAAATCCTCGGTAACTAGGAAAATGTCCATCGGAATTATATTACATTTAGGATAGAAATGTCATCCCGTGACCTTTCAGGTTCTCATCCTCATCCTTTTTGCTCCCAGGGCGGCATCAACTACATGCTAATAGAAGCCTCAGGATTTAACACGATTAAAAAGAATGACATGCGAGCAGTGTACACTTCGAATAAATACGGTTCTTCTGAAATGTCTGAAGTTGTTTTTCCCTGTTGACTGGCCACAGACATTGGGGTCCTTCACCTTCAGTATCAGATTTGATGTGTGGTATGGGTGGGTGATAAACTTTAGGATTTTAGAATTCTTCTAAATTTAAATCTAATGCCTCAGCCATTTAAAAAATTTTTTTTCCCCCCCCATTAGGAATCTGTATTTTCCTTATCTATTAAGCCATTCTTTTGATATACTGTGCTTCAGATATGTTGTACCTCTAACTTGAGGACAAGAAAAAAAACAATTTGAAGTTTGATTTTTACAACATGTTCTACCGATGCTCCAATATCCTAATAATTTGGAAGTTGTCATGGACTTATAATTTAATACATCTCCAAATCTAAATATGTGTGTTTACGTATAAGGCTGTGTTTAATGCTAGTTCTACACACATAAGCTAACATAAAAAGTACTTTGTTTCTTATTAAAAAGTTTTAGAAATATTAATTATGATGATATGGGTGCATATAGTCACATGGCAACATTTCTGTTGGACATGAGGCAAAATATCTGGTTTAAACTTTCAACTTTTTATTCAAGCTGCTAGTTGCATATAATTGGTAAAGTCATATAATAAATGCTCTGTCTACTCTTTAAAATTGAACCGTTGGTATTGTATATATCATGTAATATAGATTACACGATAAACATTGGGCTCTTTTAATAACTCTGACTCATCTTTGTCCTTTCTTTTTTCATTCCTTTTATCTGATATTTGAATAATATGTCTCCTCCTTTCACCATAAACTCCTTGGAGAGAAAGATTGATTTTTTTAATTTCTATATTTTTAATAGAACCTTACACAGGATTTCATAGGCAATGAGAATGACAGTAATGCCGTTTAAAGAAATGAATGAATGAATGAATGAATGGACACTCTTGTCCTTTGTAGCCTGAGTACTTTGGCTCAGCATCTAGAGATGATGGAGGGCATGCTCATGGGACTATTACTGCAAGTGAGTCCCAGCACCCCAGGTGGCCTGGGGCAGATCTCTAAAGGACCTGTGTTCCCATTCTATCCATCCTTGCTAGGATTAGTGAAGGAAAAGAAAGGCCGATAGCAAATTTTCATGTTGAATTTATAAACAGATTATACGTAAAACACTCTCACTAGTTCCGTGTGTCTGGGCATTGCATGCTTTCCCGTGTCCCCCATTACACTGAATAAATCCGTGGATGAAAAAGAAATTGAATGCATCTTTACAGTTTCTCAGATTCTGAATATTTAGTCACCACTGTATTTTATATCAGCCACACTCTTTTTTTTTTTGGCCATGTGTCTACATTTCTGTACACTTACTCTCTGGACACACTCCTTGTTAATATTTAAGCAAAGGCCGAGATAGGCATACAAGCAGATGCAGTATTAACAGGAGAAAGGCAGGAACCATTTACAACTGGCACTTGTCCAGGAGACAGACACAGTCATGGCAGTGACCAGCGGAGCTGCAGTCTTCTCTGCTTTAAACTCCGAGTGCGTAATGAGAAGGGGATTGAGGAAAGGGGCACTGCCATGGTAGAGAGCAAGATAAGGTGGCGGGACCATTCCCAGTCCTGCCTCTGCCATACACCTCGTAAACTGATAAGTCGGGGTAGAATTTCCCAACCAGCAACTGGAAAAGAAGTGGTTTTATAGCAAATTGAGGCAGGCTGACAGCTCCCCATAAACAGAACATAGGTCTTCTGTGTAATCTGGATAGGAAGCCGCTGTCTGCCTCCCCATATCTCGTCTTTAGCACAGATCCTCTTCTAGAATGTCAGACGTTGACCCAGACTGCATAGAAAATAATAATGATAAAATTAATGGAGAGGTCACATTTATCAAACACTTACCAGGTGCCAGCAATTGTGCTAAGTGTTTTATAAATATGATCGTATTTAATCTTCCGAAAAAGTCCATTATAATTATTTTGATTTCGAAGATAATGAAGCGAAAGCTGGTAGGTTAAGTAATTTTCCTAACATCTCACAGCTATTAAGGGGGCAGCGCCAGGCTGTGACTCCAGCTTAGTTGTGTCTGATGACAGTGCCTGCTCTTCACAGCTCTTCTTCCATCCTCTCACGGTCAGCTCTCACGGGGACCCTTCCCCCAGAATCCCACCTCTACCCTCTGCAGATGATTGGTTAGCTTTGCTCATCTGACAGTGTGACACACTTCCTCGTTCACATGTCTGTCACCACAGTGGGCTATGAACTCCTCGAAAGTAAGAGTCTGTTCATCTCTGTATCCCCAGCACCTCGCATGGGATCCAGCGCAAAGTAAGAGCACAGGAAATGTGTGACGGATGAATGAATAAGTAAATGAAACGAACCCTTGGTAATATCTGCCCCTGTATGGAAAATCATGTCACATAATAGGATTTGGATTTATTTTTAGACGTAGATGTCAAATCAGTTTTCTCAGTAAAAAAGTCAAGAAATAGAAGAATCGTCGGGAGGAAATAAAAAGTTCTCTTCAGGAATACATGATGCAGGAGGCGGCTGCAGATCGAGGCTAGGAATCTTTAAGAACAGATAGCCAGTCTGCTAGGGTCACACTCGAAAAGGCTTGCATCTCTCCAGTTTCAGAACCTAGAGTGAGCTGTTTCCATGCCAACTAACAGCCTTCTCTCAGGGTAAAAGGTAGCTGCCACCAGCTAGATTAGGGCTGCTTCCAAATCTACCTCTCATTCTTTCAGAGAGAGGACCAGACCACAGATCTGGCCTCTGAATGCTCAGTGAGAAATACAACCATCACTTTGCAGAACACTTTGGAGGAGAGCTATACCCCCATGGAATCAACAGACGCGATCTGAGTTTTCAAACATTGAGCTGAGAGGAGGGAGCAGACA
>NW_011888809.1:6150237-6152288 GCF_000151845.1 Pteropus vampyrus
AATCACTAAGAAAGTGTACGATTTAAGTATGGCCAGGGATAGAAATAAGGAATTTGCTGTTTTTTTTTTTTTTTTCCTTTTCTGGTGAGTACATACTAGTCATTCATCTCTATCCTTCCCCCGCCTGTTCCCCTCTACACACATATGTGCACACACACTGCTGTGCACACTCGGGCCCAAGCCTGGTGCAGACATCATTTCCCTGTGTTCAGCCCAGAGGTTTCCCACAGCTGGAGTGGGAGCACCTGCGTGGCTCTGCTTTGTGTCTGCTGCACTCACTCACAGGCAGGCCTGGTTACCATCTGCATAGGTAAGGCCCAGACCTGGCCTATAACCACCAGCCCAGCTCCTACAGGCATAGTGTAAATGTGGACATAAAGCAGGCATCCTGCCATACCTGAGCAGGCCTGCTTCGTGTCCCTGGTTCTTTCACACAAAGAACCTTATTTATGCCTCCCCCTCTCTTTCTTGATATTCATATTTTCTCTTTGATTTCAGTAGCTGAGTCATTCTAGAAGCTGGAGAGATGAGCTTAGGAAAACTCAAAATCGAGTGGCTCTGTCATTGACTTCATTCATTCATTCATTCATTCATTCATTCAAGGAACTGCTGTGTGCCAGACTCTGTGGAGACAAACCTGCATAAAACTTCAGTGCTGCACTTGAGGACCTGAGTCTAGTGGGGAAGAAAAACTTGTAAACTCATAATTGCAGCCCAGAGTGACAAGAACTCTTACATGATTACAAGGAAAGGGCTTTGCAGGCACAAAAGAGAAAGCTACACACTTCATCTGACAAAGCTTGGGAGAGCTGTACGGAAGACATCATATCTGAGTAAAGTCACAAGTAAGAAATCACAATTTTTTTTTTTTAGAAATAGCAGATTGAGGAATAAAAAGCAAGAGTAAATGATTCCACAGTGGAAGTAAATTAAAAACCAATAATGAAAAGGTCTCAGGAATATCTCTCAATATTTGGAAATTAAATAACAGATTTATGAATAACTTGTGAATCAAAGAAGCAATCAAAAGGGGAAAGGAAGTATTTTGAACTGAACCAAAGCATATGTACAACATATTAAAATTTGTGGGAGGCAATAATTAGAGGAGAATTTATAGCATTAAATGTCTATATCAAAAAGAAAGGTTTCAAATGAATGACCTCAGTTTTCATCCTAAGAAACTAGAAAAAGAAGAAATTAAACATAAAGAAGTAGAACAAAGGAAATAGTAGAGATCAGAGCAGAAGTCAACGAAGTTAATATCAGGAAAAAAAATAGAGAAAACCAATGACACCAAAAACTGATTCTTTGAGAGTAATGAAATCAATAAATCTCTAGTCACACTGGTGAGGGGAAAAAATGAGAAGGCAAATTATGAATATAAAGAACGAGGAAATGGCATCGCTATTGTTTCTACAGATATTAAAAGGTAGTTAGAGAATAATATGAACAGGTTTATATCAATAAACTCAACAACTTTGATAAAATGAACAAATTCTTTTAAAGACACAGACTACCAAAGGTCACTCAAGAAAGATTAGATAACCTAAATAGCCCTATATCAGTTTTAAAAATTGAACTCATAGTTAAAAACCTTCCCTCAGAGAAAACTCTAGGGCATGTTGATGCCATCAGACATTTAAGAAAGATATATTATGAATTCTGCATATATGCTTTCAGAAAATTTAAAAGAAGGGGATAATACCCAACTCATTTTTATGAGGCCACCATTATTTTGATATCACAGCTAGACAAAGACATTACAAGAAAAGGAAACTTAGAGACCAATACCTTTTATGAACATGTGTAAATATTTTAAACAAAAATATAGTAGACTGAATACATCATAACTAAATTTATTGAAGAAATGTGCGGTTGGCCTAACATTAAAAAATCAATATCATTCATTATATTAAACTAAAAAAGAAAAAATATAATAGTCTCAATAAAAAGGAAAAGCATTGAAAAAACCTCAGCATCCATTCCTGATAAAAACTCTCTCAGTTAAATAGGAACAGAAGGGAACTTCTTCAGTTTGATAAAAGGCATCA
>NW_011888809.1:6152938-6155530 GCF_000151845.1 Pteropus vampyrus
TAGAGAAATTATGGAGATGTTTCTTAATACCGGACCATGGAGAGCCTTGAATTGTATTTAATTGTTTAAAAATAAGGAATCCACACAAAAACTTGTACACAAATGTTTATAGCAGTTTTATTTGTAATTATCAACACTTGGAAGCAACCAAGATGTCCTTCGGTAGGTGAATGAATAAACCAACTGGAGAAAATCTTGACAACAAAATACTATTTAATGATATGAAATTAGGTATCATAATACTTGGAGGAAACTTAAATTCATATTATTAAGTAAATGAAACCAGTCTGAAAAAACTATATACTGCATGATTCCAACTGTATGACATTCTAGAAAAGGCAGAACTGTAGAGACAATAAAAACATCAGTGCTTGCCAAGGGAAAAAATAGGTTGGAATGTGATTGGAATATAGGGTGGGACACAGGGGACTTTACTGCAGTGAAAATATTCTCGATGATACTGTAATGGTGAATGCATGACATTCTGCATTTGCCAAAACAGAGTGAGTCCCAGTAGAAACTATGTACCAATAATGTACCAATACCGGTTCATAATCGCAACATGTGCATGACACCGCTGTAAGATGTTAATAGCGGAAACGGGGCGGTGAGTGGAGAGGGTATGTTGGATCTCTATACTTTCTGCTCGATTTTTCTGCAACTCTAAAACTGCTCTAAAAATAAATTCTACTTAAAAACAAAATAGAGAATCATTGTTTTCAGCAGCGTAGTTGTTTTAATCAGAAGAACTGGAAGACTTGATCAAAAGCAAGCACTTCAATTAGGGAGTTATTGCAACAGTCGAGGAGCAAGGCAATCAGGGTAGTGGAAGCCAGAACAGAGAGAAAGAACACTGTGAGAGAGATCCGAAGGAAGAATCGACATAGGCTAGTGATGGGTTAGCTGTGACAGTGAAGAGGGAAGCCAGTGTACATTGTTTTGGAAAGAACTCTTGATTAGATTAGAACTTCTGATCTAGTCTTGGCTCTAACACTGACATGTTGAGTAAGCTCTGGCAAGTTATGATATTTGTGGACCTTGCTCACTGCAGGGGTGCCCAGGAGGCCTTCCTGGGCCGTACGGGTTCAAGATGGAACAGTCTAGGAGTGTCCCGTTCAACATGTTAGCCATGAACCTCACTTGGCTGCTACACACCAGGAGTGTGGCTAGTCCAAACTGAGATGTGTTGTATGTGTAAAACTTAATACAAAAGAGACAGAAAAAAAAGAGGCTAACATTCTCATTAATAATTTTAATGCATATTTGAATGTTACCTGTTTCATTTTATATTTTTTATGTGGCTACCAGAAAATTTAAAATTACATATGTTGGTCATGGGTGTGGCTCATATTATGTATCTATTGGGCCTCGTGGGTCTTGAGCTTCACCAGATGTTCTGTGTTCAGAACTATCTAAACTTGGCCTAGAGGATAGACCCCTCCCTCGCAGAGCCATGCCCAGCTCCACATTGCGAGTGGGTTAGAGCAAGGCAGAAGAGTCTGGCAGGATTTCGGGGTGACCTCAACACAACCCGAGTCCCGCCTGGAGTCGTTTTACCACCTTCCTGAGGGTGTAACTTGGGAAGATGCATCCAAGCAATATCCTGACCTGGGATTCGCCAGCATGTCTAAGAGCAGAGATCCCCCCGATGGCTCTTTCTTTTCTTCCTACACCTTCAGGCAGTGATTAGCAGTGTACATCTGGGCATGACACAGGTGGCTGTATTACCTATTCCATCCTCCTCTGTGACTTGACAGCAAGGGAAAACCGGGACTGGTGATTGCCATGTCCTCTTAAAGCAAGAGTGACACCAGTGTGGAGAGGAAACCAACAGAGAGAATTGAGCCTAAGTCCTAACTTGTCCCCAGTGCTCCTGGGACTCTGACATCCTTTTCCAAGCACTCCACTGTGGAGTCCCCAAAGCGCATAAACCTGGAAGCTCTTATTTGCTCCTGGTGGCTCTTACTTGTTTCTATGCATACATCTTGCCTGTACGCATTCCATTCTGACTTCCATTCTGTACGCTGTGATATTCACTCCGATCTTCACATAAAGACCCATCTACTATCCACATCTCTCCATCCACAACAGTGAGATTCAGAAGCATAGCCATCTGCCTACTTCCGTGAGTCCCTGCTCGGCTCACAAATAGTCCCACCCTGTTTCCTCCAACTTCCTCAATGAAATCTGACATCCTTAGTCTGGCATTTAATCTTTCATATAATGACTCAAACCAACATTCCTGATGCAGATCTCATTTTCTCAGCAGAGAAGAGTTTCTTCCTTCCCATAAACATATTCTTCAACATACAGAAAAGAGAATGTGGTGTGGTGGTAGTCATGGAGATGGTGTGGCTGTAGAGGCCAAAGTGATCTGATGCAAACAAGGCATGTCTTTGAAGTTTCCTGTTATATATTAAATATTCATGTAAATTTTACATCCTATTTCATACATGCGCACACACGTACAGACACACATCTTAAATCACTATTTAGTAAAACTGCTACCCTGGGAAGATGGTTCATGATTTTTTCCATGGATTCTTATACCCCTGGCACCCCACCAAATATTCCTAAGGGTAAATATGCCTC
>NW_011888809.1:6156365-6159163 GCF_000151845.1 Pteropus vampyrus
CTAGTGATGGGTTAGCTGTGACAGTGAAGAGGGAAGCCAGTGTACATTGTTTTGGAAAGAACTCTTGATTAGATTAGAACTTCTGATCTAGTCTTGGCTCTAACACTGACAAGTTGAGTAAGCTCTGGCAAGTTATGATATTTGTGGACCTTGCTCACTGCAGGGGTGCCCAGGAGGCCTTCCTGGGCCGTACGGGTTCAAGATGGAACAGTCTAGGAGTGTCCCGTTCAACATGTTAGCCATGAACCTCACTTGGCTGCTACACACCAGGAGTGTGGCTACTCCAAACTGAGATGTGTTGTATGTGTAAAACTTAATACAAAAGAGACAGAAAAAAAAGAGGCTAAAATTCTCATTAATAATTTTAATGCATATTTGAATGTTACCTGTTTCATTTTATATTTTTTATGTGGCTACCAGAAAATTTAAAATTACATATGTTGGTCATGGGTGTGGCTCATATTATGTATCTATTGGGCCTCGTGGGTCTTGAGCTTCACCAGATGTTCTGTGTTCAGAACTATCTAAACTTGGCCTAGAGGATAGACCCCTCCCTCGCAGAGCCATGCCCAGCTCCACATTGCGAGTGGGTTAGAGCAAGGCAGAAGAGTCTGGCAGGATTTCGGGGTGACCTCAACACAACCCGAGTCCCGCCTGGAGTCGTTTTACCACCTTCCTGAGGGTGTAACTTGGGAAGATGCATCCAAGCAATATCCTGACCTGGGATTCGCCAGCATGTCTAAGAGCAGAGATCCCCCCGATGGCTCTTTCTTTTCTTCCTACACCTTCAGGCAGTGATTAGCAGTGTACATCTGGGCATGACACAGGTGGCTGTATTACCTATTCCATCCTCCTCTGTGACTTGACAGCAAGGGAAAACCGGGACTGGTGATTGCCATGTCCTCTTAAAGCAAGAGTGACACCAGTGTGGAGAGGAAACCAACAGAGAGAATTGAGCCTAAGTCCTAACTTGTCCCCAGTGCTCCTGGGACTCTGACATCCTTTTCCAAGCACTCCACTGTGGAGTCCCCAAAGCGCATAAACCTGGAAGCTCTTATTTGCTCCTGGTGGCTCTTACTTGTTTCTATGCATACATCTTGCCTGTACGCATTCCATTCTGACTTCCATTCTGTACGCTGTGATATTCACTCCGATCTTCACATAAAGACCCATCTACTATCCACATCTCTCCATCCACAACAGTGAGATTCAGAAGCATAGCCATCTGCCTACTTCCGTGAGTCCCTGCTCGGCTCACAAATAGTCCCACCCTGTTTCCTCCAACTTCCTCAATGAAATCTGACATCCTTAGTCTGGCATTTAATCTTTCATATAATGACTCAAACCAACATTCCTGATGCAGATCTCATTTTCTCAGCAGAGAAGAGTTTCTTCCTTCCCATAAACATATTCTTCAACATACAGAAAAGAGAATGTGGTGTGGTGGTAGTCATGGAGATGGTGTGGCTGTAGAGGCCAAAGTGATCTGATGCAAACAAGGCATGTCTTTGAAGTTTCCTGTTATATATTAAATATTCATGTAAATTTTACATCCTATTTCATACATGCGCACACACGTACAGACACACATCTTAAATCACTATTTAGTAAAACTGCTACCCTGGGAAGATGGTTCATGATTTTTTCCATGGATTCTTATACCCCTGGCACCCCACCAAATATTCCTAAGGGTAAATATGCCTCGGTTTGAGAAAAAATATGCAACAGAAACCTTCTCCTTCAGCCATCTCAGTTTCTTTAGTTTGGAAATATCTCCCAAGTCTCCCTGGCACTTAGGGACGACTTGGCCCCTCAGAAGGTGCTGTGTGTTTGAATTCTTTGTACTTGTTGCAGTTGTATTCAGGTTTTACTGCTTCTTGCACCATCTCTGACCATGCCAGCAGGACACTGGTTCTTACTTCACAGAGTTGCCGCAGCAGAGTCCTCTGTTTCATCCTTAGCTGCTATGTTAGGAGCTATGTCACTCTTTTCTAGGACTCACATCCGTCTTCTTCATAGCTTAGTTTTAGAACTTAGCACAGTGCCTGGCATATAATTAGTGCTCACTGAGGATTTGGTAAATCAGTGAATGTTTAAATGTTAAAAAAAAAAAAAAGTGTTTCTTAAGAGATATCCATATCTTAAGGATAGGGTGTCTTCCATGCCCCCGAGTTTCCTTCGGGCCCATAACTAGTGCTCATTTGGTTTTTATGGAAGGGTGGATGGCTGAGTGAGGATGATGAATAGAGAATTTGGATATTTGATATAATTCCTAATCAGCTCATCTTTATTTTCTTTCAAACAAATTATTCGAGTGAGCCGTTCTCTATTGATATTTTGCAGGGATGTGTTTTAAAGTAGCTCTGTGCTTTGGCACTAAATGCTGTTAGATTTGCACATAGGGCCATGCTGTTGAGGGCCATTGAGAGTTGAGAAGCAGAAGAGACTTTGTAGGGCTCCATGGGAAAGGGCTGTGGGTGGCAAAGGGACAATGAGACAGTAATTGCCAACAAGAAGAGACAAGGCTCCTCTCATCAGCATAATCAGGGAAGTTTGGTGTCTGTCCTCCTCCATGACTTTGATGCCTTTGATGGAGAGCACGTCAAGTGGTATATTTACCGCCAGGCTTCATATTAGGTGGATAGAGAGATGCTATAACCGTGGGGCAGAAATGGGATTTCCAGTCCCTTCAAAATTCAGTGCACACAAAGGAGAACTGAGAGACGTTAGAAAGCAGAACAGAGAAGCATGAACGACACATGCCCCCTTGAGAGAGAATATAGCGATGGGGATGAGTG
>NW_011888809.1:6159558-6164088 GCF_000151845.1 Pteropus vampyrus
GCAATAGCTTAAAGTCACTTTAACTTCTTTGTCCACTTACTTAATTCCACATATGATACATATGGCTTGTTTTTATTTTCCTAAAGATATCAGTTCCTAATTTCCTGAAGCTATAAGTTTTTAAACAATAGCTCATGTCTTTTTAAAGCTGAACATGCTATATCAGAATGATAGTTTTGATCTTTGATGTTAAGAACGTACCTTCCCAAACCCCATAAATGTTAATATTTGTGATAATAAGCCATCCGCAAATCGCCTTTATGGGCCTCTTGGTGAGTTCTTTACTAGGTAACCTTTTGTAACCAAAAAGTCAGGAACAGGATATCTCCTCCAGCACCCCCACAGCAAAGTGTACATATAGTGGAGTGAGGCGAGCTGGTCTGTACCCTGGGAAAAATGGAAAGATGGTAAAAATTAACAAACCTATCAGGCAATTAAGGTGGTCTTGACTGAGGGTTTCAATTTGTAACGTAACATAGTTACAATAAACAGATGGAGATGAAGAGGGGCTTGATTTGACCTTTTATAGTTTCCAAATGTTCACGAAAGGTAGTGAACCTTTAGTTGTATGGAATTTGTGTCTCATCAAACAATCCGGTTGGCTGTAAGTTCCTTTAAAATTGTCTGTTGTAGAGTGAAGGAATGAAAGGCTTCAGAACGAGAGAGATCTCGATTCAAACGCCAGCCCCAGCACTTACTAGTCCTGAGGCAGCTCAGCATCCTCATCCTTAAAATGTGGATCTTCCTAACGACCATGTAGGGTTGTCATGGGCTTCAGAGAAAATGATTGGCACATGGTTAGGACTCAACAGCTAGGAGCTATTATCAGCTAATTTCTAGGATTATGCTTAGCTGCATAAATGGGCAAGATGTATTTGTTGAATTTGCTCTCTCCCTGAACTCACCTTTCTATGTTGAGGGACAAGTATAGTAAAAATCTTGAGGAAAGGTCTTCTCTTGGTAAACTGACACAGGAGTTAACTTATATAAGCAGTCTCCAATTTAAAAATTGATCTTATTAACCATTTCTATCAATAAGGAAGACTTTAGAGTGACAAATCAGAAATATAGGTCAAATAGACATCCATGGACATTCTTGAAATCTAAGCCATAGTGTTTCTGTGAGATGATTTCTGATTTCAACCTAGAACTCAGGAAGAGAAATATATCCCACTTTTCTTCCTGTGAATGCAGTAGCTATTAGCTCAGGTCAGATTTCTTGCTCATCAGGATTCAGGAGAAATGATCTCTGGCTCCTGCTTGGGACACATTAGATTTTCATATACACAGGACATCTGCACATTGAGTGTCCATATTCCAGCTGAATTTCTTTCAGCGGAAGAGCTAGTGGTGTGGTACTTAGAAGTTGGACATGTCATACATGAGAGGACTTGGGATGAAGGACCAGAATAGCAATATATCCTGTTCTGCCCATGACTATAAGTAATGACCTTGGGTATGCATGTCATATTTATTTGCTTATATATCCTATTAGTCTTTTTTATAATCTCATTTAACTAGTGCTCCTAACTGGATGATGTAACACTGACTAATATACTGTAGCTTCTTTATGAGGGGAAGGCAGTTTATGAAGTTGAGGTTCACAGGTGGATGTGGGTGGGATTTGGGTTGGGGGGAGAGGCACGCTAACATTTCTTGACCTAGTTCTTGTAAACAACACTAAAATGAGGCTCACAATTGAAGACATGTATTTGTAAATTAGCTGTGTAATCTCTATTCTTACTCTACAATGATAGAATGAAAACACATTCAAACCATTCATGTTTATTCCCATGTAGTTAGTTGTTAGATGTTTTTTCAGAATGAGGACACATTTACAAGTCTCCTTACTTTCCAACTTCATATTCTAATTGGTTTTAGTTTGCTTTTTAGAGAAACGTTTTGGGAATTAAACTAAAATTTTCTTTCCTACTGATGTGCCCACCATCCCACCCAGAAACTAGAATACTGACAAACATGCTATGCGATTCTCCCATCGCACCTGCTTTTCTCTCCCCGGTTAAGGTCACAGCCATCTTTAATACTGTGTTCATTATACTTTCCTTTTAAAAAAATACACCTTCAAATTTTTTTTTTTTAACTATGCAAAGAGATTAGGAAGTCTGTCTTTGTCCCCGAAGAACATGTGATTCTTTCAGAAACATTCCACGTAATGTAAAACAATACTCAGATTGGAGCAGATGTGAGTCCTTGTTTTCTATTTAAATACCGTGATCTAATGTTTGACGAGCAATGGCACAAATCAGATTTTGGGACACCCTAAAAGCGGTTTTACATCTTACATGAGGCAACTGCAGTCAAATAAGAACCTTGTGTCATTTCCCAGCTAGCACTGGTGTAATTAGCCAATGTTAATAAAAGAATATAGAGTTAATAATGAGTTATGTCTGTACTTGTCTCCTATTTGTGCTGCCCACAGTGAAATAATGCCGATTTGGAGAGGCCCAACGAGGCATTCTTTTTGTTTGCTTGATTACTGTGAGTAATCGAATCAGGAAACAATAACTGGCACTTCACTAGTGCATAAACACTTCTCATTAAGATAATAACGATTTGGATAAGGGAAATCGATCAACCACCGTTTTGTTACAATCGTTAATAGAAATTTTCTACGTTTGTTATCTTCTTGGCTGATGACCTAGAATGCAATGTAAATCTACCAGCATCAGACTGCTCTGATTTCTTTAAAACATTCTCATTTTCATCAGATCACTAGTTATTGAGAAGAAAAGTAATCACATCAGGCCATGTCATAGGTAATATGAAATATGTGCATTTGCTTTTGTAAGAAAAATGGTACACTGTATTAGAGAGCTTTCAAATCTATGCTATAACGGAGTATAAAAATGGCTTGTAGCTCTATCAACCAGTTTTAATATATGTACACCTTACATGTAACAAGCTGAAATAAAGTATTCGACATAAGAAATTAATTGCTAACTTTATTTTATCTATGGGGAAAAAATGAAACACAAAATTTAAAAATTCCCATTTTATAGAAAATGCCTTTCGATGATTTTCGGCCTCTTATTTTGTTACAGAAAGCTTGGATCTAGATATTAGTAAAAAAGAGAAAAGGAATGAGATGGTTAATTTCATGTGCCAACTTGACTAGATCACAGGATGCCCAGATATTTAGGTAAATATTATTTGGGGGTGGGTCCTTGAGGGTGTTTCGAGACAAGATTAGTATTTCAATCAGTGGACAGAGTAAAGCAGATGGCCCTCCTTTGGATGGGCCTCATCCAAGCTGTTGAAGGCCCGAGTAGAACAAAAAGGTGGAGAAAGGAAGAATTTGCCTCTCTGCCTGATTGCTTGAGCAGAAAAAGTAGTCTCTTCCCATTCTCTCGGACTAGAATTTACACCGTTGGCTCCCCTGGTACCATGTTACACATGTGAGCCATAGAAAATGTGTAGGACGCTGTCTTCAAGAAGCTCTCATCCTGGTGGGGAGAAAAACCCACGAACAAATACTTATGTAGAACATATAAGCGCTATGACAACACATAGTACACATATGCAGAAATATACTTCCTTAAGGCAGGATTCTGTAAGGTGGACAACTTAACGTAGTTTTGCTCACATCTGCCCCCAAAACTTGGCTCATTGTCCAATCATTTATCTATAAAAATATTTAAGAAAATAGAAGAACTTGTTAACAATGAGTCATATATAGCTGGTTATAAAACAAATTTTACGTACCTATTTTTTGGTGAGTTTGAAAATCCTTTTTCCCTTTCCCCACTAAGATTCTAGTGTGAACATTTGAATTACAAAGCTGCAACTGATTATGATTCAAACTGGATTATATTTGGTATATGCCGTGTTTGCTCTCATTCTGGTTAAATGTTTATGTTTGATTGGGCTATTTCTTGCCTTGTCTTGGGATCTTTATTGATAATCACACTGAATCCTTAGCATTTGCCAATGAACTTGACCTAAGGGTAGCTCCAGAGTATGTAGTCAGTTATCCATTGGTGTCTATGGATGGCTTTCGTTTCATCAAGTATGCTCTGTGAAGTGCAAGTTGCCTTCTTTCTTAGTAAAATGACTACGGTGCCCTATCTTTTCTCCTCTCTAATCTCAGAGTTTTCAAAAGTATTTGAGTTCTCTTTGGTGACTTTTGCAGAACTGATCTCACATGTACTGTCTGGGGGCGGTGAATGCTCTAAATCACCTATAGTGGGATGTTTCACTTTTTGTTTTAAGTTGGATCTGAAAATTAATGCCCATGGCATAAAAAAATGCACATGACGATATAACTTCGAAATATCATTAAACTTCTTCCAGCCACTAAAAAAGCTCTAGCATTGTATAAAACTACATCATATGCAAATATCTTTTGCATTATACTGGGATGGCGCAAGCGCAGGGTAAATAGAACAAAAAGAAGAGTTACCTAACCCACATGGGGTGGTCAAAGAAAATATCTCAGCAGAGATGAATTTTAAAAGGTCAGTAAGTTAGCTCGATGAAGATGAAAAAGGAAGAAGACAGGACACAATGCAG
>NW_011888809.1:6164138-6167849 GCF_000151845.1 Pteropus vampyrus
GATGCCCAGATATTTAGGTAAATATTATTTGGGGGTGGGTCCTTGAGGGTGTTTCGAGACAAGATTAGTATTTCAATCAGTGGACAGAGTAAAGCAGATGGCCCTCCTTTGGATGGGCCTCATCCAAGCTGTTGAAGGCCCGAGTAGAACCAAAAGGTGGAGAAAGGAAGAATTTGCCTCTCTGCCTGATTGCTTGAGCAGAAAAAGTAGTCTCTTCCCATTCTCTCGGACTAGAATTTACACCGTTGGCTCCCCTGGTACCATGTTACACATGTGAGCCATAGAAAATGTGTAGGACGCTGTCTTCAAGAAGCTCTCATCCTGGTGGGGAGAAAAACCCACGAACAAATACTTATGTAGAACATATAAGCGCTATGACGACACATAGTACACATATGCAGAAATATACTTCCTTAAGGCAGGATTCTGTAAGGTGGACAACTTAACGTAGTTTTGCTCACATCTGCCCCCAAAACTTGGCTCATTGTCCAATCATTTATCTATAAAAATATTTAAGAAAATAGAAGAACTTGTTAACAATGAGTCATATATAGCTGGTTATAAAACAAATTTTACGTACCTATTTTTTGGTGAGTTTGAAAATCCTTTTTCCCTTTCCCCACTAAGATTCTAGTGTGAACATTTGAATTACAAAGCTGCAACTGATTATGATTCAAACTGGATTATATTTGGTATATGCCGTGTTTGCTCTCATTCTGGTTAAATGTTTATGTTTGATTGGGCTATTTCTTGCCTTGTCTTGGGATCTTTATTGATAATCACACTGAATCCTTAGCATTTGCCAATGAACTTGACCTAAGGGTAGCTCCAGAGTATGTAGTCAGTTATCCATTGGTGTCTATGGATGGCTTTCGTTTCATCAAGTATGCTCTGTGAAGTGCAAGTTGCCTTCTTTCTTAGTAAAATGACTACGGTGCCCTATCTTTTCTCCTCTCTAATCTCAGAGTTTTCAAAAGTATTTGAGTTCTCTTTGGTGACTTTTGCAGAACTGATCTCACATGTACTGTCTGGGGGCGGGGAATGCTCTAAATCACCTATAGTGGGATGTTTCACTTTTTGTTTTAAGTTGGATCTGAAAATTAATGCCCATGGCATAAAAAAATGCACATGACGATATAACTTCGAAATATCATTAAACTTCTTCCAGCCACTAAAAAAGCTCTAGCATTGTATAAAACCACATCATATGCAAATATCTTTTGCATTATACTGGGATGGCGCAAGCGCAGGGTAAATAGAACAAAAAGAAGAGTTACCTAACCCACATGGGGTGGTCAAAGAAAATATCTCAGCAGAGATGAATTTTAAAAGGTCAGTAAGTTAGCTCGATGAAGATGAAAAAGGAAGAAGACAGGACACAATGCAGCAACGACCGTGGAGAAAGTCTGTGGAGCTTTACGAGAGGGCTCATTTCCTTTTGTGGCTTGGAAGACATTGATATCATCACCCAATGACAATCCATGGTGTGGCAGCACGGGCATCCTACCAGCCTCCCCATCACCACTGGAAACCATGCTGGTGGTTAGCATATGTAAATATGATCTCATATACATTCATCCATAGTGACATTCATATCAAAATAGCACATTTCACACAAGGGACAAAGGGCAAAACATAGCCACAAATTGTGTGCCAAGAGGGTGGTTTTCCAAAAAAAATTCCCCAAGGTCTTTTTCCTCACCAAGGGCAAGTGTTCAACTGCAGGATCTTGCCACATGTTTCCATTCGAGCAGATGGCAGAAAGGTTTGTCTGCCATGTGGAACTAGTTAAGCGGGGTAAGGCCTTCCTGATAGAGATCAAGAAGGCTGCTTAAATTTACTTAGTGGTGGAATGGTTTGTAATCCATTCATGCTCGTGAGTATAATGCCTATATAATTACTGGTAAGTAGATTGAGAGCCTCCAGAATCAATGCAGGGGAAAGACTGTTTATCTGATGCTTAGACTTTGGCTGAACACTCCAGACAAGATATACATTCCTTGTCCATGTCATTGAATTTATGGTGTGCGTGTGTATAGATATATATCTATATGCACATACACCATAATATCTATATCTATATCTATATCTATATCTATATCTATATCTATATCTATATCTATATTTCTTCTTAATTTTGTTACTTTGATTATGAAAGTATTATTTTGGTCAAGGACCATAAAGGAGTTACTTTTGGAAAATGGCCTGATGGTCTTTATGGACAATAACATGAAGACCAACTACCGCTAATATTTGACAACCATCACTACCGCTCAGGTGCCATGTCATAGAGGTGAGGATGAACTAGGGTTTGAGAACCCCCAAATCTCAGTGGTTTAAGAAATGTTTGTTTATCTCTCACACGAAGTTCACTTTGCAAAATTTTCCAAGGCAGCTGTCTTCTCTGTGCTGTCTCAACATTCCAGGATACTTGACTCTTATGGCCCTTCCATATACAGCACGCACTTCCACAGTCTCCCAGGCAGGACGAGAACTGCCTGGTACGCACTGACAATCCAATGTGTCAGCCCAAGAAGACTCAGTATTTTCAAGACGTCAGTTCTTCCCAGCTTGATCTATAGATGCAATGCAATAGAAATCGATATCTCAAATGTTATTCGTTGGATATTGATAAATTGATTCTAAGGTTTCTATGGAGAGGCATATGTCTCAAAATAGCCAAATCAATATTGAAAGGACAAGTTCTGTTGTAATTTAAGAGCGGACGTTGTATGATTTCTATTCTTTTACATGTGGTAAGGTGTGTTTTATAGCTCAGAGTGTGGTCTGTCTTACTCAATGTTTTATGTGAGCTTGAGAAGAATGTGTATTCTGCTGTCATTGGATATAATAGTTTGTAGATGTCAGTTATATCTAGTTGATGGTGTTCTTGAGTTCAGCTGTGTCCTTACTGATTTCCTCCCTGCTGGATCTGACTATTTCTGATAGAGTGTTAAAGTCTACAATTGTAGCAGTGGATTCATCTATTTTTCCTTGCAATTCTATTAGTTTTTATATTGCATAGTTTTACACTCTGTTATTAGGAGCATACATGTTAAAGACTCTTAAGTCTTGGAGAATTGACTCTTTTAACATTATGTAATGCCCTTCTTTATCCTTGCTTACTTTTCTTGCTTTGAAGTCTACTCAGAAATTAATATAGCTACTCCTGTTTTATTGTGATTAGTATTGGCATGGTATACGTTTCGTCATCCAATTGCTTTTAATCTATATGTGCCTTAATACCTAAAATAGTTTTCTTATGGACAGTATATATTTAGGCCTTATTTTTTGATCCACGCTGACTATATGTCTTTTAATTGGTGTGTTTAGAACATTGACATTTAAAGTGATTATTAATAGAGTTGTATTAATATCTACTATATTTGTTAATGTTTTCTTTTTGTTGCCCTTGTTTTATGTTTCTATTTTGTCTTACACTCTTTTTTCTGTCTTGTGTGATTCTAGTTTAGCATTTTGCATAATTCCATTTTCTCTCCTTTCTTAGCGTATCAGTTATACTTCTTTTATTACTTTTTTAAGTGGTCGCTCTAGTGTTTGCAATATACATTTACAACTAATTCAAGTCCACTTCCACTTTCAAATAACACTACATTACTTCATGGGTAGTGTAAGTGCCTTATGATAACAAAATAATCTTTTTCTTCCCTCCTATTCCTTGTATCATTGTTGTCATTTATTTTAAATATA
>NW_011888809.1:6169064-6171146 GCF_000151845.1 Pteropus vampyrus
TTTCCACTCTTTATTATTAACATATATAAATATATATGTTTGCAGATGTATATGTCCTTATAGATAATTTTATACCCCCATCCCTACCCCAAATAACATATGTAATTATTTCAACCTGTCTTTTGACTCACTTTTTATTCCTGAAAGCTGGGCATTTCTCTGTTTTGTAAGCTCTCAAATATTTGAAACACTTTTCTGTTGGTAATATTTTGTGGAAAAAGGGGTTCTATTTTAGTTCAGTCTACCATGTTGTTGGAATTGGAAGACAAATAAATCTGTTAGAGTTGATAATTTTTTTTTAATAAGAAGAGAGAAATAATGCAACATTAACATTGAACTGTTTGGAAAATAAAAACAAAATTTGTAAATCAAAGAGTAGAAGTAAATGAATTTATGGGGAGGAATATTTATAAGTTTTCTTAATGATCATTCTAAATAATGAGTCAAGTTGGTGGTAGCATTTTAGGTTCATCTATAAACTGAGAATGAGAAAGTCTTTATTACTTCATAGTCTGAGGATAAAATGAGAGTAGCAGGAAAAACACTTTATAAAATAGGCACAGTGTTAGAACACAGCACATGAAAGTTTTAGTTTCCAGGTGTTTGAAGTCTGACATAATGGGGTGTAGGTGAATGTGTTTTGAGGATCATGCAACACTATATACACATTGCCGATTATTGATTTTCAGTGCTTATTTGTAGAGAAAACTATATAAATCCTTTAGGCTTTTACAGTCTAACTAAATTAGCACATTTAGAATATATCCTGAGCAAATCAAAGGGCAAATACCCGTGAATGCACTCAGGTACGAGGAAATAGAGAGCTTGGTGTGTGAAAGGCACCTATGAAATCTCCATTTCATCCCCCTTATCAGGTATTATTTTAAGACATCACCTTTTAAAGAGTCTACCACACCCGTCTCTGTGTATGCTTTCTGGTATTCAATTTTTTTTCTTTTTAACTATCATTAACAAATCACTTTTCAGGGGGGCTTGGAAATAAGCAGGGTATAAATGATTCATTAAAATTATTATTAAAACCCAATACGTCTACATAAAATCATAGAATGTAGACCTTATTATTTCTCTTCTTAAACTGAGAAATTTGTTACTACGTTAGGCATTTTAACCAAATTATAAACCATAACTATCTTTGTTTCTTGAGTTCAAAGTTCTAGTGATAAAGCTTCTTAAAACTGAACTCTTCTCATATAGATAATACAAGTTATGGTAGCTAATTAATTCCTTTTGATGCTTAGAAATCCTTCTCCCCAGAGTCAGATGAGTTCTTATGATTTTTGTGTATCTTGGATATTACCATTTGTTTCTATGATGGTAACTCAAAATATAAATCACATATATAGAGTAAAATTAGGTATCTTTCTATTTATTCTTCTGTGCTCCTACATCTGGGCCCAAGTTATTAAGTACTTCAGATTATATTTCTCATGGTATCAGAGCTTTTATTAAAAGATATGAGTACATTTTTAGAGTACTACCAGTCTGACTGTTCATGCATTCATCCATTTGCTAGTCAACAAATAAGGGTAGAGAAATTGTTATCCATCACGTTCTGCCCCTCATCTACATCCTACATGAAGCCTGTTCTGGCCATCCAGCTTATAGAAACCTCAGTTTTGAGTACCTGAACTGTTTCCTTGGCACTGAGCACACCTGCCCTATGCCCTCTCCTACGTTACTAGGCAATTTCCACGTAGTTATGCTGTGATCCACCTAGATCTGTGGAAAAAAGAGCTTGAAAATTTTAGGCCGATGCCTCCTGGAGATCTCTTAAGTAGAAATATATTTGCAAGTGTAGACTAGCAAGGTCTCCCTACCGTCACTGAAATTTAAGCAGTATCACCATGAGTCAGTCCCCTTTCCATATGCCAAGTACTGCGGATTACGGTGGCCTGTCCACTCGTGTTTGCAGACAGAATCTCAAAGCCTCAGGTTTCCGCATGAGATCTCACTCCAATTGCCAGCTTACACTGAATTTTCTTTTTCCACACTTTACCTTGTCCATTTTTACTTTTTTTTTTTTAAATTTTAATATTCGACTAAACAGAGGACCCCCACAAT
>NW_011888809.1:6172276-6174668 GCF_000151845.1 Pteropus vampyrus
TTCTTCTCGGTTCCTGAACAACAAACTGCAGAGTGGAGGACACTTAAATGCATATAACAGGAGCTACTCGGTTGGTGGGATCGGTCTTCTCAGTCCTGTCTGTGTGGCCTACTAGTGGAGGACCCTGATTTCTGCACAGCTCAAGGCTGAGTTCAAGTCGCACAGTCAGCTGGTGCAGCGGGCTTGCTCGGAGCCTCGTGGGCGGGAGCCCCTGGTGGGAGCGGGCTGCCTCAACGCTGACACAGCTGCAAGCCAGCCTCCTTGTGTTCCTGGGCTGGCCCATCACATGTGTGGCTTCAGAATGTTCAAACCTCAGGCCTCAAATAATCCTTTGTTCCTCTTTCTTGCTTTGTATGTTTGCCTCGGTAGCTTTGTTTATTTTCTTAAAATATTTCCTTTTGGTTTGTGTTTCTTGGCATGTCCCATCTATGGTTTTTCTAAATGCCATCTTCATTGGACCCCCGTGCCATTCATAACGCCACACCCCGAGCACGAAGGCAAGCTGTTTAGATGAATTCCACTTCCCAAGGCCTGGGAGGGTGCTCAGGACCATGGTGCCACTTCTCCTTCACCAGGAGGGTGAAGGCACTTGGAGAACCCTCAGATGCTATGTGAGATCTGGGTCTCTTTCACTTACGGGTCAAGTGATCTACCCAAGACAAAGAAATCTCATATTCTCATCTTCCCACTGAGCTTTTTCACCATTGATACCAGCAGTACTGATTTTCTGAAATTATAGGTTTCTTGACCTCATCTTTGGGTTTCTGCAGCTAGGGAAGCCTTTTAAAAAGCAGCCAGGCAGAAGGACAAGGTTTCCACAAGACAGCCTCAGGCATTCTTTACATAGATCTACCAACTTTTTTTCTCCCCCAAGGAAAGACACAAAACTATTTCCCTAAGATTGTCAACATTCCTAAGCAGCTAGTCCTGCGGGTTTCTTGTGTGCAATGGCCACTGCCCTTCCCTGGAGCTGAGCTCCAGGCTGGAAGCTCTTGGCTCACTGAGCATCCCCTTCAAAGAGGAAAATACCAGCACCTCCTGAACCAACAATGAGACATGTTTGCCTAGTGGTGATGAAATGTCTTCTATAAACACTCCCTACCTTACCCACCTCCCTTTCCAGGACTGATTCACCACTGAAATATTTGTGTCAACCAAGTTCAAGTACATGAAACCAAAGCCTTTGGTGTCGGCAGTTCTCAAGTGCCATGGAAAGCAGCATGAACTCCACCGGCTAGGGAGGTAATTAAATAAGCTGAAGCTGCTGGTCTCCGGCAGGCCTGCCAGAACTACAGATGAGAGCCGGGCCCAGGCCTTTCTGGGTCAGAGCACTAGTGTGTGCTGGAAATCCATGTTGCACAGTGAATTTCCCCCCAAAGTGCCTGCCCTTGCCTAGCGAGAATGCACGCTTTCCGCACAAGAACCGATAGGACTCGTCACTGCCTAATATGCGCTGCCATCAGCAGGGCATAAAATCTCACCAATTCAGGACCCTTTCCCTTAGAGCTTGGGACCCAACTGAAGTTTACTTTCAAACTCTTCTATGTGGACAGGGTTTTTTACATACATTCTTAGAATAAGAAAGACTGCAGGGAGAGTAGACTATTACCTTGAGAAAAGAAGAAAGAAAATAATATTTAAAACACTAGGAGCAGCCAATATGTCTATATAGTGCGGAGAGTATTTTCAGCAGCAGGAGTGCGGGTATAAATTGATATTCCCCCCACTTATGAGAGAACTCTGAACCCTAACCTCTCTGTGAGCGAATTCCCTTGGGGAAGATGCCATCCCAGAAGTCAAGATTGAATGAAACTCCAGAAAGAGAAGTAAGAGAAATTATGGTACCTTCCCACAGAAACTTATATTTTATTTTTTCCTGAATTCTATGTTAAACATAATCATTACCTTTTCAGGGCAGTCTGTAAAAATTCAAGTTACCTTATGACATAGCTATAGTACATTGTTTTTATATCATAATACTGAGCGTAACTGAAATTATATGCATCGGGTTGTTATTCGACTGTGGATATTAGGCGACATATACACTATTGGGTGGAAATAAATAGAATGACATTTTCCAGTCTAGTGTCTCTCTGAATACTGTTCTGAGAATTTTAAATAGGGTTATATGAAACAAAAACTTGTTATGGATTAAAATTAATTTTAATGACAGCTGAAGATATGAAGTCTGAAAGTTTTCTTTACTTCAGAATCTTTAATAACTGAATGTGCATTATGAATCTCTAAGAGGACGTTTTTGTGTGTTGCATTTCGCAACTTTATTTTAAGTAACTTTTTTTTTTTTCTAGAACTATTCACATCTCCTGGAATACTGAGCTATGGAACACAGTTCGGTAAATTTGGGGTTAAGCAATACTTCCTGTGACATAAC
>NW_011888809.1:6174718-6195771 GCF_000151845.1 Pteropus vampyrus
CGCACAAGAACCGATAGGACTCGTCACTGCCTAATATGCGCTGCCATCAGCAGGGCATAAAATCTCACCAATTCAGGACCCTTTCCCTTAGAGCTTGGGACCCAACTGAAGTTTACTTTCAAACTCTTCTATGTGGACAGGGTTTTTTACATACATTCTTAGAATAAGAAAGACTGCAGGGAGAGTAGACTATTACCTTGAGAAAAGAAGAAAGAAAATAATATTTAAAACACTAGGAGCAGCCAATATGTCTATATAGTGCGGAGAGTATTTTCAGCAGCAGGAGTGCGGGTATAAATTGATATTCCCCCCACTTATGAGAGAACTCTGAACCCTAACCTCTCTGTGAGCGAATTCCCTTGGGGAAGATGCCATCCCAGAAGTCAAGATTGAATGAAACTCCAGAAAGAGAAGTAAGAGAAATTATGGTACCTTCCCACAGAAACTTATATTTTATTTTTTCCTGAATTCTATGTTAAACATAATCATTACCTTTTCAGGGCAGTCTGTAAAAATTCAAGTTACCTTATGACATAGCTATAGTACATTGTTTTTATATCATAATACTGAGCGTAACTGAAATTATATGCATCGGGTTGTTATTCGACTGTGGATATTAGGCGACATATACACTATTGGGTGGAAATAAATAGAATGACATTTTCCAGTCTAGTGTCTCTCTGAATACTGTTCTGAGAATTTTAAATAGGGTTATATGAAACAAAAACTTGTTATGGATTAAAATTAATTTTAATGACAGCTGAAGATATGAAGTCTGAAAGCTTTCTTTACTTCAGAATCTTTAATAACTGAATGTGCATTATGAATCTCTAAGAGGACGTTTTTGTGTGTTGCATTTCGCAACTTTATTTTAAGTAACTTTTTTTTTTCTAGAACTATTCACATCTCCTGGAATACTGAGCTATGGAACACAGTTCGGTAAATTTGGGGTTAAGCAATACTTCCTGTGACATAACGAAGCTAATGCAGCCAGTATAATTTATATAGAAGGTGCTAGAAGAGCCATAGAAACAATCTATGTTGTTTTTAAATTCTTTATGGCCATTTAGTACTGTTTTAAAAACAGTAAACAGTACCTGAAGAGAATTCGACTTTATATGGTATGGACTGTCTAAAAAAAGCAAGCAAACAAACAAACCATCTGGCCACAGAACACTGCTTTATTGGGCTAAATGTTTGGGTGTGGCACTTGTGACATCATGCTCTTTGGATTAGAAGTACTTGCATGGCCAACCTGGGAGGCTGATCACCTGATCACCTAATATAAATTTACATTTATGAGAAAATCTGGTCTGAATTATAAAGGGCTAACTTACCATTTCAGCTTTGCAAAAATGACTTATTTATAAGATAGCCCTGCCTGTAATGGAAACTCAACTGTCCTACATCATAGGTGTTTAAGCCAATGTTTTTTCATGCAAACTTTGCATTCCTTGTCTATGTTGGGCTGAATGAGTGAGCTAAGCCTATCCCCAGAGTTGAGATGTGAGTACGATGTAAAGAGAAAAAGTCTCCTTCTCAAGCATTTCAGTCTCTTTTGCAGTTCTAGTCACACCTCCTCATGTTACTGCAAAATTAGTCAAGCTGCTGGCATGAGTTTGCTACTCAGAGCAAGGCAACTTGTCCCTTGTTTGAGCCGAGGGGCAGCCTCTAGACTCTTTTTAATCTTATTGTTTTAATTCAATTTAATCTGCCCAGTAAATATTTCTCTTCAGCTGTAGAAATGTGTAAATCAACTAAACAGTTTGTAATCTATGAATACAGTTGACAGAGCTCACGCTGACCAAGCCGTGGACTCAATATGAGTTTGCTTTTGCTGGACAGTCAGCAGTTGCCCAGAAGAGAAAGCACTTCGTGTGGGAGAGGTAACAGAAATTACATACCCCACCCCAGTAGCAACGAAAATCCACTGAATATTTTCTTTGTGCTGACAACTTTTTATTGTCCTCATTATACTTGGCCAGGTAGGCATTTTATAGATGAGTTGAGCGAGATACGGAGAGGTCGAGTGATATGCGCCAGGCCTACTAGGAGCTGATGAAGCCAGCTTTCAGCCCCAAGTACGTTTGATGCCAATACCTTTTCTCCTGCTACTACTCTACCCAAATGTTGCCTCTATAAAATTTACCTACACAATTTTAGGTGTTTTAGTTCTGTGGCTGAAGAGCTTAGATTAGACTTAATGGATTTGGTTAGAATTTTTTTTTTTTAAAGGCCGAGCATCTCAAAAATCAAGATATAATTAGATCTTTCAAATTTCCTCTAAAATTCCCATGGAGACACAGGGGATGATGAAAACTCACACCTCCACCAACATTTAAGACTAACCCCTGTACTTCACCCAGAACACGGAGTGACTCCCACAATTGCTATACCATGACTCTGTATGAAAAACGTCACCTGAAGCCTGCTCATGTGATGTCGCTAAAAACAGTGAAAACCCGCTTCCACTAAAGCTAGAAGAAAGATGATTTTCTTCCTCCACTATCTACCAATCAATTCAAAATTATCAGATCTTTAGCAGGCCCCTCTGCTTTACAGGGGCTAGTGTTCAAGGTAATCAGGATACTGTGGGCAGGGCTGTGGCATGGACGAGTATGGATGAGATGACAAAAGAGGACAAAGTGGAGGGGTAGGAGGGGTAGGTAAAACATTTTACATGTGGGAAGAATCGAAGATGACAGTTACAATAGTAATTGAAATTTATTGATTATACACATAAAGTGATTCCTTTCCCAAAACATGCTTGTAAGTAGGTATGACTCAGAGCTTAGAAAATTGAGCAAAGGAGTACACAGTGGTTAAGAGGATTGATCTGAAGTAAGAAAGAACTGGCTTCAAATCTCATTCTGGTCCTTTCTAGCTAGGCAACCTTGACAAGTCATTTACCTTTCCTGAATTTCGATTTACGGAACTATAAAATGAGAATGATGACACCCACTTTGGAGGGATGTTGTGAGAATTAAATGATGTAACGCAAGGAGTATGCAGAGTCTAGTACGTAGCTGGCATTTCAAATTGGCAGCAATGATGATAATATTTGAGGCCCTGTTCTTGTGTTGCTACTGGACCACAAAACAATCCTTCAAGATCAGCAGAAGAAACAGACATGAAGGCTTAACATGGCTTCCAGTAGCAGGGGCTGGGTTTAAATTGGCATCTGATTATTCTTCTAGTTAATGCTCTTTCAATTACACATCCATGTTTTGTCTTGACCTTGTGAGACTGGTAGATATATGTTTAAAAATATTTTTTAAAATCTTAAAAGTAATCATTAAAATAATAAAAATCAGATGTGTACCTATTAAAGTACAGAAAGAGATTAAAGCAAAGACCTCAAAGTTTAAAAACACAAGAAATATAAAATATAAATGATGAATACAAAGCATTAAAAAAAAGGTGACAGGAAAATAACACTAATTAATTTTGAAAATAAAGACAAATGGTTTTAACATCCTTTTTAAAAGATTCAACCTTCTTTGGGGAACAAAAATAACATGAATAAAACAAATGTCTACTCTTTATAAGGGACAAGTTTAAGTCAAAATAATAGAGAAAAGATCAGAATAGTAAGATGAGCAAAAATGTATCTGGCAAATTCAAACATACTGAAAGCAGACAAAGTTGAAAGTTGGTGTTGTTTCTACGTGGTGACTCTAGAATAGTTTCCCAGAATCCCCTTCTCTCTGCGTTTCCAGGTTAGAGAAGGGCAAAAAAGGAATTCATTTGAGATTTGCAAGGCAGAACTGAGCTATTGCTCTCTGAAGGTCATTGGGGTTACATGGGAGAGCAGAGAGATGTGGAGGCATTGGAGGGCCCCAGCTTGTTCTCGTCCCCCCATCCAGCTGTTATTTGTGACTACTGGCCCGGCTGACCAAGAGCCTCTGCAGGCCCATCACCAGAAGCTTGGTGGTAGCCGTACAGAATAAGCTCTACCTAAGCAGAGGATTTAATTTTCCATACGCTTTCTCACTCGCTTCACGTTATGGTCCCACTCTGGCAGCTCCTTGTTCTTGAATTTCCCTGCAAACTGCCACTTTTCCACCCAAGCCAGTGCCTCTGGCGAGTCGGTCTGTGGCTTTTCTCAGCTTCTCTCTTCCTCCTTCCAGATCTTTACTTCCCCAGGTTCTTCCATAATAATCTAGAAACATATTCCTATCATAAATCATCGATTCCATAATACTCTGAGAGGTTCTGCTTCCTGATCGAACTCTGGAAAATGTATATGTAGATAAGAATAATCAGTTTTAGGCAAAGTGTAATTTCAGTATTGACTGGGAAGATATGTGTTCTGTGCTTGGGTCTTAATTTATCAAGGTGACCCAGTGACAACATGGAGAGGTCAATGCCATTGGAAAGTGACAGATTTAGGCCAAAATCTTTATTGTAGGACAATAAAGGGTAAACAGTTTAGGATCGGCTAGTTTGAATAATTCTGGCAGGCTCTAAGCTATAGGGGTGATTCCTAGATGCTTGGTACCTAGCCTCGGGATGCATAAAGCAGAGAAATAATGCTTCCTGGGGTGCACGAGGGGCCCAATAGAGGGCACCCCTATTTGGATCTATCTAGATTGGTTAGTTTTTTGAAAATGTGGTATCTGTGCGTGTGTGTACTGAAATATTATTCGACCTTGAGAAAGAAGGAGATTCTGCCATTTGCTACAACACAGATGAAACTGGAGGCCGTTATACTCGGTGAAATCAGCAAGCCTGGAGCTGGGGGTGAAGAAATAGGGAGAGGCTGGTATATATAAGGGTGCGAACTTTCAGCGGTAAGACAAGTTAAGTTCTGAGAATTTAATGTGAAACATGGTGACTATAATTGATAACACTGTATTTCATAATTGAAATTTATTGAGAGAACTTAAATGTTCTCACCAAAAAAAAAAAACAAAAAAAAAAACATGGGAGGTGATGAATGTGTTAATTAACTAGATGGTGGGAATCCTTTCACAATGTATATCTATGCATACTTTAAATACCTTACAATTTTACATGTTAATTATACCTCAATAAAACTAAAATTAAAAAATAATTTTAAAAGAGCATGTTTTTGAGTCCTAAGAACTGCTGTCACTAAGAATTGCTTAGCTCCTAGGAGGGAAGTTTCTTCCAGCCAGAAAGATTTTTTAAGATATTAAAACATCATAATATACAGAAAAAAAAAAAACATGACTAATACAATATTATATTTAAAAAAATACTAAAGCTGAAATCCACAACATTTTTAGTAACATGTTAACTTCCATTCATTTAATATCATAATATTAGATATGGAAAGGAAAATCAATTTGAGATACAAATAAAAATGGGAGTGCCCAACAGACAGTTAAGTAATAAACTAGATCACAAAGAAAATCTCAATAAATTCTAAAATAGACAAAAATAATTTTATAAGGGTAATTCTCAGGCTGTGCAATAAAAATGTATTTTTTTCTATAATTTGTTAATTGAAAAAACTTTTTAAATTAATATAAAAATAAAACATTTCTTAGATAATTTATTTAAATAATATTGGAAAATAAAGAATTTTATAATATTACATATCAAAATCTATACTCAGGGAGAAATACATAGATTTAGTTTCTTATTATTAATGAAAATAATTAAAATGTAAATTGAAGAATTTAAATATATGGTAATAAAATAAAATGAATGTAAGTAAACTAGGAGAAAATATTTTTTAAATTACCTAAAAGAATAAGCAAAAATACTAAGAAGATATAGAAAATTAGAGTACTATCAATGGAAAATTTCTCATTATGTATTAAATAATATACATTTCTGAAGCTGACTTTCTGTGTTAAAGATTATGCCATTTTAAATTACAGTGGTTATTAAACTTGCTCATCAACAATTTTTATGACTATTTCTTCACATATTTGCCACTTAGGTATTTTGAAACTTTAATGTTGGCTAAACTGATAAATTGTATCTTATAACTTCTGACTGCATTCCATTAGTTATAAATGAAGTTGAACATCTTTCGTAAGTTTGCCATTTGAATTTCTTTTCTTATAAACTTCCTACTCATAATTCTTGTTTAATATTCTATTGTATTTTTACTTTATCATTAGAATTCTCTATGTTTTATTAGTTCTTAATCATGAGTTTCAAGTATTTTTTCTCACTCGTCATTTGTCTTTTGATGTTCTCAAGAAAGTTTTCAAATTTATATGCATGAGATTGTCTTTTGCAACTTTGTTTTTAATAGTAGAAACTTGAAAAGTACTTTTCTATACAAATATTAGGGTCCACGTGGTTTTTTCATAGAAACTTTGTTGAAAGTATCGAAGGAATTGTATTGAATACATTGATAGATTAATTTACAGAGACTTGACATATACTATACTAATCTATACTTCCCATGGCTGGGCATGAAGATTGGGGAAGGGCATATGTTTTAGTGTTTAACAGTTCTCACCTATAGCATTGCTACAATATTTGTTGAATATGAAAATAGACAAATGAATAAACATTAATAAATTGTCTGTTATGAGGCAAGTCTTTCATTAAATTATATTTAAAGTGTCAGCGTATGTCTCCATTTTTAACCCCTGGTCTCTAGAATCTCTCAGCTGATGCATTCATCCTAGTCTATAGCATCGCGATCTCTTACCTTGTCTACTGCCACAGCCTCCCTCGTGCTTTACCTGCATCCTGGTTCACGGACCTCCAAAGCATTCTGCACACAGCAGTCAGAGCGAGCTCCTAGAAGCATAAAGCACATTGTTTCGTCACTGTATTTAAAGCCCTTTAAAAAAAATCTGCATTCTTTAAATTAATATAAAAAGGGGTAACCATACAGCCCAGTTTGCCTAAGACAATTCTATTTATGCCTCTTATCCCAGCACAAATCACACTCTTACTCATGAGATGTCAGCCCTTGGGGAAAATGTCGTCTTTGAAGCCATCCTGAAACAGTGGCTTAAAGACTGCAAGGGCTCGGCCATTTCGCATGAGCTTGTAACTGATAGGAGTGAATTATCGTTGACTCGTTGCATGCCATGGAACTCCTTTTGTGTATCTTGATCATTTTTCAACCTTACATCTGCAAGAGCCTTTGTATCAAGGTAACCGGATGACAATGACATCGTCTTGATGCTTTGAGATGACCCAGAGTAGTCTTTGTTGACACACAAGGTGGACATCACTTATTGCATATGAGCCACTCAGTCCAGTCCTGATGACATTCCTAAAATTTTCACTATGTGTCATTATGAGAGTTTATAATGTTATTTTTGACAAGATTCCTAAACATTTTGGTCATTAAGACTAAATGCCATTACTCATAGAACATTGGTGTCATGTAAAATGCATTTTACATGTTATTTAATTTGTACCTGAACAGTGCAAGCATTTTTATCCCTTTACAGACAAAACAATTGAGAAACTATCTTCTCCCAGGTATACATCACGAACCAGCCAATGCTTGCTGTGTTCAAGGCTAGAACTTGGAAGCATAACTACTTAGGTTTAATATCCAGTAGGTAGGTAAACAATAATCAGATAAACAATGATTAGTTTGAGTTGAATCTACAGAGCGAAAGGCATTAATTTATTGTAAATATAATTTCTGAGCAAGGAAAACAGGAACCCTGCCTTGGGCCCTTGGGATTTTAAGATATAAATGACAAAGCTCCTGATATTCTCAGACCTATAACTTTGTCTAAGAGATAATTTTCATAGATAAACATTGCAATATTCTCGGAAAAGTGGCCTGCATGCTTGGCATACAGATGGCATTAAGCACTATTTGAATAAGTGAAATAAGGCATGAATGGGAAAAAGAACAAGTGAAAGTAGAAAGACAGAGGGAAGCATAGTATCACAGAAGCAGTCACCTTGAAACCGGTCCCTGGGGGCCATGTATGGGTGTGCGAGGTGGGGAAGGCTGGAGAGGGCATTCTGGGCAGATGGAATAGCATGGCAATTCTATGGAGCCGTCCTGAAAACAAAAACCGTGGCATGTTCGGGAAGTGGGTAGGAGTTTAATGATCTGAAAAGGGTCTTCAAGAGTTTCACGGGCTGTTTTATTTGTGTGAGAAGAAATGACAGCCTTGGTAGCACTGCTGTTCATGACTCAAGTTGATTCACTTTGCAAAAAAATAAAAAATAAAAAATGCAGTCTTGATACGTCAGACCAGCTTCTGAGTGCTTGTGGGGTGGGAGTTGGAAGAGACCAGAGCCGAGATGGATGGGTGTAGTCTGATGCCATAAGCCCTATTCTTCTGAGACTTTCACAAGATGTCAGGCATCGAAGCTACTTGTCTTTTGAGTAAGGAGAGCCTCCTTGTCTTGAGGGAGCATTCTAGTTTCCCACTATGTTCCAGCAAACAATATAAAACCCAGACTATGGGGGCCACTCTTCCCTAAACACACAAGTCTCAGGAAGGTCAGAGTCTGGTAACTACTGTGATCCCAGCGATTGATAGCAGCACTTCAGGGCCTGTGCCGGGCCCGGCGAGCTGCAGCATTCCTCTGGGGGAAAGACAAGGGGCCACCGGGCTGCAGCCCCATGTCGAACAGGAGAACTTTCTGGGTGCAGTGCTGTGGAGGAGCCTTGTGAAAGGAAACACAGGCCAAACAAGCAAAAAAGTGACAGACACGAATGTACTTTTTGCCACTTTTTTCCTGGAAGATGAAGATGAAGGTTGATTTTGCAAACACAAAGACATGACAATAAAACTCTCGTCCCTATAATAGTGAGGGTGAGCGAAACCATTAAAGTCATGTGGGTGTATGTGTGTGTGTGTGTATGTGTGTGTGTGTGTATGTGTGCGTGCGTGCGGGTGGTATCTGGCTACTGTACTTTAACAGTAATTCCTCTTGACATTATACCAGGTCAGCAAGTCACCTCAAGACCACCCTGCTCGAGGATCTGTTCTCCCCACAGGGCCGTATGGACTCTCTCAGCTGAGAAATGTCACCCAGCACCTTTCATATTTATGGTGACTCATAAACAGGAAACCAGTCCTGTCCATGACATTGTAACATTTTCATATCTCAAATCGTTTTATGAAAATGAAAAAAAAAATACACCAAACCAAACAAAAGAACTTAGCTGCCTTATGCTTTCTGGGCCAAAATAAATATTGCCAAATTAGTAAGGCATACTGAACAAATTAAGCGCTAAATGCAAATTTATCGACTGAAATCCAATGGCAGAGTCACCAGAGCTTCCAGTGGTGGAGTGCAGCCCTGTAAGTAGGTGTTTGTGTTGGCGAGTCCCTGCAGAGAGGCATGGGAACTTAATGTAAAAAGAGAGCATTTCTGTTACACCCAAGATGAACAGTTTGTTTTAGAAAGTTCAAGTAAACAGTGTCTAACATATATTCACTGGATTCGAAATCTCAGTTGCTACCAAGAGGGAGATGAAAAAAATATAAGCTGGCCAAGTTTCTTTAAAAAAATCTCTTTTGGAAATGTTCAAGTCAGCCTCGTAAATCACTGGATGCGACGGGGACATCTTTTCTCATCCCTGAGCTGTGAATAAGCCCCAAGAGTGCTTCATCAAGGCAGACAAGAACGCAAGGAACAAGGAGATTCTAAACCTTACAAAATAAAGAGAAGATTTATCTTAACATTTTCTAATGTCCCAAATGGACTAGATATGCATCCTTTTATGTTATGGGCATCATTTATGATGTCTACGTTTTAAAAGTTGCATGTATATTGCTTTAGTCCAATGATTGATTTGGGAGGGGCTGGGGTAGGGAGTGGATATGTTCGTAACTGCTTCAGTGTTCCCCCCTGACTGCAGACTCAGTGATTTCCCCTTCTCCTTTGGTCGGGTTCTCTCATCCCTTTAACATGTACAATCCTAAGATGCAGGTCTCTGCACTGCGTGTTGCTTCTCCTTTTGCAAAGTGTTCCCACAAGCTTTTTAGGGCTTCCCGCAATGCCCTGTCTCTCCTTTGACACTAGACAGTTGAAGGAACCAGGAGAAAGAGAAGTCATTTTATCATGAGCTACAAACTGGGAATAGAATGGGAACACCATAGTAAGCCAAGCCTGAATGGATATTTAGAAAGCTTTATTTTATAGAGGAAAAATTAGAGACCCAGAGAGAGGTTGTAACCTGCCCAAAGTAACACAGTGAATCGGTGCCAGAAAAGTTATTAGAAGATCAGATTTTCTTTATCTGCTGACTCCTAGCCAAAGTTCTTTCTACATACCCCATCTCCTTCCCATACAGCTATTATTTAGAGGTCTTTTCTGTTAATATTCTCTTTCTATACCCAGCAATGCAGAGTAATGGAGCTAGATATCTCCTCTGCATGCCACTTCTTTGCTCAAGAAAATCCAGTGCCTTCTACTGCAGAGGAGGTCAAGTTTAAACTCCTCCAGAAATTTGGATGTTGAGGCTGAGGGTAATTTTGGCCTTGTGCTGGGAAGATGGCAGGAGAATCACAAAGCAGAGATAGGCCCAGCTATGACTCCTGGAGGAAGGGAAATATATTAACATTTAGCGATTGGAAATAAAAATGGCTTATAAATTATCTTTCCCTCTATGAAATTCCGAAGAAGTCATCCAGGATTATATTTTTAAAAAGTATCTAGATAGTCGAAGAAATGAGCATTGACGTGATTTAATTTATTTGCGTAGCACAATTTTAATTAATTAGGAACCAACTGGTATTGTCGCCAGTGATCATCCGGTAATGCCCTTGGTTTAGAGGCTCACACTACGCAGTCGACAACCTCGTGAAGGCAACTTGGTTACCTGGGACACTCCGGGTTCGTGTTACATCCCTTTCTAGGTCGAAAGTTTAGGTCAATGAGGATTCACACTCCTACTCAGAAGCATGTCCTTAGGCTACAGGAAAAAACTTGAATTGTTTTTGAAAAAAACTCTTTTGGACTCATTTTAAGCAGAAGTGATATAAAAAATAAGTATAGGATTTCGGAACATTAACAATATTTAAATTCCTTGATGAAAGTAATCAAAGTTTACTGTTATTACAATTTGGTTCTTAGTGATTTCTGCCCTGGTTGAATACTGGCATAGGGCCTCCCTTGGCCTTGGTTCCTGGTGTAGGAATCCACAGCCGCCTCCTCTCCACCGGGGCAAGGCCATTCTGCCATCAAGGGCCCGGGTGTTCCCATGATGTAGTAGAATGTGTTGTAATGTATTGATAATGCAATGGTTTCAAACTGTAGATGCCTTCTAATACGTAGATGTTTTTGACAAGTCATAGTTATTTTACTCTTTTCACATTGGCTGATCTACCTTGGAATAGTCTTGGAATAGCCGACTAATTCTACCTATCTCAAAGGGCGATTGTCATTCAGACCGACCAAACTGTGCTACACATAAACTACAGAGAATACTACAACTTTGAGGAGATATGGTTATCTGAATGGATATTATCGGAGATGTTGTGCCTGCTTAAGATCTGTGCATACTTTGAAAGCCACCTCCCATGAAAGCATAGATAGGACATAGTGGGGTTTGCATTTTGGGACAGGTTTTTTTTAAAAGCTAGCCAGGGGTAGAGTGTTTGGAGGTTGAATGGGCTGGGGATTGAATAACGATCTTGGCTACAAGGATGACCCCCACTCATACAAAAGCTATCCCTAAGGAGTGACCGTCTCCTCCATCTTTACTCAGTTAAGCACAGCATGCTGGGGCTCAAGGCAAAGCTCGGAGTCTCTGGAGCAAGGGCTTCTGGGAAAGCAAAGGCCCGTGGGAAGTCAGCCAGGTCCCCACACCATGTTCTCTGCCAATCCTCCTCCGCATCTCCTTTTAGATTTCTCCTCCATTGGGTCTCTTTTCAGAGTTCCCCATGGCACACAGATGCAATCCAAACTCATCATGTGATCCTGTATAAATCGCTTACTCCAGCGCCCAAATATTTAAGGACTTAATAAATATTGATTACTGATCTTATGCTGTCACATCATCAACATCATCATTATCGTCATCGTCATTTATTTAATCCTTGCAACATCCTTGTCTGTACTTTAATGAGAAAAAAATCAGAAGCCAATCTCACACTTATAGCTGGTATTTATAGTTTGTCTTACATGACGAAGTCTAAATTAACTATACATAAAAAAAGAACATCAATTACATTTCAAAGAATTCAGTCAGCATGTTGAAAATAGTCCTTTTTGTTGCATCCATAAATTTTGTGAAGACGTCCTCAAGTGAGGTAGCAGACAGGTGAGCATCACGATCAGGTAATGCCACATTAACCAGGCGCCTGTCTGCTTGGGGGAGTTCTACCTTCCAAGGATATCAAGCGTCTCATCTTTCATACTATGTGGTGACCTCTTTGCGAACATAAACATCACCTCCTCTCTTCTTTTCCTGCCTATTTGACAGTATCTGACTCAGGACTTTGCACATAGTAGGCATTTGGGAAAACCTCCGCAATGAATGAATGAGTCTGATGGGCTGTACCAGTGTTGTGTCTTTACTGAGTCAGGTGTAAAGACTGACAATTCTGTGGGCCTGTCCACTGTCATACGTTACTATAAAACCCCATGTCCTCGCTCACACAGACACACTTGACACAGGTGATGTGCTCGTATGCACCTGCATACTCACACCTGTGCACGTGTGGGCATCCCAGTCCCCTTAAGTGCTGACATTCACCAACTCTGCACCCCAAACTGGCAGCCCTCCCCCAGATCCATGCTCACAGCCAGGCACACTCTTCACGGAGACACACATCGGCACAGACACACGTGAACCACTACAGGCCAGCACCCGTGCACGCTTGTGTTGCATGCACGTACACACCTGACCTGCATGCATTTCAGGTGTTTTAGAAGCTGAAATGGGTTCCGAAAGCTCCCTGGATTCTATCCTGTGTGGCAGTCACAACACATCGCATGAAAAAAAAGAAAAATCTCTCTATCCCCTGGAGACGGCAGGTCCATCGACTTTAACGTTTTATAGGACCCCAAATACTAACTCTTGTCTGACTTTGCTCGGGGCTAGTTCCTGAACAATGCATAAATTGTCAAGATCGAGGAGAAGAGTACACCCAGTCCCCTAAGTGCCTTTAGGAGCAGAGTCTCAAACTCATAAGACAATATTACTATTGTCTCCAAGCTTGTCGTTTTATCTTTGAGGAAGTTTATTCCTAGATAGAGATCTTCATAACATCAGCCAAAAAATGGCAGCACTGACGTCTATGTCCCATTTATTGCTGCAGAATGAGAGACCCATTTAAAAGCTGGGTGAGTTTTCTCCTCAGCAAATAGAGCCACTTTCCCTAGTCAGGCCATCTGCCTTTCTAGAAAACTCAGGCCTTAGGAATCAGCCCTTTAGTGGCAGAATCCACAGGGCTATAAAGGCCGAGGAGAAGGGAGAGAGTTTAAACTTTAACTTCTTCAGACATCATGGGACCATCACAAAAATGAATCAGAAACATCCACTTAGAGCATTTTTCACAGTCACCCTAAAGATACCGGGAGATAAGAAATGCTGGTAAAGGTAGAAAGTTCTGTACTGATAGCATCTTAAGTTCGCCAGAGAGCTAACCTCACTGGTTTTCCTTCTGACCTACAAAGGTAGAGAGAAAAACTTATCTAAAAAATCACTGTTAGGAGATATATTCTCCCCTTTCTTCCTGGTTCTGGAATGCTGAGCTCAAAGGGCCCCAACCTGACACCTCTCTTTTTTACAGAAGAATTGAAAACATGAAAGAGAGGAGCACAGTCTCAGTGATCTAAAATGCAGGCGCCAAATGAAATCTTGTTAAAATCTCAGCCTCTTGTGTTAGCGCTATAATCTCCCATTTTATACCTGGGGAAACTGAGGCCTGGAAAAGTTAAGGTAACTCGCTACTGTCATCCGTGCCCCAGTATCACTCTGAAAGTTCAGAATGGGGTTGCTCGGGACATATTTGTTGTGGACCTAATCGAGATCCTTTTCCTTCCTCATCTTCCATCCTACACCCTCCCTGCTTCCAGCTCAGAGGTCAGGGAGTGAGGTTGGTGAGTCCCTCATCAGTAGAGGGGCCCACTCAGACGCGGGGAAAGCACATCATGTCCACGTGAGACTCAGAGCCCCCGTCACCTTCACATTCACGTATTGCAAGGATGGAGGACAAGACTATTTAAGGCAAGACCTTCGCATGCCCCTGCACTTGGCTGTTCCGTGAGAGATGCTCTCCCAGACACAAAGCTTTGGGATGATCGTGGTGACGGGGGCCCAGGCACAGTGGGTAGGTACTCTGAGTCCCCTGAGCTGTGGTCTAAAACCTGTTGAGTCCTGTAGAAGCATCCTGGAATTGCGGGGTTTGTGTAGGGAGCCCGCGGCCAGCTGTTTATTATTTTAAGAGCTCCCAGTTGCCGCTCTTAGACACGGGGGTGGACGGGGGCCAGCCTACTGTGCAAGGCATCTGCCACGTTCTTCTGGGAATGACAATGTGGCTCTGTACACTCCACAAGGCCCCTCGGGCGTTGCTATCACATTCCAGAGCTGCAACCAGCCAGATGAATGAAACCATTTCATCTCATCAGTTACTGAGACACAGAGCAGCGGCTCCAGCAGCTGTGTTCCTCCCCACCACGGAAGACCCCGCCGGGGAGATGGGGGCGCTCAAGGCTTGGTCCGAAGGACAGGTCACCATGCTCACATTGGGCTTTGCGAAAAACACTCGTGCCTTCCTCATCTTTCAAATTGTGTCCCTGCTGGGTGCCCCACACAGTGAGAGTGTCTCTGTGTCCCACTGGAACATTTGTTATTGCCCAATCCAGCTTAACACCCCTTCCAGCCATGTCCCGAGAAGCCAGTGCCGAGTACTTGCAATAAAACAGAGCGATGTCCCCGAGCTAGAGATGCCTCCTGAAGATGAGCGAACAGAACTTCATTGTTTCAGGGAAGAAGGCGCCTCACATAGTGGCCGCGTTGTGGTTACAGGGCCTGATGACTAATCCACAGGGAGGATGTGCCGGAGAGAGGAGCTGGCACCACTCCTGGAGATTGAGATTCTCTAAGATTTCATGTCTTTGACCGAATGCAGGCACCAGAAACGAGATTTTCGTTGCGAAGCTTCCTTTGGCGACCTCCTTTTCCGAGTTGTGAACTGGCATGTAAGTAATTACCTTTTCTCTCTGCACAAAAATACTGTTTCTGAAACGCAAATGTTTCTTTCACACTTCAAAATACACATGGCGCTGCTTACAGTTACACTTCTGAAGGTGCGCACTTACGTTGCTTTATGAAACTTCTAAATTTCAAGTGAGATTGAGCCACTGGTGCATGGAGAAATGAACAAATTCAGACACTGATCAATATGCATATATTTGCTATAAATAACTGAATTATTTTAGAATCAGTTTCTCAAAGCTCTATGCTGAGATCTTTGGAGGCAGTCCAGAGATTCCAGCCATATCCACCCATGCCCACCATAGTTCCTGCCCTACCGTGGCCACCATGGGAGGGAACAGAGGACTCTGGGGGAAGGGCATTATATAGGCAAACACTTCATGTGAGGGGCTTTTGGGGCAGAAGAGCAGGATGGCTCTGATGGACGAAAATGAACTCTGCCACTTACTGGCCCTGGATCTTAGAAAACTTCTCTGAGTTTCTTTTCCCTCATACGGGTAAGTTTGCTCTGAGGAATAAATCCACTGTACGACGTATATACAAATGTTCTTCCTCATCCAGCTTATTGGAATCACATGTTACATATAAGTTCGGGTCAGGGCGACATTGCGATTTTGGACCGTTCTGATATTTTTCCAGACATGGTCTCAGTGACTGCGCTTCTTAGGTCGCTTCAGAATCCACGGGGTAAACCGAGGGACAGTGCAGTGGGGACGAGGATGGAGCGTGGGGATAGGGCAAGAAGAAATCAGAGATCTGGTAACTGATCGGGCATCGGAAGGAGGGTGAGAGGCGAGTCGCGGGGAGTTCGTGTTTCTGCTTTGGACGACTGCGTCTTTAATCCAGACTCCCCTGTCCAGGTGAAATGTGTGCCTGAGCTCTCGGAGAAACCCAGGTCAGAGGGCACTGCCTCCAGGTCTGTGTTGAGAAGCAAGCTTTCAGCCAAGGCAGGGTGGGATAAGCTGTCGCTTGTTTTCATGACCGACAGTCACACAGGACAAGCCTTAAAGCTCAGAAGACAAAGCAGAGAAAGTCATGTCCCTTTGTTTTGAGCTCAAGGCCTTTTAGTGCCATCAAATGTCTCCTTGTTCCCGTGTTGTGCAACAGGGCATGTAGCTCTGAATGGGACCTTTTATGTTGGAGATTCCACAGTTCCAGTTGCCTCTGACTCTCTTCCATGCCAAACGACATCCTCACAGACTTTGAAGTTGCATGTTTGAAGGAAGCACAGTCCTGCCCACACCTCTTGCCCCACGTGCTGGCCACAGCGTCAGCTCAGACTCTGGGAGATCAGTGGGGCCCGCTTCTGGCTGCCAAGGGGTAGGGGCGGGAGTCAGAGGGCCCTTATCAATGTTTACTTCTTGCTTCATCCCTCAAGTAGCAATTCAAGGCCATCCTATCTAGGAAGTCTTCTCACATGTCTCTCGCAGGATGAGATAGGTGTCGGTTCCTTTCTGTCTTGCCCCTTTCATGCAGACGAAGTCTGTCTCCCACCTAGATGGTGAGCTCTTTGTGGACAGGGCCTCAGTTCCTTCACTTACTATTTCCTCCAGCAGAACCAAACAGAGAGCTGGTGCTCAGTAAGTGCTGAATTAAATTATCAATGAACAAATAAATTTAACATGTTGGGATATTGGCATTGTGCACAGGCTTACGAGGTATCTGCCAACATAGCATGCTTTCAAAAATGCGAGAAATATCTGCAAAGGCTCCTCCACCAGTGGCCTAATTTCTTACATCTCCATTCATTCATTTATCCATGCGTTGGCCCATGATATGCTGGGTGCCAGGACTGCAAACGTAATCAGACCTGGCCCCTACTACGTAACAGTCCTCTGGGCTGGTGGTTTTAAATTCCTGTTGATTTCAGAGAGCGTGTAACAGGAGGTCGTTCTCTAAATGTCCTGCATGCCTTTGTAACGTGAGTGAAGGATGTCGCATACATTTTGGCCAGAGTGCTGAGCGAGAAAAGGGGAGCACTTGAAGGCTCCGGCATCTGTGGAGGACCAGGGAGAAGCAGAGCACCACCAAGGAAAGGAAATAGCTGGAGGAGGGCAAGTCAGAAAAAGTCTTCTCCAATCACACCTCTCAAGGAGCCGACCAAAGGATAAGGCTTATGAATAACTGGGCTTAGTGGGAAATGGGTCTGAAAATAAGCTTGCTCTAAAAGAAAGAGTCCATCTTAGAGTTAAATAAACCTGGGTCGGAATCTCATCTCTCTATTTAGTAGCTTAGTAGGCGAATCCTCAAAGTCTCTGGTCTTCGTTTCCTCATCTGTATAATGGAGATGGCCTGATCGTATTTTTTGTGATGGTTAAATCAAATATAATATCAAACAGCCAGTTAAATCGTATGTGCTTCAATAAAGGTTGTCACTCTTTTCTGCTCTCTAACTTAGGTACAAAGCACTCCCTGCGCTTGGATGCGCTTCTAACCCATGTGCGATGTCAGAGAATCCACGCATATTTGTTCAGAAACCTGAGCACTACGAATCGGGAGAGCAGGAGCTGCTGGCGAGGCAGAGTCACTGCGCGGGACGTGGCTGGGCTGCTTGAGTCTACACCAGTCATGGTCTCAGTGACTGTGCTTCTTAGGTCACTTCAGAATCCATGGGGTCAACCGAAGGATTTCTGGAACCAGGATGCAGAGGAGACTGGGTGGATTCCTTTCAAAATGAGCCTAAGCCCTCTTGCACTGTCCTTGGCTGCTCCAGGCGTCAGATGCCAGTCGCAGGTCTCAGATTGTCACCTGTACTTCTGACGGACGAGCTACAAACGGAGGATTCCCACAAACCCTCTTCAGGTTAGACAGTTTGTTAGAATAGCTCATAGAACCAAAGAAACTGTTTACTTACTAGATTTCTAGTTTACTATAAAAGGATACAACTCAGGAATAGCTGGAGTGGAGAGTGCACAGGGCGATGTCGGAAGGGGCTTGGGGCTCCCCTGCGCTCTCTGTTCACGCCACCCCCCAGGACTTCCGTGTGTCACCAACCCAGGATCCTCCGAACCCCATTGTGGAGGGGGTTTCATTACTTAGGCATAATCGAGTAAGTCATTGGCCATTGATGATAGAACTCAATCTCTAGCCCCTCTGCCCTCCGAGTTGGTTGAGGGTGGTGGGGCTGAAAGTTACAACCCCTTAATCGACACGGCTGGTTCTGGAAACCAGCGCTCCATCCTTGGTGGCTTTCCAAAAGTCACCTCATTTGTATAAATCTGGGTATGGTTGAAGGGGACTTATAAATAAATAACAAAAGACATTCTTCTCCCCCAGTTACTCAGCAAATTCCAAAAGTTTGGGGAGGTCTGTGCCAGCAACTGGAAAGGAAGGCCAGATATACAAATTTTATTATATCACGAAATCACATCATTCCATGCAGAGGAAACAGAACAACCAAAGCAGAGCAGGTATGAACAAACAAATGGTAGCTGTGGCTATAACAAAGAATTTTTGTGAAGGGGTAGGAGCGAGCCTGGACAATCAGTAGCGGCCTTGCAATGTTAACAGGTTTGAAACTGTAATATTCTCATGTGGAGGCTTGGATAACAATTACACTCTATACACTCAGAAAGCTTCTGTGAGCGGTAAGTTCCTTGAGTGAATGATCTCATTAAATCTCTGTTGCCACTCTGAGTGAAGTGCTCTTCCTGTTCCATCCAATAGAGGAGAAAACTGAAGCCCAAAGCCACAGATAGTCCGTGTCAGAGCTGGGGTTCTAGCCCAGACTCTGAATTGCCATATCCTTCTGTGTCTCAGAGATGTGATGGAGTGACCTCAGAGACTGGAGCTGCTCTCTCTGAGGACAAGCGGCTCATAGGTACAGAGAACAAAGGACGACCTCGAGCTCGGGCTCGATTCCCAGACTCACAATAATTCCAGCTCCAGACGACGGCCCCACGATGGCGAATACCGTCTCTCTGGCCTGGATGGCTCATCACGGGACTTCAGTGTGTTCGACATTAAAGAGACATTGAGTTGGGTGGAAACAGAGAATACATGGAAAATGACCTCATGGGCTAAGTTCAAATTTCAAAGGCCTGGCTTGCGTTTTGGCCTCAGCCACCCTTCCTCCTTCCTGGGCTCCTGTGACCATGTGGCTTGATCTCAAGGCCGCTGTAGAGTCGCTTGCTGTGCACAGGGTGGCAGCCCCCAGTAGCCCTGTGTGTCTACTTTGCTCCATGGAGGAACTCGCCAATTGAAGTAGCAATCTGCAAGATTACCCAAGGACACCAAGGCAGAGACATTTCAAATGTATGACCCTATTTCCCTGCTTTGAAAAAAACTGGAAGAAAATGGTGTGAGTCATTGACCATGTCACTGAAAGGCCCAGATAATCATACAGGGTGCGGCGTTTCTACACCAGTACAGTAATATATACTTTTGCAGAAAACATGTCGCTTGCTTACCAGTCCCGTGAAGTAGGCAGGCGTTCCTTTTCTGCGTGTGAGAAATCTGAAACTCAGACAATAGAGCTCAGGCATAAGAGCCGAGCTTCCCAACTTGGATTTTTTTTAACTTTTAGGTCAGTACTTCTTATCCTTGTTGATGCTGCTTATCCTCATCTCCTGAAGCCAAGTCGAATCCTGTCCCTTTTACCTGAGACGATGTTACTGATTTATCTGCAAGGAGGCTGTTCTGCCATTACGCACCAATTTGACATATTTTTTTCTTCATGGATAGCGCCTGATTGGTCAATGCCACACCATCGTAGTTATTAAATATTTTGATTATTGCCTCTGTTTTTATATAAATATTTTAGTTTTTCTACTACATCACTTTACTGCAAAAAGGATTTATGGCAGTTTATAAAAATACCATACACTTGTAAGATACCATCTGTTAGAAGTAGGTCAAAAAGCAAAAAGAAATACAAGGATAGAAAGATAAGTCTAGGCAGAAAAGAGACCAACACAAAAGTGAAAATCATTATTTCTGAGACACTTGCTCTAGATGAGCCATTTGTTGAATTCTGAACCTGCTGGGAGCCAGTGGCAGAAGAAAAGCTCGTTGGGTATATGATTTACTGTGTCTTCAAGAAAAACCAAATCAAAAGCATGCCTAATATAAAGTTATCTAACTGAGACCCCCTCTAACTTAGTATTCTTCCCATGACATCTATCAAATGGTCAGGAACAATAACAAGTTTCGAAGGGTCATTTCCAGAGGCCGCTTAAACCAAGAGGCACGATGTTCAGCACTTGCCTTGAGCTGTTTGGTGACCTTCTGAGGGGATCTGCTTTGTGTCCCTAGTTAAATAATATCTCTAGTGTGAGGAGCTTGATTCAAATTTTCCCTGGAAAATGATCAGATAATAACTTTTTAAAACTAGAAAAATAAGAGTTGAACTCCAATTGAGGGGGTGTGAACACAAAGTCTCCTCCAAGATGTCACATGACTTACCTGATCGAGCTTCTTCTTCTTTCTGTGCTTCTTTCTCTATAAGACAAGGGTGTTTTCCTTTGCCTTCTCTGGTCTAATTGGGGGAAAATCTTATGGCTCTTTCTGGAATTCTTGTGAACTTCAGACAGAAAGGAATCAGTGTGATTCTTAACGCCCATTCATTTTGTCACTCATTCATTCGTCCTTTTATCAGAATATATAGAATATCACTATGCGCCTGGCCCTGCAGACACAGAGATGGAGAAGACCCAGGGCTTACGGATCAAAGGAGGAGACAAAAATGTCCATGGATGATCACAGCACGACACGGGAAGCAATGACACAGAGACGTGTCCAAAGCGGTGAGAGAAAAACCAGTATCACCGTCTGGGAGGCTGGGGATGGATTTCAGTGGAGCTGATGCTCGATTCCAGTCCTGACTTAAGTCTCTCAAGGAGCTGAGGATAGAAGAAGAAAAGCGTATTAATGGCATAGGAGAGTGGAAGATGTGTTTGGCGTAGGAGATTATTTTTGGGGTAGAGAGCAGAGTTAATTAGACTACCTCATCCACAAACCAGTT
>NW_011888809.1:6196486-6203338 GCF_000151845.1 Pteropus vampyrus
CAATATGGTATTGGGATTTGCTATGGAAGTTTAACAGACTTGAACATTTTAAAAGCCCAAAGGAATAGATTTTAAATATTTTAATGACACAACTAATTGGCTAAACATATAAATTTAATTCTCCATAAATTCCTTTTCATTTTCATTCGAAGACAGTTTTTTCAGGAGAAAAAAAAAAGTAAAATCTTTCTCTGAACTTCAGAAGAGTTCCTAGACTCAAGAGTCTGTTCAGATTTCTTGTTTTCTGTGATTGGAATCACTCAAGCCAGTCGGTAGACCCAATATTGAATTTCAGTCGATCGCCCCAGTTTGCCAGTTCCCCAAAAGGACCCGGCCGCAAACTCTCGCTCATTAGCCAGCTTCCTTACTGCAATAGTAATTTTCTCTTTCTGTTGAAAGCGACCCTCACTCAGACCATGGTGAATGATTTTACACTGCACGAAGTGTGCTGGAGCATTCACGTTGTGGCTGGTGACCAAGCTCGCAGGAATACGGGCTTTACTCTGAAAGCAGTTTGTGCCTGCCCTGGGTCTCTGTTGCTCACTCTCAACACACTCTGCCAACTCAACATTCTCCCAGAAAGTGTAAATCCCACCACGGGAAAACGAGGTGTGGGATCTGTGCCTCGGCTGATGACATCACCTTCTGGTTAGGGCTGTAAATTGTGTGAGACCTTGCATACAGACACTGGCTCCTAAGTGCTGGGTTTTATAGCTGTATATTCTGAGCTTGAAAATTCATCATTTGAAGGATGGAGAGCATCCACTCTGCCTAGTCGAGAGTCTTTCTAGGATCTTAAGGGAATGTACCGGCCCCAAAGTCCAATGAATAGGAGGTTTTACGCCTGAAACTGCTACCGCTTTGGGTCAAATGTTTGTGATTGGTTTATTGTAGGCCTCAATTATATAATTCTGATAAACCAGCTAATGACTTTCTCAGCTACCTTCACCTGAAGAAAGGGCTGCCTTCACTAAGTGACTTTAGTCCCTAAGGTCATAAGCTGGTGAATGCCTGGAGTTTGTCACTGTAAGAGTCTCTATAGCTTATTGCCAATTCCCTGGGGACGGGGTTACTGCCGGAGTCTCTTTTAGTGTGATAGTTATCAACCTGGGGTGATGCTGTGTCCCCACGGGGAAACCTGTCAAAGTCCGAGGACAATTTTAGTTGTTGTAACTGGGGAGAGAAGGAGCTACTAGCATCTAAGAGTGGAGGTCACCCCACAATGCACGGGACAGCCTCTGACCCCAACAAGGGACTATCCAATCCAGTGTCCATAGTGCCAAGGTGGAGAAGCCTGTTCTTAGTGTAGGTGAGAGTTCTCAGAGGCTTACTAACGAGGACTGGGGAAGCTGCATGGGACATTCGGCCCGGTGTGGGAAGTTAGGAAGGCTTAAGTGCAGAGGGGGACACGTAATGAAAAACACCTTCTCATTTTGCAGAGGGTTAGTCCCGAATCTATGCTGGAAAAGCACGGGTTTGCGAGTTTCTTTTTTGTTACTACCTCAGAGAGGTGAAATGAAACAAAACAGAATGTCCCCGGGGCCTTACTCAAGTTGGTGAAAGGGGGAGCAGAAAAAGAGGAATCTCCCCCGCAGAGCATAGAATGCGGGACTCGGGTGAACGGCCGACAGCAATGGCCGTGGAGCCCGGGCAGATTCCACGCAGGAAGCTGGACATCCTGAGCTGCTTCCTCTAAGTAGTTGGGTTTTCTGTGTCTTTGTAGTGAACGTGAGCCGTCGATTGTCTGTGAAATTCTCAACCTGCGGGAACGTAGTTTGCCCCTGTCCTTCCTGGTTTGTGGATCATAGATTTGAAACTCACAGATGCCATTTCCCCAGGCAAGTCCTCCCCAAGTGGGGCATGTTTAATGGTTTTCAACAAAGGCTTGACGTGGCAGTTGTTTATTAGACTATCATAAAAAGACATTAAGGAAAACTGTCGGAAGCCAGACTGTGGGACATGTAGAGAAGGCGTTGAAAGAGCGGCCCATAATTTCACAGGCTTGCTTTCCAGCGTCGACCAGCAACAAGACCCCCTCCCAGACTCACTCTGTTGATATTTAAACTCATGTGCATCCCTATCGTCTCTGCAAATGATATCAGTGTGACATCCGCGGTGACTCACCCACTTCTTCTCCAACTAGACCGTGCCATAGCTCTCTTTCTGCTTCCTGTTTGCTCATAAAGTGACTGCCCAGACTTCTTTGGTGTTTTCTCTGCTCAGATGTGTCAGCTAAATGAAGTCACATTGTAACCGCAAGGAAACTTTCTGCTCGTGCTGCTGCCTGGCGTTAACAGAGCGCTAAATGCTGCTTGGCGTGGAGAAGGCTGGTCTTTGTGGCCAGACTTCTGAGAGGTGCAAGAGGCCAAATGTCAGACTGCCAATCAAGCAGCAGGGTGGAAAATTCTTGCTTTTCTTTTGGCTCAAGCGAGTTGGTTGGGGGAAAATATTAAAACGGAACAGGCAACAAGAAGAAAGATTTCAATTTTTAACGAACTTGAGCAGTGTGAGAAGCTGTGCTGATATTACTGTCCCATTGACAACCGCACGTCACAGTCATCCGACCCATAGAGGCACGTGCACCCACATACAGCGCAAGGACCCCAAGAGATTGTCTCTTCGTCTTCGATGGTCGGAGCTCCTGGTCGTGCACGTGTGCCTAAGAGGAAAAACTAACGTGCACCCCAGGTTAACAGTTCAACCTCCGCCACGTGGAGCTAAGAAAATAACCCATCTATTTTCAAGGATTCAGCGTGAGTTGTAGAATACCTACTGTTAGTGATAATGGTAATCGTACATTTGCGTAGTGCTCTAAGTGTTACAGAGGATAAGCATCTGCTCTTCCTTGTGTGATCTGCACATCACTCTCATCCTGTCATTCCCTAACGGCCCAGTATGTGCCAGGCCCTGGGCTCGCAAGATTAATTGAGAAGTGCGATGAAGTACCTTGACCAGGATCATACAACTTCTAAGTGGCGTGACCCGGACTTCAACCCAATCGTTCTGACACAGTCACAGACATTTTCAATAAGCTGCATGTGACACTTTCCACTCCCCTCAGTAACTGGCATTTACCTCACGTAGGGTATGAGTGAGACCTGTGGTTTAATGACGAGCTAGTAATGGTGTTTTTATTTATCTCATTAAAATATTCCTGCAAGGAGGGATGAACTCAGCCCACTCATTGGCATGTCTGGACTATGTCTACTTAGAAAGCCCCTTATTTTACCAGGGAATCATTGTAGTAGCCTCACGACAGTCCTCCGGGGTTCTCCCAGTGAACGCGATCTTCGAAAACGACTGCTTGTAGTTCTGAACGTTTCAAGGAGTAAGTTAGCATTTGCATTGCAACGTTTCAAGTGTAAGGAGTACACGCGGATGATTTTATTGTATTTTACAGATGGCTAAATTGTGTCATAGGGACATAAAATGACCTGCTTAAAACCTCAAGCAACATTCCATTGCTCCACAGGCAGGCTTTTTTGGAACATTTATTACATGTAGGTTTTGCAAAAGGGAGTTTTTCTTTCTTTTTTTTTTTCATTTTTTAGGAAAATTGGAAAATTGAGTGCATCACATAGATCTTGTAGACATTTTGGCTCTGTAGCCCTTTGATTTTACTTGGACTCACTAGGTTCAAGTCGTGCCGATTCCAGATCGCTCTTTTACATACACACAACACCCTTTATCCCAAGAACTGAAGTTTCTTCTTAAGCCACACTGAGGCCCATTCTGCACCTCCGAATCCTAGTTTGTGCTCCTACTCTTTCTCTCATTCATTCATTCATTCGTTCATTCATTCATCTATTAACTTACTCCACAAGTATTCTATCAGTATTTATTGAGTACATATTCTGTGCCAAGACTATAGTAAGCAGTTCCTTGGGGATGCATCATCCGCAAACCAAAGACTCAGTGATTGGGTACGTGGGGTGTAGTGTGTGTGTCAGGGGGTGGGTGTGTGCAGATGTATATGTGAGTGATCTGCACGAACTATATCATTACAATAATTCATATACAAAAATTCTCAGCTTCGATGCCTCCTAGAGCAAAGGCGTAAGAGAAAAGCATTTCCCTAGGATGTCTGGCTACAGCACTCCCATAATCTGTCCCCCGTGCACTGTCCTGGGAATGGCTCTTATTTTCAGGCTGACCTGCTCTGTCCTTTAACTTGGATGTACCAACAGAGGATATGCACGCTTTTTTTTTTGCTACTGATACCGTCACGTAGATTAAACAACCAATTCCCTGTGTTACAGATGTTAAAACTTCATATTTCTCTACTGCTTTAACATCCCCACAGAAAGGCTGTGAGCACCCCACCCAGGTGACCAGGGGCGCCAGTGTGATCAGTCTGGTCCCTACCACCAGTTCCCCTTCTTGCCCTGACTGTGACACAGTGACAATCATACACCCCCGTGAAACCCCCTCATGCCTTTTCTTGTGTACTCCACTCTGACTCCCAATAAAGGGGCTGCCCATGGGTCTTCACTCTCTCTTGGCTCCCACTTGCTTGGTTGAGTACCCTCCATTGAGACTCCCCCTGTGCAGCTCCCTTGTGGCATTCGGGGGCACTGTCTCTCTAGGACCTGTGAGTATAATACACTGTTTTCCTACACCCCTCCTGTGTCCCCTTGTGGCTGCATTGACGGATCATCTCTGAAAGTATCCCAAACAACCTCGAATACCATGCATTTCTTACTTTTCTCCTCCCAAGAGATTAACCTATGCTTATACTTTAAAACAAAAACTGTTCTGTAAAACACAAAACCAACCCATGGCGTGATGTCATTTAGCATGTGACCAGTCTCTGGGCTAGAGCAACAGCAGGTCTGCCTGCTGCCCTCATCCTTTCGACGGCCCCAGAGATGGAGGCAGAGAGCAGCCAGGAACATGGTCACTCTCGGCCCCGATCACGATCACTCTCCTGCTGTGTGACTTTCCCAAGTAGCTTTCCCTCTCTTTGCCTCTGTTTTCTGGTTGCCAAGGGGTTTTCCAGCTCTTTTGCTCAGTCTCATTAAGACGTGTGTGGATGTATTTTTCTACACCAACGTTTAAGCGCCTACACAGCGATCTGTAGGAAGGTGTTCCTGGAAAGACTTTGCAGGGATTTTCCACTGCCTGCTGCCCTCACTGGCACTTGGAAAACTACTGGTTTTTTTTTTTTCTTTCTTCCTTGTTGCATTTGCCACTTACCCGACTGAAAACAGGAATTAAGACTTTAGACAGCTGCTTACCACATAAAATTTTCAAATAAAATATTCCTATTACATTTTCTTAGGGAAAAAGTTCACCTGAGTAGATTAGCAAAACGAATGTAAATATGAAGCAATGCCAGGGGCTGCCTGCAGAAGGTGTTTCTAACTTTCCATTTTGACTTGAGGGCGCAGAGCGTTGAGGTGTCAGTGACACTCTGCTTTGTGTCACATTTGTGAGTAGGATGATGTTGTAATGCTCCCATAATGGCTAATATTATGTTAAATGGAGATTGATGCCAACGTGTACTAATATATATTTAGTCAGGTGAAGGCATTCCCAACTAGTAATGTAGCATATGTGGTTAAATAATTTACACATGTAAATGGAACAAGGATGACTCAACTCTCGCTCTGGACCCTGCCTTTACCCTTGTGTGAATACTCGATGTTATTTTCTAGAGTCTAAAGTTTGTTTTATTTTATTCTCTAACATCTAAAGTCTATTTTCCCTTCCATGACGTGAATACAATAATATCCTAACCAAATGAGTCAATGAATGGAACTGTAATCTTTCAAAAGGCCTAGAATGAAGCTGGGGAAACTAAAGCACCTCGAATGAGAGACGGCAGGTCACCTCCGCCTGGATGTGGTCTCCTTGGTCACAGCCACATGACACTGAGCTAAGGGAGTTAGTGGTAAATTGCCAGGACAACTTGGGAGGTTAAACTACCTCCCCTCATTCACCCGTATAAGCAAGAACAGAAAGATCAAGATATCAGAGATGAAATTCTTCTATCAACTCCCTTTGTGGCTGGGAAGAAAATAGGCAAACTTCTCGATGCTCTCACCTACCGAAAAGCTTGGGGACCGCCCCCCCCCCTGCCGGCATTGATTTCTTTTGGGTTGTTTACAGAAAAGGACTCTATTAAAGAGAGAGGAAACAATGGAACGCTCTGCACAATAATGGAAGTATGTAAAACAAGGGCTGTTTGGTGGAGAGCCGCAGTTCCTCAGAGCATTCTCGAACTCCAGGCCAGATGTCTGTGTCACCTCTCCTGGGTCAGCAGGCCTGGCCAGCAGTTCCCCCGGAGCTGGAATCACAAAGCACTACCTTTGCCGTCATCACCCCACCCATGGCTCCTCTCCCAGCCATCCTTGCCGCGTCTGACATGTTTAAGGAACAGACGCCTCCGACCAGGAGCTTTCTCAGACTATTCTAGGAACATAAGTTTAAATAATAGAAAACAGAATATAGTAATTTTTATAGTTGATAAATCACACGAGGAAGCAGAAATGCCCCTGATGCATGAAAATGCCGGTCTCTGCAGGCCCCAGGCCGGAGCTGACGCAGGACTCCGTCTGTTCCCTGGGCTGGGTTTTCCATCCTCCTGAGTGGCACGCCTTCATTCCTGTTGATCTGACTCCCGCCTTCCAAAGCCTCACGAGTGGGCACCATCTCTAGAACTTCTGGGATCTACGTGTCACGTTTATATTTTGCAACGTGAAGATGACTTTTCTTCTTTCTGTCTCAGCAGTCCACAGCCATGTGGCTTGGGAGAAACTGGCCAGCTGAGCCCAGCCCTGTGCTGCCCTTATGGGACGTCGGCAAGAAGAGGTTTCGTAATCTGGAGAGTAAAGGAGGAGATGGAATCCT
>NW_011888809.1:6204630-6212233 GCF_000151845.1 Pteropus vampyrus
CTTTGACTCATAGAAGCATCAGCTTGACCTGTGGCTTCATCTTCATACGGCATTCTCCCTGTGTGTGTCTACGTCCAAATTTCACCTTCTTATAAAGACACCGTTGTATTGGATTAAGGCCCACACTAACCACCTTATACTAACTTGATTAACTCTATAAAAACCCACATCTCCAGATAAGGTCATATTCTGAGGGCCTGAGAATTAACACTTCAACATATGAATCTGTGGAAGGTGGGGCACAATTCAATTAATAACAACCTGAATTCCAAACCAGGAGGGAAAGGAGCTATTGTAAATTCGATGTTCTTTAAAAAATCCAAGAAAAAAAGAATCTGCAAAGCCTTGGTAAAGACTGCAATTCAGGCTCTTCATACGTATCACTTTAAATAATTTATTTCTGCAGGTCGATGATATGTTTGTTATTCATCGCCCCCTATATAAGGACCCATGTGAGAAATTTAGTTAAGTACCAAGAAAAACATAGGTTCATCTCTTTTTTTCTGATAGTAAGAACCACATAATTCACCATGTTTCACTTTTTACTCGGTTGTCAGACATCTCTGAGCCAAATGTGATACTCAGCCTTGGTTCCCTCATTTATTTCTCCTCTTTTGGTTGGACCTAGTTTTCTGTTCTGGTTTCTCTGCTTTCGTCACGTGGTCTTCATGTGCCTCTGACCAGCTGTTTCGCAGGCTTTCTGGAGAGAGGTGGGATGCACTCTGAAGTAGCAAACAAACGAACAAACAAACAAATGCAAAATAACTCTCTTCATCCTGAAGCTATAGTCCATCGTGATTTCTCAACGGGGTTTGCCCTTTGAGAATTCCTGGACTATCTCTTTCGACTCACCTCCAAGCTTCCACCTCTTTGCTTGCCAGAGCTTTTGTAAACAGTGGTTTAATCCTGCTTACAGCATATTGCTGTTCACGCGGGTGAGTCAGATTTTTGTTTGAAAAGAAATTCGGCCTTAAAAATCCAATTGTATAAAATACCAAAGTATCTCTTTAGTATGACAAACAACAAAGAAAGTCCTCTTTGTGCTCAGATAGTCTTTAGAGAAGACAGTTGTCATGTCTCTGAAATAAGAGGAATCTAAAACGGGAAAACACACAGACACACAGACACATACGCTCCCATACACAAACTACCACCACCAAACCACTAACTCAAATTTAATGTTCGTTTTTGGTTCCTTGGTATCTCACTAAGGGGTTTTAAAATAAAACATTTGACCGAAACATTTTATTTGTAAATACCTCACTAAGCATCTGAAGCTGGGATGTACCTCAAGAATTTTATTGGGGTTTGACATCCTTTGAGCCATAACATGGGGTTGTGAGTTTTAGTTACAGTCGCTTCACTTTTACAAGCGGCAATAAAATACAAAGTATTGGCACACTGAGTTAGGAACTTCAATCTCTTTGTGTGTTTTGCTCTGTACTGTGAACGAATTCTTCCACCGGTCTTTCAGATCTAAAATGTACTCAGCTATGCCTATACCCTTTTCAGTTTGTCTATTAAACTTTTCAAATGATATATTTTTCAGCTTCAGAAAGTCTTTTATTGGTCTCTGAATGACTTTTACAGTATTCGTTTTTCAAAAGTTCTCTTCAAACTCTTTCATCTGTTCGACGTCAACAGAAGTTGTCCCTTACCTTCTAAATGCGTGTCCTTCTCCCTGATGAATCCTAAAGTGTGTCGTGATAGTTATTTTGCCTGCTAAATATTTTGCCAGTTAGTGGTTTGGTGGTGGTAGTTTGTGTATGGTACTTTTCTGTAATTTCAGCAAAGGTGCCTGTTAGGCAGAAGGTCCGGGGAATAGAGGGGGGTAGGGTATATTGTCAAGATGGAGCACAGATAAAAATGATTTTTTGTTTTTTTTTGTTTTTTTCAGTTGAACCAGAAGGCTTGATTTTGTTTTGAATGATCCTTCTGGTAAAACTTCTACTATCTCCCCCTGAGGGGACATAACTCATAAGAACATAGATTGCCCCACATGGAAGGACTGAAAAGGTGTTCTCAGAGCTGGGTCGGCCCGGATCTGGTTCCGCAGGCGGGTGGAGGAATGGCATCGCACCATTTTCAAGGACGAAGCAAAACCGAACGTGGAGCAGGGAAAATCTGTTGGGTTTTCTCAGATATTCTTGGAAAAGGAGACCGTCCTCCAGCCCAGTTCCTAGGCGTGGCTTCTATTTCATTCTGCGAGACACCAACATTTTCCCACAGGTCGAGGGCCTCAAGGTCTCTTCCCAGTATATGGGGTATGATGGAGGAAAAATATTATTTTAGAAGAAAGGCTGGGTGTGTGTTGTAATAACTAGGTAGCACGAGAAATAATCTTTCTCCATACATATGGGAAATACTTTCTGATAAAACTATTCAAGCTTAGAGTTTGTTGTAATTGTTCATTTGTATGTTTCGGGCAGTTTAAAATTTTTTTCCTTGGCTATTTTCTTTTAGGCTTTCTATTCCGAGTTGAGTTAATTTTGTTAATGAATAGTAGTTTTGTTGGATTTCATATGTATATTTCTAATATGTAATTTTTTTTGGTTAACTTTATTGTTCACCCTACCTATTCTTAGAACAGTTTGTCATTGCTCTTAAACTCGTGAATTTATTTATTTTAGATAATGAATGCATTCAATGCTATCCTTTGACATTAATGTAATTCTGGCTACACAGTGTTGAGAGAACCAGTTTTTAACTGTTTTTCTCACCTTTGCTTCCAGCATCTCACTGCTTCGCTGTGAGCTCAAACATCTTGCTGAAATATAAACTACAGTAGGTGTCTTTTTGCCATGTTCCATGGAAAATACTTTGAACACGTCTTTATTTTGCTGTCACTTTTGAATGACAGTTTAGCTGGTTTAGAATTCTAGGTTGATTTTATTACCTCAGCACTTTGAGGTCATTTTTTTCACTGTCTTTTGACACCCATTGCTGCTGATGTAGTCTGCTGTTAGTTCAGTTGTTATTCATTTGTAAGTAATCTCTTTTTCAATCCCTTTGAATGATCGTTCTGTTTCTGTTTTTGTTTTTGTTTTTTAATCTTTGGCATTGTGCAACTTAGATTTATTTTTTAACCATGTCGGGACGCAATACGATTTTTTTCCTGAGGACTTATCTCAAGACTTTTCAGAGAAAAACAAATAAAAACAACATGAACAAAATATTTTTATCATGAATAGCAAATAAATAAAAGTGGCAAAATTAGTAATAAAAATTAATTGAAAGTAAATAGATGACTTTCAAAATTCTATATATCTGAAACTCATTTGAAATGATCTTTTGAATTAGAGCAGAAACCATAAAGGAAATTATTAAGTGCAGAAACTAACAATGAAAGCATAAGTGTTAAAATTACATTTAACTATTTTTTTGCTTCATCTTATTTTTTTTTCTTCTCTATTTCTTGAACAGTCACTAGATGTTAATTGGCATTTGCTTTGTATTATTCATTCTTTTCCTTTTGTTTTTCTCCATCTTTTAAATGTCTCTGTGCTTCATTCTGGGAGATTTCTTCAGATCCAATTTCAAAGTTCAAATTCGAGTGCCATGTAAAATCCAGCTTTTTCCATTACACCTGTCGATTGAGTTTCTTTTTGTTTTTTTTGTTTTTTTTTTTTTTTTAAATCAGTGACTAATTTTCAAATTTAGAATTTGAAATTTGGTCAATTTTCAATTCTGCCTATTTATCTCCTTAAAATATTCAATATTTCTCTCAGGCATTTTGTTTTATCTTTTCTAGACTTCGAAACATCTTTATTTCAAATTCCTTTTGGGTATGAGTTATTCCACTTGATTTGTTTGCTATGTTTTTCTCGGGTGTTGGTAAAGAACAAGGACTAAAATTTGGGAGTTCTGGATGAAATCCCGATTTTACTGTTTAAGGGCTGTGAAGTCATAGATAAATCATTACCTTCTGTGTAAAATAGAGATACTAGTTTCATCCTCAAGGAGTTGTCATGATGAAAACATTACCATCTTCTCAATACTTTGTGTATAATAAATTATATTTATCTTCCACAACATAGGACAAAATTATATTTATTTTCCACTGCATAGGACAAAAATTAGAGTCAGTACAGATTTGGGGGTTCACACCATTTCCCCTTATCCACTTCAGAGGCCTTTTCATTGTTTCCTGTCAGCTTTAAAAAAGGCTGATTTCTATTCTTGGCAGGGAACAGAATTTTTTTTTTTTTCTGTTTACTTTTTCCCAATGCTTATAGAATACTTTCATTGTCTTGCAAAAAGGGTATGTCTAGGTAAAGATACTTTGTCGCAAATTTTCCTTATTAACATCTCATACTCTCTTGTCTTAGGTCCTTTTTTAAATAAGGAAAGTTTCTTTTTTTTAGATATTTGATTATCATTTCTATCTCTTATGGACTGAAATGTGCCCCACCCCCTCCTTCATATGCTGAAATCTAATTCCTAATGTGATGGTATTTGGAGATGGAGGTAATTAAGTCATGATGATGGAATCCTTGTGAATGGGACTAATGCCTTTATAAGAAGAGATACAAGACAGCTTGCTTCTTTCTCTGCCCTCTGTCTTGTGAGGACATAGGGAGAAGAGAAGACGACCATCTTTAAACCAGGAAGAGGGGCCTCTCCAGACCTAGCATCTGCCAGCACCTTGATCTTAGACTTCTTAGCTTACAGAAGTGTGGGAAAAAATCTGTAAGTCACCCAGTCTACGGTAATTTATTATAGCAGTCTGAGCTAAGATGCTTCCCATTTGCTGAATTTTCTTCTTAACTTCTGTAAGCCTGTTTTCCCATTTATAAAAAATGAGAAAAATAATACCCATTTTGTGAAATTGTTCTGAGAATTACCCATGATAGAGTATGTAAGGAGGCCAGCCTGTGATGCATGAATAAATCACAAGCCTGCGTTAATAAAGTAACAGAAAGAAAAAGGATGACAGACAAATTCTTAAAAAGGTCCTTGCTGTCTGTATTTCAAGTATTTTCCTATCCTAAATTCTATCAGGTTTTGAGTTCAGAAAACCTAGCAGAGGAACCAGCTCACGGCAGACACTTAATGGTAGTGATTCTCTTCCCTGCTTTTCTGAACTCGAATTCATACATTGCCTTTTTAGCCTCTTTTCTCCATATCTGTCATCATTCTTGTTATTTACATCCCTTCGTCCTCTCTTCCATGTAGTGCTGCTTTCACTTGTGTCTTTCATGTCATTAATTCGATTTTGCTTATACTACGTTGTTGTTTTTCATTTGGTCATCACGTTGTAAACAAAAACAAACCAAAACAAACCAAAACAAACAAAAAACCCTCTCCGGGCCATCTCTTCTCTTCTCCATCTGTCCTGTCATGTCAGGCTCTTGCCATCGGAGTAGTATTTCAGTTCAGAAGCAATGCCCTCTCACACCTCCCCGAGCATACCAAAGACGTTTTTGAACATTGTTTCTTCCAGCGATTTTGCTTCAGAAGATTTCTCTTTCACGGGGTGACATTTTCTTGTACAGGGAATTTCACATTTATGACCTCTCCCTCCCTTTTCCACCTCACCTCTCTAGTCAGTAGTTCTTATTTTAATACAGTTTATTCAGCATTGCTTTTGGAGTTTATTAAGCATCGTATGGAGTTTGATCTTTCAATGTTCTTGTCACTTTCTGATAAGAAGAAATTTAAATTCTCATAATATGAAATGTTGTAAAGTGTGGTTTAGGTGTAACTTCGATGTGATATGAATTCTGTGATAGTTGTCTTTGGCTGATTTATGTCAAGGTATACACTGTAAGCAACAGAGATTTTCTCTTTTGGAGCAAAATACAAAATAATTAATGGCAATAGTTTACCCAAACCTAAAAACATATGTTCAGAGGAAACTAGACTCAAGAAAATTGCCTGCACGTTCTACAGACCGTCATTGGTGTGCTATTACTTAAGTTGCCTGTGGACCCTTACGAGGACACAGAACATAGAACTGTCACAGCCATACACTTCTTTCTCATAGTTGTAATTATAGACCTTAGGGAATATCTTAGGAACTAAATCTGCATGATAAAGGTTTGGCTACCTTTCTACAGTTATCGATGCTATTAACGGCAAAGGGATAACTGATTTCTTTTCCTGGGCGCTGAGATAAAAATCTTGAGTTTGGAAGTTGTTTTTTTTTTTTAAGTTAAAGAAACAATGAACAACAGTATGATCCTGAGAAGAGCAGAAATTTATGAGTGTTCGATCTGAGAAGACAGGCTCTAAATCTCAAGAAACGTTAAATAAAAAAAGCTCTAGGCTGCCCTGCCTGGGATGTCCTTGGTGCTTTGAAATTGTAGAAATGGAAAAGTTTACATTGAGACATTTTTTAAAAAGAGACTGTTTCCTATGTGGGTTCATTCATCTTTTGCATTGCCCAGGGGTGAGTTCTGTGGTGGAAGTCATACTTGGTGTGCATGACCCTCTGGCCTCACACCAGGTTTTACAGGTATGAGAATGCACGTGGCATCAGCGCTGAGCATGGTAGGAATGGACAATATTAGAGATGTGGGCTCCAAAACGTAATCACTTGGTAATAAGGAAAAAAACCATTAAACGTTTATTGGGAGCCAATCTCTGTGAAGCACTTATCTAGACGTTAACCCATTTCGTTATTACAGGTATCCTGCCAGACAAGTATTGTTGTTCCTCTTTTATCAATGAGGGAACCGAGGGACCTTGGTGCAATAGTGGACCTCCAGACTGGAGCTAGTAGACCAGGTCCCTCAGCCCAAATCTGCCACTTAATGATTAGGTGTTCTTGGGAAAGTTGCTTATTCTCTGTCACCATTATGGACCAGGACCTTATGATGCTGAAGTCCCTTCCAGCTCTGACATCTATGGCTTCAGTCTCTTCCACTGCTTGCTAGTCTCTTCCATACATAGGCCAGAGACATTGCTGGCAGACACTGTGTTTTCCTTCACATTTACGTGATTATGGTTTACAAGTATACTCATTCTTTGAGTATGCCAACTGCTCTCTTCAGAATACACCACAGCCCAATACCCCACCAGAAGCTGGCTCAGAAAACGCTCCAGAGGCTGCTCATGGCTGGCTCGGAAAGCATTCTCTGAAATAAGCCAAAGAAAGATGCCAGTTTACTCTGCAGGGGAGAGAACACCTCATGTAAAGTGGGACACAGGCATCCTGTGCTACTTATTCTTTAAGACTGAAGGCAATTATCACCATGCCATTTTTAGTGCCAACCATGGGCACCAGAGTTACTAATCATTAATACTATGAATGCAACCTCAGATTATGATTCAGAGGGGTTGAAAAGGCAGCCAATATGGCTACAAGTGCTGACTGTGTAGCTCGGGCTGCAGTGGGAACTCGAGCTGCTCAGAGGAAGGGCCAGCCTCTCCCCTTCTTAGCGGCCCTCGCATAGTCAGGACACTTCCTGTCACCGCTTCATGGCATTACCGATATTCACAAAAGACAGTTTAGCTTGTTCACCAACAGAATACGATTTCTACAACATCCATCTTAGCAGCTAGGAGTGCCCTGAGGACTATTTCATGGGGAGTAGTTCGTGAGCCCTATCTATATGTTTATACTTCAAATGTTAAGTATACTCATACGTAAGCTGTTGTA
>NW_011888809.1:6212283-6216676 GCF_000151845.1 Pteropus vampyrus
GACCTTATGATGCTGAAGTCCCTTCCAGCTCTGACATCTATGGCTTCAGTCTCTTCCACTGCTTGCTAGTCTCTTCCATACATAGGCCAGAGACATTGCTGGCAGACACTGTGTTTTCCTTCACATTTACGTGATTATGGTTTACAAGTATACTCATTCTTTGAGTATGCCAACTGCTCTCTTCAGAATACACCACAGCCCAATACCCCACCAGAAGCTGGCTCAGAAAACGCTCCAGAGGCTGCTCATGGCTGGCTCGGAAAGCATTCTCTGAAATAAGCCAAAGAAAGATGCCAGTTTACTCTGCAGGGGAGAGAACACCTCATGTAAAGTGGGACACAGGCATCCTGTGCTACTTATTCTTTAAGACTGAAGGCAATTATCACCATGCCATTTTTAGTGCCAACCATGGGCACCAGAGTTACTAATCATTAATACTATGAATGCAACCTCAGATTATGATTCAGAGGGGTTGAAAAGGCAGCCAATATGGCTACAAGTGCTGACTGTGTAGCTCGGGCTGCAGTGGGAACTCGAGCTGCTCAGAGGAAGGGCCAGCCTCTCCCCTTCTTAGCGGCCCTCGCATAGTCAGGACACTTCCTGTCACCACTTCATGGCATTACCGATATTCACAAAAGACAGTTTAGCTTGTTCACCAACAGAATACGATTTCTACAACATCCATCTTAGCAGCTAGGAGTGCCCTGAGGACTATTTCATGGGGAGTAGTTCGTGAGCCCTATCTATATGTTTATACTTCAAATGTTAAGTATACTCATACGTAAGCTGTTGTAGAGTTTACATTTGTATGAGAGGTTCAAAGACATCTATAAACTCTCTGATGAGGCTATCTATTTATTCACTTTAATAAACATAGAGGAGAACAAAATGCTTGGAAGATTTTCAATGTGTTCAGATCTCCTCGTTCCCTGAGTTTATCTTAGTAGATACAATGAGGCGGCTAACCAGGGTCCCTTACCCAGTATGCGGACATGATAGAGATTATGAGAACCTTTCTATGGATGATCATGTAAGAACAAGATGCAAGATCTGCATTTGGAGCATGTCTTCTTCCTGGCATTAAGTCTGCAGGGCACTTGCAAAACAATCTTATAGGAGCCATAACAAGAGTGGCAATATACAGCTTAGAGGTTTTAGAGTGACAGTCAGTCTGGTCATGCGTGGTTTCAAAAATAAGATGCTGTGCACGATGAATGAGCAAGATAGAGGTGTTAACATTTCAAGTACAAAAACACTCTTAACTGTGCCACTGGTATCTTATTGGTACCTCCTCCTTATACTACAGACAACACTGTCCAGGATTCCAAGTCCTACCAATCAAGGGAGCTGATGAATTTCTCAAGTGCGAAAATTAACAGATAATCAGTCAATTTTCTCTTTAGTGGGACAGAGGAGGTACTAGTTCCGGTGGAGCAGTGAAACCTCAGGAAAGGCATTATCCAAACTCTGTTCTCTGTGCCAAGCAAGACAAAGTTTACTTTAAGAGTCTTTTGTGTGTGTGCATAAAAAATAGGCATGAACTCTGTTGTTTTTGCAATTTAATATCCATTTCAGTTCAAATTTATGGTAGAAAGAACTGTAAAGTCGCAAATAAAAAGTGTTCAAAAGCAAAACATATCCAATCTCCGTCCCCCTCTATAAAAGCCTGGAGTTCTTGTCAGCCATTCTTCAGAAATGTTATCTAGACTTCAAAGTGTCTTTTCAATCCTCCCATTGAATGCTAACCCCAGCCTTTAGGCTGCCCTCATTTCCGATGTGACAGCAACTCTACACCCCGATCTTGACAGGAAGATGGCCTCAGTGCCAGGTCCGCTTCCTCCCCCACCTCAGCTGGACTTTCCCCACCAGCTGGAAAGACTTTGTTGCCTTTCGGAAAATAGTCAGGACCCACAGTTGTGACATTTTAGTTCTCGTGTGAGATTCTTACACCAACCCTGCTTTCGAGCATCTCTTTCCTACCTTTCTGTAGTGACTTTGACTTCCCATTATCATTTCAGCAATTAACACAGTCGCTCCCAGGAAGAGACACAAGTGTGGGAGAAGAAAAGCCTACCAAAGTGAGACGATCACACTTTTCCAATTCGAGTTGTCTTGGTGTCAAACCCTCGCTCGACTATGTAGAAGTTGCGAGACTTTGGAGAAGTTATTTGACTTCTCTGAGACTTTTGCTTCCCATCTGTGGGACAAGATTAAAGGTCTTCTTTACTGGGCTCTAGTGACGATGAGGGATTGTAAGGATCAGGCGCCTTGCTTACCGTAGACGCCGCTGTCGTCACAGCTGCAGTGGTTACGGTGGCGGAGCTGTTACTGGAGATGGTGCTGAGGAAGTTGTTGGTGGAAGTGGTGTTATTGGCAATGGTGGAGGCGGGGTCACAGTGGGGGTGGGGTGGCGGTGGTGGCAGTGGCGACGGAGCTGTTATGGGTGGTAGCGTCAGTGGTGTTGGTGACGGTGGTCGTGGTCGCGTGGTAGATGTGGAGGAAGTCATGGTGCAGGCGGAGGTGGGGGTCCGTGTGGAGGTGTTGGCGGTGATGGTGAAAGGGATGGAGGTGGTGATGGTAGCTTGTCGAACGGTCGTGGTAATGAAGTCCCTAAGTCACACAGGTAGAATTAACCATTGCATTCTCTAATCCTTTGACCTTGGAGAAACTCAAAGAAAAGTGTCAGGGAAAAGTGTTTGCCTCTGTGCTGTCAAGAATGGGAACTAGCAAGGTCTTGTACCAAAAATTGTCTTCCCTGCTACCTGCCATGTGTGAAATTCCACCATTTGAGATCCATTCCTTGGGATTTATAAACATTTTCATGTTTAAGAGCCCCTGTTAAAATTTAAATTCCTCATGGGGGTTCTGTCTTTATCTTCCTACACTTTATTGGCAAATTTTATAATTCAGTTATAGTAAAACAGGATAAAAATAAGCAGATATTTGTAAGGACTAAATGAGATTAAAGTTTGATCCAGTTTCTTTACATCGTAAAGCACTCACTAAGTAACAAACAATTATTCTGTCATTATTATTATTGTTATAGTATACAGAATCTTATACAATCCTCAAAGAACCTGTGAATAGGTTTTCTGAGTTTATGGCTCAGTGAGCCTTTGGGTGACTTTCCAAAGTCACACATGTAGTGGAAGATGGAGACAGGAGTTAATTTCTAGGCTTTTTGAAAACCAGGCTTTTGTTATTTTTGCTGCTTTCCTACTGTGACCTGTAGACTCCCCAAGCAGACCTTCCATTCCCAGGAACAAGACCCGGTGTGAGTCTTGTCACCAGCACCCAGCACAGGGCCAGCCACATGGCAAATGGCCTGTAAGTGCTTTCACGTGAACCCATGGAAATAGCTCACACCATCGATGACTACAACCTGCCTGGCCAAAACGTGGATATCTGAGGGTGTTACCATGTTTATAGAGGTGGAAGCCGATCCGTCTGCTGAGGAGACACAGAGTGATAGAGTAACTATCACCCACGATTGTCCTCTGTGCACTCACTCAGTAGCAGCCCCAGCTTCCTGGGCTCCCAGAAGCTAGGCAGATGGGGCTCAGCCTGTAGGGTCAGGCCAGAAAAAAACTTTGGTGCACCTTCCTAGGAGTCCCTGGCTCAGGTGGGAACATGGAGGCCCCTTCTCTGAAACCCTGAGGGAAGTGCCGACTCTTGCTCCTTCTGGTGGGTGCAGGCCGGCATGTTTGGGCTGAGGCTGACGTGAATACCACACGTCTGGCGGGTGAGGAGACAGGGAGGGCTTGTGGTCAGCGGGGGTGCAAGGCCATCTCAGGGCAGTTAAGCCGGAGTAACCCGAGTGAGGCAGGGCCTGAGTCACCCTGGGCTCCCGCTCGGGTGGGAACTGACACCTGAACCCATCTGTGGTTTTGCCCTGGCTGGCCCTGCCCTGCCCTTCCTTGTCCAGCACAGCCAGGCCTGGCCAAGCCCACCAGGGTCCAGCCCAGAGGAATCAAGCCCCGACTGCAGAGCCAGGAGCTCTGAGCAACAGTAGTGATGTCAGCGAGGGTGGGGCGTCGTGCGTGCACAGCCCAGGGGACGTTGACTCCCGGGTCCCCGCCTCTCAGTGTGATCTGCTGCCTTCCTGTGCACTTCCCCGTGTCTGGCCACCTAGGTACACGTCTGTGTTAACGCCGGTGTGTATTGTTGGCTCGCGTGTCTGGGTATGTGTTCCTTGGAAAATAAAAACATAATTGACTTTGTTGTAAAATTTGGTTGGTCAAAGAGCAGAAATCCATAAGGGTTTAAAACATTCTTATGTGTGTGGGGCCTCGTGCTACGAGTTGAGGGATTTAGGACACTGAAAAGAACCAGCCCTTAAACTCGGGGTGGAAAATCAGCCTGGGCCGCACACCTTCCCCTGAGAACAGATTCT
>NW_011888809.1:6218415-6230459 GCF_000151845.1 Pteropus vampyrus
GCCGCAAAGCTTTAAGTGAGGAACTTCCCTATGGATTTGGACCAAGTCTCAACCACCTGACAGAACAAGGCCGTGCCAAGAACTTAGCAAGGACGGGCTGCCCTAAGCTCCCCAGCTTTTAGAAAGCAAAGTGGCCCATCTCCATCTGTCACCATAAATGGCCTGTCTGAACTGCTGGTGTCTTCAGTCTGCGCCATAATACTTCATTCAACTACCCATTCGTTACACACATCCCGAAAGCAAATAACATTAATGTAAATAATTTGGGAAGCATTGGTCCATCTGGTGAAAATGTGCAGTAGTTGCTTCGCCCCTTGTCTAAACTGGGGGCGGCTACTCTCAGGCAAGTTTGGGAGGTAAATGAACTGTCTGGATGCTTTTCTTGGCAGTCTCTCTTATTAGTGGGAGGTGGCAGTAACGAGAACATGAGGAAGACAGAAAGTGTTTACTTAAAGTCGTGGCCAAATGGCGAGGGAGAGTTAAGATAAATCATAAGCTGTCAATGATGACAACTTCAGACTGCTACTAGTTCACTCCTGTTTATGGAGTTTCAGATGCTACATTTAGAATGTGAAGGCGTTTATTAAATTGTTATTGGTAGAAGATGCTGATTGTTTAGATGTCAATGTTTGAGGCAAGAGGTAGCCGCCACCCAGACTGGGAACAGGGAAAGCAGGAAGCCCTTATCCAGACATTCTAGATAAATCTGTACCCAGTGAATGTGCGCCACGGACTCCAATTCCACTTTAAGGCTATCGGGATGGATCAGCTGAGGCTTCCTGCACTTTTGACACATGATAAGCAACAATAGAGCATTATAGGGAAGGACCAAATGAATAAATGAGCTGCGTTCCTTGCTCTTCTGAGTGCTTTTCCTGGGTAAGGTAACTGCTCTGGTGTTGACTTGAATTCCAGCTTAGAGCTTGGTTCATGTGGACGAAAGGCCAGCATCTTTTGACATCAGCCAATGTCCTCGATAGTTTCCCCTTCGACTCCCCTCTGAACGCAAGCACCTTTTAAAAATTAGCTCTTGTGAGCTTTCGGTTTTTATTTTACTCAACTGCAGCGTCTTCCTTTGTCCTAGAGCTCACTCCTATCAAGACTAAATGTATCAGTGGCAAGTTATAGAGAATCAGTATGTTCTGTCCTTGCACACAAGGCATATGAAGAGCTGGAAATAGCTCTTCTGTGACTTGTATGTCCCTTCCCTCTATGTGTCTTTCAAACATTTATGAAGTACTAGCCAAGGTCCAGATGCAGTGGAAAGGGTGACAACCCATGCCATCAGTGGTATGGTGTAATCAGGAAGGACTGCACTGTCAACAAATCGTAGTGAAGAATGGCCGATAGCTTCTATGATGACAGAAGTTTGTGTAAATCATTGAGAAGGGGAAAGGCAGGTAGAGTTCAAGTCCCCGAGGAAGGTAGGGAAGATGGCACTTAATCTGTGTTGGGGGTTGGGTGGAGTTTCCAGATAAATAAGTGAGGCTGTTATTCCAGAGAGAAGAAATAGCAGATGAAAAAGACAACCCCAAGCATCCCCTGTTGGAGAATTGCTTAGTCGCTCCATGTGGCTGGAGGACGATTTACAGGATGAAAGCTGAATGTGAATAAGATAATTGATTGTAAATCTTATAAAGACTGGAATAACTGGTAAAAAGAAAAACAGAGCAACGACATGGAAAACAAAATATCTTCTCACCTCATTATTTCCTCTGTGCTTCAACACTGCTTTTCTTGGATAATTTTTGAAAAAGACAAAATCACTCAGAATTTCTAATGGTGGTATCTTTATTGAAAAAAATGTTGATTTATTTTTCAGAGAAAAATCAAACTGAGATTATCTAGGGTGTTTTATTAACAGAGTTAGAATTCTGGGTTTTGAAGTAAGAGAGGCAGAGTTTGAAAAGGAATGACAAAGTCTCAGACATAATCAGTGGCCTGAGAAATTAACTTGGAAAACCATTATGAGGGTGATGGAAAGGGAGAATAGTGCCTTCAGGCTTAATCTCCCCAATGCCCTTTTCCCCTCACCCCACCTACCATGGGTTGATCTGTATCCCTCCAAAAGATATTATATTCCCAGCCTCCAGTACCTGCGTATGTGACTGTATTTGGAAATAGAGTCTTTGCAGATGATCAAAATGAGCTCATTAGAGTGGGCCCTCATCCAATATGACTGTGTCCTAAAAAGGAAAAATTTGGAAACAGAGATATTCACACAGGAAGAACTCCACGTGAACATGAAGGCAGAGATGTGGGTGATGCGTCTACAAACCAAAGAATGCCAGAGATTTCCAGCAACCACCAGTAGCTAGGGGAGAGGCATGGACATTCACACAGTCTTCAGAAGGGACCAAACCTGCCGACACCTTGATTTCAGACTTCTAGCCTCCATAACTGTGAGACAATAAATTTCTCTTGTTTAAGCCACCCAGCTTGTAATGCTTTATTACAGCAGCCCTAGAAAACCAATACTGCACCATACTGTGAAATCGAGTTTGAAATGCGTGAGAGGGGGATGTCTGGCTGATGGAGAGAGAATTTAAGGTAGGTGGAAAATAGAGCAGCCCAGAGGTATGACAATCCAGAAGGTTCTGTGCTGCATAAGATGACTGATAAACATTCTGATGAGAATACTTAACCACATATGAGACATAATTCAGTCATTCAGCAAATATTTGACAATGAACGAGATAGACAAACTTTCTGCTCTTGTGGGGGTTATGTTCTACGGGCGAAGGAAAACTACGAGGAAACAAAGGAAAAACATTAGGAAACATGAATAATGCTGTGAAGAAAATTAAAAGATTGACGTGTAAGGATATAGGAGTTAAGCACTTGACAGGAAGGGGAAAGACGTATAATGTTTTCTGAATTAACAAGACGATAATATTAAACACTAGAATAACCTAAGCATCCAAGAAAGGTACCATTGGGGATGTAGAGGAGAGAGAGTTCCTGCCCGTTGTTTTATTCTATGGGTTGTGAAGCTGTGACTCTACACCATGTTCCCGCTGGAATGTCTCAGGCTCTCATGGGATTTTGTGACCAGACTGTGTTCCATGAGCCACTACAACGATAACTCAAAAAGTAAAGCCTCTCAAATTCAGGAGCTTTCTAAAGTTCAAAAACTTGTCACACATGGAAGCGGCTAGTGAGCCAGATATTTGAAACCTCCTATTTTTTCTTAGCACTCTCTTATGATTCATTCCAGTCCTCTAAAAGTACAACAGAAGAGATAAAAGGAGTAAGATGACCATCCATAGACGTTATCCCAGTATGAAATGTCTCTCCATGAGATTTGTTGACAATCGGTATAAACTCAGCTATGGCCTACCAGACGCTAATTTGAACAGGCTATTAAAAAAACAGCTCTATCATTAACTATGTATCCTTGGGCAATGCTATTCCAACTCAATGTCCAATTTTCTAAAATGTAAAATGAGTTTAATAATACTTATATCATAGCATTATTGTGAGATATACATAAGCCATGAGAAAGTGTATGCAACAGTTTCTGACAATATTGAAGGTTGGCAAGGTAGGGTTTGCTCCTTTGTCAACATGGGCATCCATTCATTTATTGCCCTCGAGACTGGTTGATTGAATGAATGAGCGAATGACCCAAATCTTTGCTTAAATAGAATTATGAGAGCAGAATAGATGATGACTTAGCAACTAAACTTCAGGCCAAATTACATGTCAGCAGATGGTGATGGTTTTCACCTCGTACGGGTCTCAAATAAGAGTCGTTTCATCAGGAGACATCTGTGGATCCAGTTGCACATTTCTAAGTGTGCAGATGAGGCTATGGTGAGAGCATAAATGGAACCAAGATGCATGAGCAGATGACCGAGAAAGGCCATCGGATGATGATATAAAGCCAAGAAGAGCTATGATATAACTTGATATAATCCTGAGGTTCAAAAGGGTTTGGAGTACTGTGAGATCTAACATATAATTGTGCTCGCTTTAAGAGAATCATCCCTGTCTTTAAGGGAAAACCTGGGATTGGGTTGTATATTCAATACATAGTTAGTAAATATGTGTTCAATGAATAAATAATGGTGTTCTTGGAAGATCCATAACAGAGTCTTTAGGAACCAACTTTATTGAGTAAAGGATACTTTAGTTTGGCTTGGACTTGCCTAGTTTTACAGACTGCAGCGTCCCATAGACACCACAGTTTGGAAGCTTGGAAATCATCAATAGTGACCTCTAGCTATTTCTTAAATTCTCTTTTATACAGCCTGAACACCTGTGTCATACCAGTCTGCTGCTATTGATTGATTTATCTCTTGGCATTACATTGTTTTTCTGTACATTTTCAAATATTTTGTAAATTTTTGGTTAAAGCCAAACATCTTGTGTAGGACAGTAGAGACTGAGGTAAATCATTTTTTTTTTAATGCATAGGAATGAACGTACATTTCTTTATGCTGTGTTTTTAATGTGGTATTCGGGTTAATCTGGTCAAGAGTACAGCTGGGTCTGAGGTTTATTATTGCTATGGTTACCTTCATGCACCACAGTTTCAAATTCCTTCAGTCATACTTTGCATGTCAGTGTTCCCGCCTCTCCTACCTCAGCTATGGTTCTGGGCCCTGGAAGTATTTCTGCTTCTGCCCCAGATGTGGCGATTTTCTTCCTATTTCTTTTGCCCAGATGCAATGGGATTTCACCAGTGCCTTAAGGGTAACAGTATTTGTGCACATCAGATCTCCCTTGCCATAAATTAAGTAAGGATCATGTTCCTTTGTCAGGGAGAAGAGAGAAAGGTCCAGGCCCAAAGAATGATGGACACTTTCTCAAGATGTTGAACAATCATTTTTGCCAGTACCTAGTGGAGTCTGTGGAGCAAGAAGGTGCAAACTCCCTCTATATCTGCAGGTTTAAGGAGCACCACTCTGTCTTGCTATCTCACACTTGACTGCCACTAATCCCTTGACTGTACTAGATGACGTTTCCTAATTGATGTCTGACTGTGTCTGCCCCTGGTAAGTCATGGTTCCTGTCCCATCTCTCCTGCTGTTGTAAGGGTGGGAGTAACGCTCCTTCCAGCTCTTTATATCCCAAGCAGAAACCAGATGTCTACCTATTTCTCCATAATATTAACAGTGATATTCCTATAGTGTGTGCTATGTGAATGTGGATGTATGTATATGCACTTATATGAATATATATGTATATTTAAATGGTGAAATTATGTAAAAGTTAGAAAGCACCTTAGTATACATTTATGCATAAATCAAGGAAACTTCATTTCTCTGGAACCTGTTAAAAAGGTCAGTCATACTTCCCTTAATATATTATGTATTTAATGCAAAATATATGTACATGTTCTTACAATTATTTCCACTGAATAGCTGTTTTAACTCAGATACTTAAATACTTCTGTGAGTAAGCATATAAATAAAGGTTATAAGAAAGAATGTTTTTTTTGGGAATATACAGAAGTGCTCAGTCTGAAGAAGCTTCTGTTCTTGACAGTATCAAGATGATGTCTTTTAGTGAATTCTGCAAAGGTTATGATGAACAATGCTTGCTTTGTGTCACTTGTGTGCAGTAAATATAACTCTGTATCTACTTTGAATATTTGCACAGATGCCAAATTGTAATGACTAGTAAAAAAAAAATCAGGTGATTTCCAAAACCTGTTTTAATTAATAGTGCAATTCTAGTATAATAACCTCAGATTAAAGACAAAAAAAATGACACAGTGCAATATATATATATTTATGTGTCTTACTGTTAAATTTTATACCTGAAACTTACTGGATTTTGTTAACCAATGTCACTATAATAAAAATTAATTAAAAAATGTGATAGGCTCTGGATTCAGATAACTCAAGATCACGTTTAATAGCTATGAGATGATGGTCATAATTACCTGTCTGAGATGCATCTTCCTGATCTACAGCGAAGGGTGAAATGTCTAACTAACAGGTAATTGTGATGCTTGTAGGAGTTTCTACAAAATGCCCCAGCAACACGCAAGAGGCTCACAATGGCGGTATTGCCCATGGCAACAAAACAACCACCTCAAAATAAATAATAGCGTGTTTTTCTTTCCTGACCAATCCTCAGCGTGTGGGGGCTTAGCAAAGCAGTCGCTTCATCCTCTTGTCCGATTTTTCAGTTCTTTCTAAGAGAATAAGGCACTAAACTAACTGCGCCAGATGGCCGACTGCTGTTTGGCCCATATTCACCAGTAGACAGTTCACAGTAGGTTAAAATTTTCTGTCTCCTCCAGTCATATGGCCAGATTGGTGAGAGGGACTGAGGTCACTGATCTCTTCTCTTTCTTATTCTCAGGGTTGATGTTGGAACCCACAATTCCTCTATGTCTATCACTTAGGAATTAGGTCCAGGACACCCATCTGCTTGATGATGAGAGATTACTTTTTATGATAGAGCTGTTTTTTTTTGTTTTTTTTTTATGGTAGAGTGCTTTTCATTTGTTTGTTGTTCAGTTTCATAAAAGATTCTGTCTGTCTCTGAAATTTCTCCAGATTCGTTTTATTTCTTTTTCCATGCAGCACATTTTTTATTGATAACTTGCTTCTTCTGTTCCATGTAAGCAGCCCAGGGATGTTAAGATTCCAAGATAAAATGTTCAGTTTAGAGTTTGGGGATCTGAGAGTATGCCACATGTTCTAGACACATTACCAGAAATGTGTTTTGTTATTTGTTTATTTGGTATTGACCAGGCTAATAATAAAGTGTACTTTAATTTCCCATTTTCTGTAGCCCCTCGTTTTTATAATGTCTTTAGGGACTTTATAAGAAGGAGCTGTGAGATTAGAGAAGAACTCAAATGTTTCTGGCCGCCCTGACCCTGGGAGAATACCATCTCACATTACCAAAGCTTCAGCTTCTTTCTAAAACATCACTTTTCCTTTGAGGATATGGCCATCTAAATGTTTTCTGGATTTGAAGGATATATACAATTCTCTTCTGAACCTTTTCTTCATTTATTTTCCAATACAGATAAAAGCTGAATCAGATGACACAAATACAGTTAGGAAGCTCTCATTTGTGGTATGAAATTCCAGGGCAAAGAGGTTCAAACTGCAAAAGGCGACATCAGGGGCAGGCTTTCTGGGTGATGACATGGTTAGGGATGTGTCCCTATGTGGGCCATTTCGAGTGGCATGAGCAGGTTTCTGGTTTCATATGCTTGAATTCATGCAGAAAAGTCATTTCTACCACACAGAAAAGAGGAGAGACATTCCCAGGAAACATAAAGAAAGGCTTATTGCTAAAGCACTACACTTTGTTGGTGAATTGTATGATAAACATGGCTTCTCTTGTTTAGGCATGTGGGCCTGAATGTGTCCCATATCGTGAGTCCTGCCTCTCACCAGACAGTGAACTCCCTCAGGAGAGGGCCTTGTTTTTGTTAATTTGGCATTGACCAGGCTAATAATAAAGTGTGCTTTAATTTCCCATTTGCTGTTGTCCCTTGTTTTTATAATGTCATTAGGGACTTTCTAAGAAGGAGCTTTGAGATTAGGGAAGGACTAATTGGGCCACATACACTAGCTTGGCCCAGCAGCTCAGGGAGTCAAACCGAGGCAAGTCACCGAGGCAAGACAAACAGTAAAAAACCTGGAGTTTCTAGATTAAAATCCCAATTCCTCCTAGTTCTAAAGAATCTTTTCTAATTAAATACGGTGAGCCAAGATGAGTCAAAAGTGTGGATATTCTGATCACTCTTTTTTCTGGGCTCTTAACATTGCCTTTTTTTTTTTTTTTCTCTCTGCTTCCCTGTAACTTTGATCGGTTTTAGAAATTTTAGAATTTTCTTAGAAGGTAGGAATAAAAAGTTGACAAAAGTTTAAGGACAATCATTTTAAATCTTAGCAGTTAATCAGGGAAAGAAAGAAACTAGCAGAATAGGCTTTAATGAAATGTAAGACTATTAAAATTCTTCATTTAATTCTTCCTTCTCCCCAGAGGGTCTATGTAGAAAGCAGCTGTTTTTGCTGACAGAGTTATAAAGAAGGTGATCTTTCTCCTGATAATTTATAAGCACCTTGAAAGAAGGGACTGCATTAATCCTTAATGTATCTCTGGTGTCTATGCTACAGTCTAACACTTTTCAGTCAATTAAGAAATGCTTTTGAAAGAATACAGGAATGAAATGACTGACTGATTACTCGATCCTTGGTTCCTTATTCAAAATCTATTTGAACTGAAGCACTCAGTAATGGATTGCTTACTTATCACAGGTGTGTTCACGGCCCCTTTTTATTTAATTACATCTCTTTGTTTTCTCCTTCACCCTTCACCCCTCCATTTCCAGTCGCATGCCCCTGTTTGTCAACTACGGAATCTAGAAAAACTACATTAGTTTAGGGTATCTCTATCTGTTGTTACAAATATATCTGGAATCTCAGTGGCTTAACAAATCAGTTTATTTCTTGCTCGTGTGTGTGTGTGTGTGTGTGTGTGTGTGTGTGTGCACATGCACGCACACTTTGGAGGGATTATCTTCCTGCTTCTGCTTCTGTCTTTTTCACTCTCACGTACATATATACATATAGACAGTGAGAGAGAAAGACAGAATTATAGAAAGACACCTAGAGAAGACACATGAATGAGAGAGAGCGAATGGAAAGATACACATTAAAAGGTGAACAGTAGTTAATTCTAGCTGCTAGAAGTATAGGTAGCTTTTATTTTTTTCTTCATTTTTTTTTTTGTATTTGCAAATTTTCTAAAACAACTGTATTCTAAAAAAAAAAATAAACAAAACTGGTTTTTTGATTTTTAAAAAAGAGACACTAGCACGAAAATGTTAATACAGAGGAGGCCATGATGACGTGGTGAGAAGAAAAGCCATCGGGCCTCTGGTGAGCAATGGGAAATAATTCTAGTGAAGAAGGGAAAAGCAATGGAGACAATAAGAGGAGCGAGGTAGTGACAGGGACAAAATCAATTAATTTCCTCTCTGAAAACACTGGTGAGTGTTTGATGGCATTGTGTCTCCAGCTGAGTCTCCTAAGTGGACAATAAATTCTGTGATTTTTCAGGGCATGAAAAGTCAAAAGACTGCGGCTCCATCAGCCACTGAAGGTTCAGTGGTGGTGGGGAGCCCAGATGACCGGGTAACTGAGGTGGGGTGTAAAGTTTTCTTAGTTACTTATGCATCTCAGGGCAAGCAGTGGCATCTTCAGAAGTCATCATTGTTTGTGGGTGAGATGAAAGTGTTTCCAACACCAAAAACATCTCAGATATGACATCTAAAGTTCAACAAGTGAGTTTATGGTTGATATACATGCCCGAGAATAGAATCTGCTATTTAATTTTCTCGCCGTAATTTCATTTTCAGAGTGATTACCGTGTAATTTAGATATTTCTAGGCAAGCAGAGGGATAATCGCTCCCATCCATATGTGTTTATAGAATGTTTCAAACTCGTGGTAGCTTTTCATAAAAGTAAAGTTCTTTATAAATTGCCACTCTGTTTTGTAATTTCTTTTTTAACCGGTACTTCTGGAGAAACTCCTTTCTCCATACAACTGCTTCTTAAATGACCCTACCCTTTCCTTTTCATAGATGCCTCCTTCCACTGTCATGGACTCTTTTGTCTTCAAAATTTATCTTTTCCTCTCCCCAACTCCATTGCTGTTTCCACCATTAAAGATTTTACGTATCCCACCCCATAGGAATGCAGAAAGCACAGGAAGATGGTTTTGGCTCCCACAGACTCAGTTTCTGAATTTGACTTTCGAAATGTGTTCTAAACTGTGACTGAGTTCTATAACATGTCTATCATAGTTTCATGAAAAAAATTTGGTGGGGGGCAGGGATTTAACTACCATTTAAAACAATGAAATTACAAACTTATTTTTTCCCTTAGAAACAGATGATTTAATCTAAATATCAAAATACATGTCATTCTTGTGTGTATTCTAGGTATTCTAAAAAAAAAAATAAACAAAACTGGTTTTTTGAGTTTTAAAAAAGAGACACTAGCACGAAAATGTTAATACAGAGGAGGCCATGATGACGTGGTGAGAAGAAAAGCCATCGGGCCTCTGGTGAGCAATGGGAAATAATTCTAGTGAAGAAGGGAAAAGCAATGGAGACAATAAGAGGAGCGAGGTAGTGACAGGGACAAAATCAATTAATTTCCTCTCTGAAAAAACTGGTGAGTGTTTGATGGCATTGTGTCTCCAGCTGAGTCTCCTAAGTGGACAATAAATTCTGTGATTTTTCAGGGCATGAAAAGTCAAAAGACTGTGGCTCCATCAGCCACTGAAGGTTCAGTGGTGGTGGGGAGCCCAGATGACCGGGTAACTGAGGTGGGGTGTAAAGTTTTCTTAGTTACTTATGCATCTCAGGGCAAGCAGTGGCATCTTCAGAAGTCATCATTGTTTGTGGGTGAGATGAAAGTGTTTCCAACACCAAAAACATCTCAGATATGACATCTAAAGTTCAACAAGTGAGTTTATGGTTGATATACATGCCCGAGAATAGAATCTGCTATTTAATTTTCTCGCCGTAATTTCATTTTCAGAGTGATTACCATGTAATTTAGATATTTCTAGGCAAGCAGAGGGATAATCGCTCCCATCCATATGTGTTTATAGAATGTTTCAAACTCGTGGTAGCTTTTCATAAAAGTAAAGTTCTTTATAAATTGCCACTCTGTTTTGTAATTTCTTTTTTAACCGGTACTTCTGGAGAAACTCCTTTCTCCATACAACTGCTTCTTAAATGACCCTACCCTTTCCTTTTCATAGATGCCTCCTTCCACTGTCATGGACTCTTTTGTCTTCAAAATTTATCTTTTCCTCTCCCCAACTCCATTGCTGTTTCTACCATTAAAGATTTTACGTATCCCACCCCATAGGAATGCAGAAAGCACAGGAGGATGGTTTTGGCTCCCACAGACTCAGTTTCTGAATTTGACTTTTGAAATGTGTTCTAAACTGTGACTGAGTTCTATAACATGTCTATCATAGTTTCATGAAAAAAATTTGGTGGGGGGTGGGGATTTAACTACCATTTAAAACAATGAAATTACAAACTTATTTTTTCCCTTAGAAACAGATGATTTAATCTAAATATCAAAATACATGTCATTCTTGTGTGTATTCTAGGTATTCTAAAAAAAAAAAACAACTATGCAAATTAAAAAGACCATAACATAAGAGAAAATATAAGAAAAGAATAAATTTTAGAGAAAAAATTAACTTCATTAATATCCAAAGAAACATAAATTAAAAACAATACATTTTGCCTTTCAAAAAATTAGAATTCTCTTTTCCACTAAAAGAAATTAGGAATCCTTGGCAGGGAGGTCAGAATATAAAGGCTAAAAAGGTAATGATGAGAATTTGTCCAATGAACTTAGTAGCAAGGCTTCAAGGGCTTCTGTTAACCAAATCAGGGACAATTTCAGCATCAAAATGAATAATGATTATAGTACATCATAAGATATTAAATATTAAAAGAATCCATGTACCCATTCTGATATTAACAAATGTAAATGAACAAATGACTGACTGACTACATACATATATACCAAATGGCAAGAAAGAGCGAAAGCTTTTTGTTTCAGCAAAATGGCAAATAATAAATGCGTCAGGAATTCGAGAGTTAGAAAAACCATTATTTTACAACAATTGTCGTAATAATTATTTCGGACACATCAAAATGGATGCTAAAACCCATGGAGGAGTTTGTTAAGAGACAGGATATTTACAGTCTCAATTATCTTCCTATAGATGATTTATTACTACAAAAGAGAAAAGCTACCTTTACAGCAGAATCGCTTTAACCAAGTGATCAAAGTTGACATCACCAAAATAGGACAAACTGACATCATGATGTAAGGCACTGAGAAGGACACGGCGCCACCTCCGTGGCGTGCCCGCCCAAAATGCGTAACCCGAATCTAAGTATGAGGAAACGCAGGAAAACCCAGATGGAAGGTCATCTTACCAAGCAACCTGCTTGTGCTCTTCAGCTGCGTCGATGTCATGAAAACTAAAGCCGGAGGAACTGTTCCAGATTAGAGAGAGAAAA
>NW_011888809.1:6231624-6239356 GCF_000151845.1 Pteropus vampyrus
TGTAAGGCACTGAGAAGGACACGGCGCCACCTCCGTGGCGTGCCCGCCAAAAATGCGTAACCCGAATCTAAGTATGAGGAAACGCAGGAAAACCCAGATGGAGGGTCATCTTACCAAGCAACCTGCTTGTGCTCTTCAGCTGCGTCGATGTCATGAAAACTAAAGCCGGAGGAACTGTTCCAGATTAGAGAGAGAAAAATATGACGACGAAACTCAGTGAGTCGTCTTGAATTGGATTGTAGATCAGAAAACAAAATCTAAGAAGGATGGTATTAGGATAATCTAAATATAGTGACGTGTGTTAGATGATAGTATATCCATGTTACTCATTGTTACTATCATATCAATGGTACTTGTATTTCAAAGATTAAAAACTCTATAAAGTCAAAATAATTAGTTGAATTGTGCTATATTTGTTAATAAAGCATTAGAGGATCATCCAAAGTATGTTAGAGTTTTTATTCATGTTGGAGAATACTTGTTATGTTATTATGGATAAAAAAGAAGCCAATTCCAAATTCTATACATTTTTCATAATAAAACATGACATTCACCAAAACATGAATAATAGTTATCTGTGGCCGTGGATTACGAGTTACCATTGCCACTTTCTTTATATTTTTCGGTGTTTTCCACTTTGTTTTGTTTTCTACAAAGGAGAAGAGAAAAAGAGGAGTTCTGAGCTCAAGCCCAAGGGGCTCCGACTAGTATTTGGTTAGTGAAAAGTCCCTCTCTGTCTCACTTCTTCGTCGGTATAAGGGCCTTTGAAGGGCGCACTCTACTTTCCCTCTGAAGAGCAGATGGAACCAACAACTCCAGAGCTTCTGGGGTGAGAGACTGAAGTAGGTAAGCTATGTATAGGAACTATCTTTACAGTCTCAGTCTATCTGCAAAATGCATGTGGGTTTACTTCTCATTCTATTCTATAGAATGAGGTATTGGTCTTAATTTAAAAATGATGCGATTGTGAGGTACCCTGAGTGTAGACCATTTTAAGAAACAAAGATCTCAAGTGATTTCCAAATTAATATTCCTACAGACTCTAAAACCCCAACTGATAACAAAATCAAGTGGTCTTCCAATAAATTGAGGTGGGGGTGGCGAATGCCTTATTTCTTACCTTGAACCACTTTATTTCAAACTTCAATAGAAAAGAAGTGAATTGTGTGCATTTTAAAACAAAAAGGAGTCGTCTAGGAGAAGACTCTCATAGGGTTAACGTTTAAAAGGAAGGTGCTACTGGGTGCATGTGGGAAAGGAAATGCAGAGTCTTTCATGCAAGAAAAGAACTCTGTTTTAATGTAGTGAGATGGTCCTGGAGGTCACGTGACCAGCTGGACCCTATGTAATAACCTATTTGGATCTTCAGCAGATGTTTAAAAAAAAATCCTACTGTGACCCCCAGATGAAAAGAAGTTTTGCTAATATCCAAAGTGTATGGGAGGAGATGATGGACTGGTAGAAAAACAAAGCCCAGAGGAGTGTCTTTAATGGTGCACTGTGAGATTTACTGGGGCCCGACGGGGGTCAGATTTGAGGTCCTCCCTGTTCACAATCTATAAAAAATAATACAGACTGGTTAATTCTGCTGACAACACAGAGCCAAGGGAGGCACGGCCATTCAACAGAAAGTCAGCAAAATTCAGAGGTGGTTGGGGCTATTCCCTTGCCCTGAAAATTCTCGGAAATTAGTCGATGCTAGTTCATCAACACTCACACTTGGGGGAGAATGTATGACCTACGAAGTAAGTGTAGAAGATCCATCAAAAGTTGTTTTTGGCACAGGAAGGAAGATTACATTAGAGTAACTTGAATTCCTGGATTGTTTTGGACAATGCCAAGATCTGGGACTCAACTAGATAAGGCAAGTTTCCCAGCCTCCTATTTTAGTCATGTCAGAAGGAAAGTACAGCAGTCTGGAGCAGTGCACACACATTTTCAGTGGGATGGAACATTGACCTTTAGTTCCCTTTGGTGGACTGGCGATGAAGCAGGGGCCGAGCAGACCAGTCACTGGCATTCTGGCACAACGTGGGTTCTTCACCACAAACAACCCAAGAAATCGTGACATAGGAAGATTTTAGTTTTACCTCTTCTCACAAGTATACAGAGACTCAGCAGAAACGCTATCTTCTCCTGAGAAAGAAATGAAACGCATCCAATTTATTTGCTATTAAGTATTAGATTTGTTTCCCAATACAGAGGGTGTGTAGGCATTTCTTACAGGAGGAAAGGCCATCGACACACATGTCTATATATTTTTTTTCTGTTCTTCTCACTGCTTTCTCTTCTTTCGAAACAAAACATTTTGTTTGATGCTCACTATAGTGTTTGTTTCCATTTTGATATCTGGATACACCATCTGGATTTGGAAGATCTCATTCTCTATTAAACTATATTATTGAATTTTTTAAACAAAGCTGAAAAGGTGGGGTACCAAAGGTGATACATTGGTGGGGGTTGGGGCACTTTAAGAGATGAAGAGTTCCGAGGTCTGGCTTGTGTTGGAGTCAATTGTAGAGACAGGGAGGACTGTCTGAAGCCATTCACATTATAACGTGAGGCTCTAGGATTGTGGTTGGTTAAGTCACCACTGCATTTTAGAATTGAAGATGGAGAGTAAGATGTTCTTCCAGGTTACAAAGAGGAGCCAAATATGAGGAAATGACCTACATAGTGGCTGGAAAATGACAGACACACAGATGAGGAGAGCTTGCTAGTGACCTGAGTCTCAAATGAGGAGGGTTTTCTCAAGGCGGGTGGGAAAGCTATGGCTTAGAAGCTGTCGTGTAGGTCTATAAAAATGTATCTATACCCCTTAGGACCAGTACCCAGGAGTCACATGAACACAAACAGCGGTGTCACTGGAGGTCGGGCTTTCCGAGACCCTGGGTGGTAGGAAGAGCACTTTTTGAGGAGTTTGAGGACAGAGGAGGAGCACAGTAAAAAACCGAGTGGTCCTTCTTGGGAACACATGGGAAAGAAGCATTGGGGGCTGATTAGTGAACGGGTGGGTCAAAGGACTAGGGCAAGGGCCCTATTTTGTGTAGATAACAATTTGGAAAGACCGTAACTCTGAGTGGTCCTAGAAAGCACCAGGAATTAGAGAAACAGAACCACTCAAGCTGGAGAGAAATGACGGAGTTTAGAGAAATCTGGCAAACTTTAAAAAAAATTTTTTTTTTTAGCAAATGATAATCTTAGGGCTCTACACCCATGAGAAAGGTGATTTCCATTTCTGGTGAAGAGGCAGGTTCCTGAATATGTTCTCATTTACATCATCTGATCCTCCTGTGAACTGGTCTTGCCATTCAAACCTTGCTTTCCCCTCAAAGCAAAGTTGAGGAGATTCACTCTAGTGACTTCAACATAAGCCTTACATGATCTAGGGAATGTATGCCATTTTGTAAGCGTGCTCTTCCTTTTCAAGCCATTCTGGGTTCTGACAACATGCGCGGGAAGACAGCAAGGAAGCTGTAGTGCTTGGAAGGCCTCAGAAGAGGGGGAAGGAGCTGACTCCAAGAGTAAAGGGTTGAATGATTGTCCGGCGGGGGGCCAAAGAAAAGGGGAGCAATTCTGCCAATTCTCCACTCCCGCCCCAAGCGCTCCAACTTCCCATCCACCGCCAAGACACATTTTATTTTTCTGACATGAAATATGTATATAATTCTAGCCTAATTTTTTTTTTTTTAAAGCACAAGAGGGTTGATTCTGTTTATGCCTCCCTCTCACTCCCACCCAGTACAAACATTGGCTTCCAGCCTGGTGGTGACGACAAGATCTAAGAAAACAGAATCCCAGAGCCAGGAAGTAGATGGCTAAGTAAATATGCCCCCAAACACTGACACTTTTAACAGGGTAGGTGTGGCAGTAGAGGACTTGGAGGCACAGGAAAGATAACTGGGTAGGAAAACAACGGTAGACACTTCATGACAGCAGACGCTTTTTGCTTGGGTGCTGATGCTGTCTGCCCGGTCCCTGCTTTGGGACTTCAGGCATCATCTTCTGGATTTAGATCGTGGTGGTTGAAACAGAGAGTGGGTAGCCCCGTAGAAATGGATCTGTTTCAGGATGTTTCATGTATGTACCCCAAATACACAGCTTGGCATCTTTATGAACAAATACGATTCATGTAAGAGAGGGAGCTTAACGTAAATGAAAGAAAATGGGCAACTGAAAATACATGAGTCCATGAATTAATGGAATGACATCATCGAGCACTTGTGGTGTGCCAAGACACGTCCCTTTGATAACGGGAGCCGCCATGCTATGTACCTTATAGCTCTTATCTCGTTTCATTGAATCCTCACGTGGCTACATGTCGGCTACGGGAAGAACATTCAAAAACATCCCTCCGTTGCAGTAGGCAGAGATCCATGGCATCAGAGATCTTGCATCTTCTCTCATTTATTAAAATTCCTGAGAAATCATCACATCTCATCCTTCGTTTCAATATTTCTATGAGCAGAGTGGCTCTATTTTCTAATATTATGTTCATTCCCAGCACCTAGCTCCTAATACGTACATTTTTTATTATATGCATTTTTGAATGAATAAAGACATGCTAATAAATGAAGGGCTCACTCTCCCTAGAGCTTGGTTCTGAGAAACACAAAAGGAAAATGTATGAATTTAGCTTAAATTCTGATAATTGTTCTACTGTCTCTGTCCATGAGCCGCAGGAAGAATGCTTTCCCCAAACTGAAGGGAGACCTTCCCTCTTAGATGTGGCTGCTTTGCTCCGTTGCTCCTTTGTTCCCGAAGAGAGGAGAGCAAAGGGGCCACTTTTGTTGCTGTGATCGGCAGGTCTAGAGCACAAAATGACCCCTGCCCCTTCAGTGGACCAGGCTAGACCTGTCTAGAGAGCTATCTGGCATTTGTGGAGCTAGAGGGGTAGGAGTATATGGATCATTTAAAGGAGCGAGTCAAACTGAAAGCTGATTCCCTAACTTTAAAATCATTGGACTTTCCTATTTGATTAGTTTTTTCTAAAACTAGATAACGTTAAAAAATAAATCTGCAAAAAGATTCTTGAAAGGTTTGTTCTGATTTTTCTCCTTTTCACTCTTTCTTTCTCTTAATCCCTAACTTTCTCTTAATCCATAACTGTTCCTGTCTGTCTTGGAGGGGAGACCTCAAACATCTGTCACACCAGTACTTAGGGAGCCCAAGGTAAGTCCCAAATCTGAAAAGCATCTTCCTCACTGCTATAACGGTGTGAGCCGTTGTAAGAATCAATACTGTAGGACTCGCACAGGTGGTGGTACGCCTTTAACTCGAGTTCTTTTCAGTTAGACGATGTTATTCTTAATAAAATTAGCTGGATTAATTTTGAGCATTTTTAATTTTTGTTTTCTGTCACCATGCCTACAGGATATGCAGCCTTTCCACTGGACTGCTCCCTGTGTAATCTCCTCCTCGATTTTTGGCTTCTCTTCCATCTATGTTTAGACATCTGAGCTCATCACTATATTCTCCATTCTCCATCTGTTGCTGGGCTCTTTCCCATGCCCCTGACTGCAAGCTGGACAGTTACTCAGCAAGATTATCACTGAATTAAGATGGTATCTCAATAGCAAAAGGACTCTTCTCAGCCAGAACAAAAGGAGTATTTTTTTAGTCTTCTCAGCCAACACAGGAGATTTCTGGAGAACCATAGCAAACGTGAAATGATTCTTTCTTGGGATGAGTGGTCTAATATCTCAAAATCTTCCCTTTTGAGATGCATTTTCCCTGTATGAGACCGTATATAACATCACAGGTTTCTAATTCCCCTGGGGGCCCACTGCATCCCCCACAGAATGAGAGCGCCACGCCCTTAAAGTCTACAGTTCACAGCTCAACAACCCTCCATGTGGCACACGTTCTTAGATGCATTGTTTATCAGCACTAAAGAGAGAATAAATATAATCCATTCCTGCACCTACCTTTCACAGATGGGGCAGTGAGGTCAGACAAGCAAGGATCTTACGTATTTTCATAGAGCTAGTTCCTTAGCAAGTGGACGTATGCATCCAATACAGACCCCACATCTCCTCACTAGTACTCACATGTCACGCTAACAGCACTTGACGGGGGTTAAACTTTTATTTAACATATAGAGTTATTTAAAAATATTTTTTGGTTGATAAATTATAAGACCTACCCTGACCAACACAGACACCTTTATAAGCCACTGGGAGTCAATGTAAAATTAAAATTTTCTTCCAATATTCCTTGCACGAAAAATTAAATGCTGTTCTTAAGGAGGGGTGGAGATAGTACTATAGGTGTTTTAAAAAATCTTAAAAGAAGACCCATCATGATGTTTTACCGAGTATCCAACCTCGGGCAAAACCTCCTTTTTAGTTGCTGTTTACTAAGTAGCATAAGTTATATCTTTGACGGCTAGCTTCTCTGTTAAAAGAGGGGAACATAGGCCCTGTGCTAGGAAGGACATTGGGCTGGGAAGTAGAGGCCACTGTCCCTCGACGTGACTATACTTGAGGTTCACTGCTTGACACAGATGTGTTTATTTCTTTTTCTAGTCCTTGACTTACCAGATTATGAGAAGAGAGTAGACTAGACGATCCCTAAGTATCATATCATCTTCGATATGATCTATTTTATAATCTGTTTTCCTAGAATTAGGTAGGAGGTAAAGACAGAATTGGAGTAGGAGACTCCAGAGAGAAAAAGATCCCGGGTATAGCCTGTCTAATTTTCAGCCTTGCTGCCTATATTGCCTTTTAATGGGATCGTTCTGCTGTACTGCTCATAGCTAAAACATATAGTTTTCTCCTTACAATCGACTAGACAGACCTATGGTGAAATGTCCTTGCGCTACCCCGGCCCTCTCACCCCCATTTTCTAAATCTTGGAAGTTCTCAGCCTTGAAGCAGCTCGTTGGCTCTGAGCTGGGTGTTTGTTTACTCGGTGTTTTCCATCATCTGGGAATTCTCATTCCGGACTCTCTGTTCCGTGCTCAACGGCTCCCTGGTCGCTGTGCGCTCAGCTTCTTCGCTGATTGTTCACTCGCACGGGTTCCCTTCAAGGCTCATTTTCTTCACTGGCTTTGTGTTGTCCGTGTCAGCATACTTACTACTAGGCCTGGTATTTCTGGATTCTTTCTAACAAAACTTTGTTTATTTTTCCCTCTTTCTTCTTTCTCTCCTTGTTAGACCATCTGTGCTTTTCCTGCAGTTTCATTCCAGTGGCATTGCAGAGGATTTATCTTTGCAGTTGAAAATATTCCTGTTTGTTTCCTTGGAAACTTCCTTCTCACTCAAGGTCTTCTTATTCTCAGGAGGTGTCATCTATGAGGAATCTGTTGATTTCTGAAGCTTCCTCATAACCTGGAATGATGCATGCCCAGGTTTGGAACGCAGAATTTCTAAAATGGCCTCCTCTTCCCCAAGATAGCCTGACCTCATTCTCCAAACTTGTGAATATGATGATCTATCATGCTTGTGATTTCGTGTTATGCTATATGGTACAGCTGCCTTTAAAACAGGAAGGTGATTCACGTGGGCTAGATGTCTTCACATAAGCCTTAAAAGCAGATGGGGAAGTCAGAGAGATTTGCGGTGTGAGGACTGAATGAGCCATTGCTGTTGTGAAGACGGAGGGGGCATATGGAAAGCAAGAGGAAGAATGTGGGTGGCCACAGGAGCAGAAAGCAACAGCCAACAAGGAAATGGGGACCTTTGTCCAACAATCGACAACCACAGGGAACTAAATCTGGCTAACAACC
>NW_011888809.1:6239406-6252572 GCF_000151845.1 Pteropus vampyrus
GCATTGTTTATCAGCACTAAAGAGAGAATAAATATAATCCATTCCTGCACCTACCTTTCACAGATGGGGCAGTGAGGTCAGACAAGCAAGGATCTTACGTATTTTCATAGAGCTAGTTCCTTAGCAAGTGGACGTATGCATCCAATACAGACCCCACATCTCCTCACTAGTACTCACATGTCACGCTAACAGCACTTGACGGGGGTTAAACTTTTATTTAACATATAGAGTTATTTAAAAATATTTTTTGGTTGATAAATTATAAGACCTACCCTGACCAACACAGACACCTTTATAAGCCACTGGGAGTCAATGTAAAATTAAAATTTTCTTCCAATATTCCTTGCACGAAAAATTAAATGCTGTTCTTAAGGAGGGGTGGAGATAGTACTATAGGTGTTTTAAAAAATCTTAAAAGAAGACCCATCATGATGTTTTACCGAGTATCCAACCTCGGGCAAAACCTTCTTTTTAGTTGCTGTTTACTAAGTAGCATAAGTTATATCTTTGACGGCTAGCTTCTCTGTTAAAAGAGGGGAACATAGGCCCTGTGCTAGGAAGGACACTGGGCTGGGAAGTAGAGGCCACTGTCCCTCGACGTGACTATACTTGAGGTTCACTGCTTGACACAGATGTGTTTATTTCTTTTTCTAGTCCTTGACTTACCAGATTATGAGAAGAGAGTAGACTAGACGATCCCTAAGTATCATATCATCTTCGATATGATCTATTTTATAATCTGTTTTCCTAGAATTAGGTAGGAGGTAAAGACAGAATTGGAGTAGGAGACTCCAGAGAGAAAAAGATCCCGGGTATAGCCTGTCTAATTTTCAGCCTTGCTGCCTATATTGCCTTTTAATGGGATCGTTCTGCTGTACTGCTCATAGCTAAAACATATAGTTTTCTCCTTACAATCGACTAGACAGACCTATGGTGAAATGTCCTTGCGCTACCCCGGCCCTCTCACCCCCATTTTCTAAATCTTGGAAGTTCTCAGCCTTGAAGCAGCTCGTTGGCTCTGAGCTGGGTGTTTGTTTACTCGGTGTTTTCCATCATCTGGGAATTCTCATTCCGGACTCTCTGTTCCGTGCTCAACGGCTCCCTGGTCGCTGTGCGCTCAGCTTCTTCGCTGATTGTTCACTCGCACGGGTTCCCTTCAAGGCTCATTTTCTTCACTGGCTTTGTGTTGTCCGTGTCAGCATACTTACTACTAGGCCTGGTATTTCTGGATTCTTTCTAACAAAACTTTGTTTATTTTTCCCTCTTTCTTCTTTCTCTCCTTGTTAGACCATCTGTGCTTTTCCTGCAGTTTCATTCCAGTGGCATTGCAGAGGATTTATCTTTGCAGTTGAAAATATTCCTGTTTGTTTCCTTGGAAACTTCCTTCTCACTCAAGGTCTTCTTATTCTCAGGAGGTGTCATCTATGAGGAATCTGTTGATTTCTGAAGCTTCCTCATAACCTGGAATGATGCATGCCCAGGTTTGGAACGCAGAATTTCTAAAATGGCCTCCTCTTCCCCAAGATAGCCTGACCTCATTCTCCAAACTTGTGAATATGATGATCTATCATGCTTGTGATTTCGTGTTATGCTATATGGTACAGCTGCCTTTAAAACAGGAAGGTGATTCACGTGGGCTAGATGTCTTCACATAAGCCCTAAAAGCAGATGGGGAAGTCAGAGAGATTTGCGGTGTGAGGACTGAATGAGCCATTGCTGTTGTGAAGACGGAGGGGGCATATGGAAAGCAAGAGGAAGAATGTGGGTGGCCACAGGAGCAGAAAGCAACAGCCAACAAGGAAATGGGGACCTTTGTCCAACAATCGACAACCACAGGGAACTAAATCTGGCTAACAACCTGAATGAGTTTAGAAGCAGATTCCTCCCCAGAGCCTGCAAATGAGAGCCCCACCTGGCCCCACCTCGAGTTTGTTCTGTGGGACCCCAATACACCGCGCCAAGCCTCTGACCTACTGAAACTGTGACACGATGCGTTATGTGGTTTTAAGCTGGTAACTATGTGGTCGTTGGTTACACAACAATAGAAGGATAATATTCCTAGCTATTGGCTGCTTTGGTGCTTTTGTTTTCCTACCCCTGAATCTAGTACCTATAGAAGTAGAACCTTTGGGTTCATTGAGCTAAATTCCTTCGCCCCGCAAGATTTCCCAAATATCGAGGTTGGAGGAAGCTTCCAATTTACCTTTTAAATAATTCTAGTTTAGAATTGCGATATCGCTTTATTTGAAAAGAACTGGGGATAGCCTGGCACGGTGGCCCCTACTGTGTGACAAGTAGCTGAAATCTTCAAATTAGTAAATTTGCCCTAAACTCGTTTAATGGCAGAGTGGATGGAGGTGCATGTGGAAAGAGGGTGAGAATGATGTTGGACCCATCAGGCGAAAAAGAAATCTCCTTTAATGCAATTTTAAAAGTAAATAAAGAATACCAATTTACAAAGGTCAAAAGAGACTAGACTAGAACGGAATCAGAAATATTGTAAACAAGTTGATGGCTAAATTATGATAATTTGATTCAAGCTACTAATGAAATAGCTGCTACCTTTAGAGGTATAAAGATTAAATTGGAGAGAAAAAAGAAAATCTACACGTTAAGGCAGACTCCAGGCATCATTCTGTTATGTCTTTTCTTTCTGCCTCCACCACAAAGTGAAGAGTAAACTAGGAAATTGAAGAGATAAATTGTATTTTTGCTCCGATAATTTGAATCTGTGAATATTAAACACACATCAACAGAAGAATAAGGTTCAAGATAAAGTTATCAGTAAGAGACTTCCACATATTGCTCTGAAGCTCCAAAACTCTCAAAAGGAATTAGGCCTTAAAAATCAATAAAACTGATTGAAATACCTTGTTTTTGAATAAAGTTGGAAGGATTCAATTTAGGAAATACCTTTAGTGAAAAAGAAGTCTAAAGATTTCAGAAATCAGGTCTTAAATTTACCAATTTATAGATTTTTTTTACCTAAGTGTTTTCATTTTTATAGATCCATCTAAGAATGGTATATCACTTGCATATCAAAAATTGTCATTCTGTAAACAAATGTATTTTTATAGAGATAAAAATATAATAATGTGCCAATCTTGTAACATTGTGGTTTGTGTCCAGCAGGTATAATGAAGACTAGAAGCCACATATGAAACCAGGGGATTAAAAAAATCTCGAACTGGGAGAGACTTTAACGATTGTGTTTAGGAGTTTCCCGAATTTCACTGCTATTGGGCAAAGTCAAGTTGTGACTCCTCCTAAACTCAGCCTAAAATCAATCTCTGGCTGGATGTCCCCAGGTGGAGGCCTTGGCCGTTCCACGTCAATTTGCCAGGGTGTACAATGAGTGAAAGCTCAGGAGATCGCTGACTTGGGCTAGTGGCTCAGGGAGGAGATGAGAGGACTACCTGAGACCAGAAGGAAGAACAGCAGTGAGTCAGATGAGGTGAGGAAGTGGGAAGGGAAAGAGCATTCCAGGTAGAGAAAACAGAGAAGGAATGTAGACAGCTCATGTTACTTCCTTCGGGATGGCAAAGTTGCCAACGATGATAAAAACGATACCTCGTATTTTTGCACATTTCATAGTTAAAATGTTCATATCTCTTCTTTTATGGTATCTTCACAACAGCTTGTTGAGATATACAAGGCAGGAATTTATTTACCCTCTTTTTTAGAGAGGAAGACATCAAGGTCCCCAGGGGACGAAGTGGCTCTCCCGTGTTTAATCTCACCGGAAGATCTGACACAAGTTGCAGTCAGAAATGCTGCTGTGAAAGATTGTGTCACTTACATACAATTGGTTACGTTTTCTTGCATGTCAACTTATTTAACTGCCATTATTAGATATTATCATTATGATCGACTTCACTTGGAAGTAAAGAAACTGAATATCAGAGGATTTACATGATTTATCCTAAATCACACCATCTGGTAACTATGAGAGCTAACCTTAAAAATATCTCCGTTGCCTAACCTGCCCTTTACCTGAAATGATGGAAGGCCTGTTAGGATGATATATTTAACCCCAAACAATTCTTATCTTTTTTGAGTTAGTCAGGCACATGGGTAAATCAAGACAACTTAATTCTGGTCCATTGCGGGCTGCCTTCCCACATTGCCACATCCAACACTGGAAGGCACCTATGATTTTCGCTATGGCAAAAATCAAGGCATTATTACATCTGTCCCGTGTGTATTTCAATGGTCAAACAGCCACGGGCCAACATTTGCTAATAGAACATTAAATATACATCGGTTTACTCTGTCAAAGGAGAGCTCCTTCAAATTCTTTTTAGGGTTAGAAAAGGTAAGATAAATGGGAGAAAGCTTGACAGATGATGGGGAAAATGAGGGAGGGGGAGTATGGGGGCTGATGGTTCCAGGAACATTGAGAAACTTGGAGGCATGCCCAGAATTTGGAGTGGGAGCTAGGGAGGGAGACATAGGAAAAATAAGGGAGGTGATAAAGACAGACTCTAAGTGTAAGGAGGCCTTGAATGTCAAGACAGGAAGTTGGAAATTGACGATGGAGGGATGGAGGAGACAGAGGAGACCTAGGGAAGTGGGGAGTGATGCTGTCACAGGAGCCCTGGAGACCTACCCGGGCATAGGGAGTTTGGGCTGGCTGGAGCTTTGGGGAAGAAAAGATTGCAAGGGAAGGGAGAATTTCCAACTCTCGTGTGTCTCACAGATATATAAATAAAGCACAATAAGGACTATAATGAGGAAATAAATGTCATAAAAATGTTTGATAGCTGATGGGACATAGAAACATGAAGGGATGCCAACAGCCTCCAGCCAAGAGCAATAAGAGAAAGAGTTTGGTCTAGATGACCTCAGAGGTCTGTTCCAACTTTGCAGAGTCTGTAATTCTACTACGTTTTGGTTTAATTTATTGAATTCCACTAGTATTTGTTTGCCAACTACTACCTATGGAGAAAAAATTATGCAAGGTGCTGTAATAGAGGTTGGGGAGTGGAAAGGGGATGTGAGCTGGAACGTAATCTAGTTCCCTACTCCGAAGAAGATTTGCGTATATTGGGGAGAAGATCTTGCAAACTATAGTGCATTCCAGAATGAGTAAGTTATTTTAGAGTATTACACATGCAATGGAAGCCCAGAAGGTCGACTGGGCAATCTTAAAGTCATCTATGAAGGTGATGGTTTTAGGGATAGGCAGAGAAAGGTGAAGGCAATCACTAGGCAGAGAAAAAAAACTCATGTCTTTAGGAGGTAAGAAAAATGCTCTGGGAACGATAAGTATAATAGGCAGAATTCTAAGATAATTCTCAGTGATCATACCCTTATGTAATTCCCTCTCTTAAGTGCAGGTGGAACCTGTGACTTGCTTCTAGCCATTAGACTACGTCAGGAGTGGTGGATGCCACTCCCCCGTTTACATTATGTTATGTGGCAAAGGTAGGGTGGTAATTATGACTGTGATTGTGTTCTCTTTTATAAGACTTCATCTTAGCACACTGCAGAGAGATTCTCCTGATGGTTTTAAGGAAGTGAGTTGCCATTTGTGAGAGTTCCACTTGGCAAGGAACTGTGGGACCTCTGGGAGCTTATAGCATCCCCAACTGACAGCCAACAAGAAAGCAGGACCTCTGTCTTACATCTGCAAAGGACCACATTCTACCAACAAGCAGGTGAGCTTGGAAAAAGACCCTGAACTCCAGAAAGGAAATTAGCACAGAGAAAACTCAGATTGTAGTCTTATGAGACCCTGAGCAGAGGGTCCAGCTAAGGTGTGCCCGGCCTCTAGACCAACAGAAATGGTGAGAGAGTAAAGAGAGAATTTTTAAGCTGCTAAGTTTGTAGTCATTTGTTACACGGTAATAAAACACAAATACATTTTGGGGGTCAGTGGGAGATAAGGCTGAACATATTATTTGAGATGAGATAATTTAGTTCACTCCGAACTAGAATCTATGTAATGAGTAGTATCTGGTTTCCACTGGGGGGGACAAAGTTGGGGTGCACTGTGTGAGCTGCCATGTTCTGTGGTAACGACAGTGGTGTGGTTTGGAGAGTAAGTGGAGGATTAAGTATACAGAAGCGTGCCCCATGCTGCTTTTCTAACACTTGCCTGGCATGATGGCCGCCAGTGATGATTTTCTATGGGGCAGCTTCACTCACTTTGCGTTTGTCAAAGCCCAGGCAAGCGCTAGTAGAAGGTAGAAGGAAGGAGTGAATTATGGCTGGAGAGAATTGCCATGGAATCTAGAAGTAGGAGGTGGTAGAAGCTTTAAAGGCGTCTCTCCCAGCCCCTTCTTTAATGCGTGACTCTTCTCTACAAAATTTCTAATACATGTCTGTCCACTGGAGTAATTCTACCAACAGATCGCTCACTACTATGGAAAGACTGGATTGTTAGATCTCATCGATTAGGAGAAAACTTTCTTAATCTGACCTGTAATTTCATGGAATCACAACTGTCAGAGATAAGAAGTACTTTTAAAATGATCACTTTAAAAGATGAGAACATGAAGACCCAAAGAGGGGAAGAAAATCGTTCAAGGTCCTTCCGTCACCCCGTGATAGTCCAGATATAACCTTCCCCGCTTCTACCGCCAGCATCTCAGCTATGGGACTGACAAATGAAGGAGGAAGTATTTGTCTGAAGCTGCTGACTATTAGGACTAAAAAGTGGCTGACTTTACCTTCTGAATTTACATACAAACTTAATAATGCCCGAGCATTGTCATGGCATCTAGAGAGAGCACCTCATTTGCTGTGAGTACAGTCATCACTCTGCCATCTGTTCTTCTTGACTACTTCCACTACCATTTGTTTGTTTAATATGTGTTTATTGCATAACTCGTACTTTCTCTTTAGAAAAGCACTGCCAGCAACAGGCTCAAATTTCCTTCTAGGGTTGGACTGTTACCATTGGGAGATATCACCTCCTTCTATAACAAGCCTACTCTCCTCTTTCTGGGCAGAGCTCCATGGCCTTCCTCTCCATTTTAGGTAGATGTTGGAAATAATAATATTCTAAGTACTTAAATTATAATCTCTCTCCGGACCCAGAGACGCAGAGCTGGATCACTAGAGTGACAAGTAGTCGGGATGACAGTTGAGGAAATGATATCGCTCAGGGCCACCGCACACAGGCATTCTAACTCTGAGGCAAGTTCTGTCGGTTCTTTGCCCTGAAATTCTTCCATAGGGATGCTGGAGAAGAAAGGAGAAAGAAGAAGCAGGGTAGCAATGGAAAAATTGAGGAAAAGAAACACAGTAAACAAGAGAATTGGGAGATGAGGAAAGAAAGGGAGTGTATAACAGGAGGCCAAAGATTTTTCCCCGATTCAGAACATTAAAAGCCGTTTATGAAAGCATGTGTGCACCCGGACATATTTTCCTGGATTGGAATGCTGTGGCCAGTCCAGTCCTACAACTACTCACCCATTCAACAGAGATTGATGTCTCGGAAATTTGGGTGGAGGTCAGTGACTGTCTCAAAACGAAGGTAAGTCTCTGTAGCCAGGATGGCTGAGCGGCCCATTGTAGGGTCTGTCGAAGGCCTCATCTGATAGGAAATGACAAATAGCCACTCCCCAATAGCAGTACTGCCCCCAGAGAAGCATTCCTGGGAAAGAGCATAAAACCACAATCAAATGACCATGCTGCTTCCCACGTTAAATACAGAGAGAGCGGTTCATGTGTGGGCTTTGGACAGAAGTCCAAATCTTCAGATAGACCATAGGACTGCTAGTGCTCCTAATAACTTCACTGGCCTTGACAGTGAGGAAACAGGACATGTACCCAGTAGAGGCAAATTTTTATTAGAATGGCCATTCCAGAGATTATTAGCAACTTGTAAAGAATGCAATTACCACTTAAGCTGTATTCAGCTGAATACATTTTAACTATAATTGAAAACAAATGTAAACTTAACTGTATGGTTGGTTAAGCCTCATGATTATGACTGTTATCTTATTATTTTCCATTAATTAAAACAACATGTGCTGGGATTTATTTGCAATTACGCACTTGCAATTTGATGAAGGCTCAAAACAGACCTCTGAGTGTTTGCTCTGCAGCCCTAGCTCCGTGTGAGCCATTCGGATTTTTATCCCAAACTTTTCATATCCACTGAAACGTCAGCGAAGATGTAGATGCCCTTTTCTTCCCCTTCTTTTTAAAGAAAATTTGAAACTCCTCAAAATCTTCCTTATTCTTATGTAACAGGAAGGCCACCGAAGGCTGTGGCCACCTGAACATTTTGACCTTGCTGACTTTCAGAAGTAACCAGTTTCCAGTTTCTGTTGATGACTAAGGGGAGTGTTTAGGGCTTTGAGCTGCTGTGAATGTTGTGTCTGTTTTAAACCACATGCAATCATCAAGATTCTCATGGTTTCCCGCACCCCCCGCCTTCAGTTTGGATGTTTCATCCCAATGTGCAAGGAAAATTTGATTTTAGGGGAATTTGCTGTAATTACATAACTTGCCTTCTGAGAACGCTTTTCAAAACTTCGATCTGAAAATAAGAGGCCTGGCTCTAGCTCTCTAGTTTAATGTGATATGAGGAAGTGACCTCATATCTCTGGATCTTAGTTTTGCCATCTGTAAAACTGGGATACAGACCTGATCTTATCTACCTAGCGGAGATATTTTCAGACCACAGATGACAGCGGTGGAAGGTTTTGAAATCCGTAATGAATATTCCAGAGGTCATGATCATGATAACAACGAGAGTCTTCTTCTCACCCCTCACTAATCCATGAGGTGGGTCTCTGTTGAATGCAGCAAGGACTCAATTCTTAGGAGAAGCTCGGTCACTGTTGTCGGGAAGGCAGCCATGGTTTCACGGTGTGCATCTTTAGAGGGCCATCATGATGCTTTTAGAACAGGCCCACAGAAATGAATCTCGACCACAGGTGGGGGGATTTAATAGTTTGAAAGGACATGCCCGGTCTTTGAGATGAAGACCTTCTAAAATGCCTCCTATGAGCTCCTTGTCTTTTTCCCACTTGCCCTCCCACGAGCTTTCATGGATCCTCTTATTCTGACGAGCTAACAGTTTCTCTTTGGGCCTTGACATGTTTCATCTTCTTTGTGATCATCATCCTCATTGTCAAGTTAAGATACATCTCTGAGCTGCCAAATGCTTAAGTATAAACATGCACCATACATTGTGTCTTCCAGTAATCATACAACCGTGATGATGGTGAATGCTGACCCAAGGGGAAGGGCCTGGAGGAATGACAAACTAAGCTACAGACGGGACTAGAACTCAGGATTCCAAATCGTGTAAAAGGGCTCCATAATAAGATTCTGACCGAGATGGGGCAAAATGGTATTTGACTGCATGAACGCAAATTTGAGGAAATTAAAACTAGTTAAAGACTAAGTCGTACAATAATTATCCTTTATAAAACAACTACCAGATAAGAATGGCATGCGAGAGCCCATCAAATCTAGACCTTGCCTGTCTTTTCACCTTAGTTTGTCAGCCACTAGACACATTTACTCTACATTTCAAATAATGAAATGGTCCCTTTCTTTGGATGCACAATATTTTTAGGCCTTTGTATATTTTTACATGCTATTGTCTCTGCTGGGACTCTCTCCTGTCTCGATCTCAGGAGCTGAGTATTGTGATGGTAATTCCATGCCTGCCTCCTTCATTATCCATAAGCCTCTTGAGAGCAGAAACTTGTCCCGTTCATTTCTATATTTTCAAAACTCAGTCAGGTGCCGGCATATAGGGTGCATTTAGCAAATGTATGTATTGATCATTGGTGCCCAACAGAACTTGTGTGATGATGGGAATCCTCTGTATCTGGGCTGTCCAATCCAATAGCTGCAAACCATACACAGTGACTGGGCACGTGAAATGTGGCTAGTGCAGCTGAAGGGCTTTTTTAAAAAAAATTGTAATTAATTTAAGTAGATAATGTGTCTAGATATAGATACTATATAGATAATATAGATAATAATGGGAGAATGGCCAAGTGATTCTAAAGCAATGGTGGTCAGCTGCCATGACAAGGGGACTGCTTGGGATAGAAGGGACATCTGGACCGCGCCCTGCATTTTTCCCTTACACAAGATGGTCATATACGCCCTCAGCCAGCATGGAAGCCTGAAGACACCGGCACCCATAAGCTATACGTTCTCTCTCTGCCTTGCCTCCACCCCTGAGTGGTTGATACATTCCGTGTAGTTGGTGCCCGTAAAATGAATCCTTTCTCTAGTGTGAAGAAGCCTTAGGGAAAGGAACTGAATCAAGGAGGAGAGAATGAACAGCTCAGGGGCGGCTGAAGAAGCTGTTCTAATATGAGACGATGCTATAAGGCCCCCCTCCTGGGTGGAATCATCTTGCCTTTGGCATAGTTATTTCTACAAGGCCAAGGAAGGTACAGGGCAGCCAGGGAGAAAGAGCATGTCTGGGTCGGAGAAGAAAAAGAGCACTTCAGGGTCACTAGTTGGAACAAACTGAAACCGAACACAGCTGGAGGTCATGCTACATGCTTTCCAGATGCCTCCCTGGAACCGGTTCCTATTATATCTCTGCAAAGGAGGTGCTTGAAATAAAAGCGACATCGCCACAACTGCATGGCCATGTAACTGCGATCCTTCAGAATCAGTGCCCATGCTGGGGGGTACCTCATTGATCACCGCCCGGAAGGGTTTTCTCCATGGCTTCAGAAGATGCACGAGTCCCCTGAATTGTAGGTAAATGTTGTGCATGTAAGTGTATCCCAGAAAGATGGCTCTTAACATTCATAAAAATTTCAATGGCATTTATAAATCAGAAAGGACTCAGGACTGCTGTTCTGTTTCATATTCCACCTACCGGGTCCCATGTGAAGAACGTGAGGCTCGGAGAGCAAAAATGACATTGCCCAGACCATGCGCGGAGCCATGTGGCAGATCAAGGATGAAAGGGAAGGGAATCGAGGGTAGGGATTACAGTTACTCATTAGAGACCCTATCCCATGTGCCCCAATGATCAGCACCTTTGGAAGTTGTTTCACCTAATGTTCACTTATCATGTCAATGTCCACCTTTACTTCTCCAGCCTCTACAATATATCATGAGAAACTCTGTAATGCCTGGTTGACTACCAGAGCTAATGTCACGTCTTCATGATTCCCAATGGCCACTGGGAACTGTAGAGTTAACACAAATAGTCTGTGTATTCTCACACGAACAACAGTATCTATAGACTGAACAAAATATGTTTTCCACATATGTAGGAGCATGTCATAATAAATGTAGACACTATGGGGATAAACAAAATGCAGATTTATTTAAAAATTAACTTATTTGAAACGAAGCATAAAAAGTAAAACAACTGCAATTGGGGATATAAGCTTTGAAATATTTTGATGCCATAAGGGGCACCTGCATCCATAAAAGTATGAATCACTGAAGCATGTCCACTGCTCTTCCCTGGTTTGACCATCCTGAGACACTGAGTAAGTTCAAATTGATATGTTCTTAATAAAATTCTTGTTTCAAATGCTTTCTCTATTCCTCAAATCTAGGTAAGTTATTGATATTCCTCAAGTGAAGACACCCCATCCTACAATGAGGAACCCCGATTCCGCCAGGCATTCGCTGAGGTTGCTGCCACTTAGAGGAAGCACATGGGTTTCTGACTTTCAGGATGATCGAGTCTAGTAACTATCATTTCTAGGGATATCGGCTTCATCACTGGGCAGGCCGGTTAGGGTTAGTGCACCTTCTTCGGAAGTGGGGACAACTGGTACAGCTAGACGCTCTGACGGGAAAGTGGCCCAGGCTGATTGGATCACACGGTGTCAACTGAGTAACAGACATACTGTCTCATCCAAGGCCCCAGAAGGAAACAAATGGCCAGTGTAGACAGCTTGGTTTACTTATAATGAAGGTGCCATTTCTTATGCCTTCTGTTTAGTTTATTCTCCTTGGGGCTTTTCATAAATAAAAACTAACTTGTGGATTATACAGTTACGAACATTTAAAACATATATTTTGGGACACACCAGTTGTTTCACATCATAGTTTTCCCCTTAAAGACCTTAATTAAATTCTAGGCCGAGAAAGACCCAAGGGAAGAGGACCACACACTGTACTTTAAACTTTTTTCAGAGTTGATGGATGGTGCCCTCACAGTAGTCAGATTCTTAAAGAATGCCCCCCCTCTGCCACCCATCCCAAGACATTCCCACTCATTGTTGTTTGTTTAGACATCTACAGACAGGGACCCCATTCAGCAAGTAGAGCGCAGAGGGCCTCCTTCTGCCTGAGTATCAGGGGAAGATGGACAAGCGGCCCTGGTCCTTCTCTAGAAGGCACAAGTACCTCTCCCTGTGAAGGCTGTGGGATTGCTCGATGAAAGGATGTGCCCTTCAGGAAGTGAGTGCCAGCAGGGGCTGCAGAGGTGGCAGAGTCACCCTGATTGCTCGTTGTTATATGGAAGTGTTTACTAGAGAAACACATTCAGATTTTGCTGAGGGTTTATTAAATAGAACTGAGTGGCTCAAATACCCAGACCATCACCTCACCCAGGCTTGGCAGGGCTTGACTCCCCAGTGTTTCACATCCCCGCAGTCAGTGTAGGTTTCAGTGCTCTATGCCTTTCCCTCTGCCCATGGCCATCATCTGTAACATCGCTGTCCCTTTAGTTTAAGTGTTTTTTTCTCTATTGCGATGCCGCCCATCCTCACATCTCAATTTAAGCTTCTTTCATCCCTTATCAGAAATTGGTTTACATATTTTTTGCATCCCTTTTTGCATCCCTTATCAGAAATTGGTTTACATATTTTTTCCCAGAAACTAGTTTTGACAGTGATATGTGGGGCATAATCACGGATATTTTGATTGTTGATGAGAAGGGAGAGAAGACTGTACTACCAAGGTGAAGGAAAACAATGAGGAATGAAGAAGAAACCTCTCTGTATCGGCCTACTTTAAAATGTATAGGGAGGATTCCCCATCGGCTTCTTGAGAGTTGAGTTTCAGGTGTGAGAAGTATTGGTGTAACTAGAGCACCAAGAGTACTTCACTTCATGGACATTTCTCTTAAGAAGTCCTGCTTTTAGCTTCTAAACAAAGGCATCAGGAACTAACAAGTGCTGACCGCACTCTTACCTAAAGCAAGATTTCTTAATACTCTGATTTCAAGTACACCCTGTGTGTGATACACTCTTGGAATTGTT
>NW_011888809.1:6254092-6260245 GCF_000151845.1 Pteropus vampyrus
ATATATTTTTTATATTTATACATTTATCAGCAGACTCATATATGCTGTTAGTTCTTCTCGACTTTCTGTTCCCATGTGAGTGTAAAATTTATGTTGGGTTCTGCAAAAGACAGACCCTTCCCTCTCAAGGCTTTGGCTCACTATGAGGTTTCACAGAGTCATAAACTACCCGCGCACAGCACAGGTTGGACAAATGGGCAGAATAGGGAGTGTCGACAAGGACGAGCCATTGGGAGGTGCTGCTGTTAATGGTTCTTGGGCTGCAAGGCTTTCAGGGAGCTCTTGCAGTGAGTGGCTGGTCTTCAACACCCCAAGCGACTCTCGCTGTGACTTTTTCTGCACTCACCCTGGTCCTAGCAGTAAAGCCTAAAAATAATTGAATTTTCTAGGAGTCTCTTCTATAAGAACAAAGGATCTGTCCTGTTCTCACTCACATGCTTCTTATTTTATCTCTTGTCAGGAACCCCAGGTAATTCCGGCAATTGCAGGCTATCTCAGAATATGGCTGTTTCCTTTTTGGTTTCTGGGTCACGTCCAGGTCACTTTTATGGAGGACCTTTTGCATTCTCATACTGTGCTATCAAAGAGTTCACCAACTGGGAATATCCGAGTCCTAACAAAGTTACGTTAAGGAATGAAGGAACAGTATTAGTATTCATTTGACAAATATTTGTGTATAGAAATAGGAATAGGTGTCAGAAATAGAACTAAATAGTCTTTGCCGTTGAGAAGCCCACAGCATGGTGGGAAAGCAGACCTGTAAACAGATAATCACAAAACTGGTAATGGTGTCAACAAACGGGTATGCATGAAATATGACGCTAGGATAGGGAATAAAGTCATCTCTTGTACCAGAAGGAGTCATAAAACAGGTGAGACCTGAACTAAACTATAAAGAATGATCCGGGGTTCATCAGGCTGGGCAAGGGGTAAAAAAAAATTCAGACAAAAAATAGCATATACAACATTGTGGAAATGGATATTATGGCTAATCTACTACTCTAACTCAAGTGGAACAAGATGTAGATTATATTTCCCTCTAGAATCATTGCAATTTCCCTTTCACTTATTGGGTGTTTATTTTGAGAGAGAAATAGATAGATATGAAAGAGAAGGAGGGAGGGAGAGAGGGAGAGAGAGAGAGAGAGAGTGAGAGAGAGAGAGGGAGACAGGGAGAGAGAGAGAGAAAGAGAGAGATCAATTTGCTAGACTGTTGCTTATATTAACATGACATAGCAAAAACATGGGTAGAATATCTTTCAAAATTATTGATTCATCTGTGGCAACACCTACTGACTTCCTATTGCTGAAACTGTGAAATTGAGCCCGGAATGAAACTTTCTACATTAAGCCTTAGTCATTGAGCCCACTGCACAGTGCTTCCTGGAATCCAGGCAGCTGCCTAGCTCAGGATTCATTCTTTTTGTCTTCTCCAGGCCGGTGAAGCACTTTGAAATGGAGCCCTCTGATCTGAAGAGCATATGAGCATGAGGTTCTCTGCTGAGTTCAACATAGGTGAACTATGGAAAAGATGCTCCATGAGGCTCCCAAGGGAGGTGGACTTCCTAGTCCGTCAAAGTTGGTGAAGGGCCCTAACCGTCCAGCGATCGTCCACAAAAGGACTCTCCCTGAAGGGTAAGCCCTGGATGAAACGTAATTTATGGAAACAATGGTAGTGCCAAGGCAGGACCTGGCCTCTTCCTTGATCCTGGGCTCTGAGTAACTCCTGTGGGAAGGCTGCCTGACCATGGCTGTCAGAGGTGGTGTCCAAGTTCTGATTTAAAGGAAGCTGCAGAGAGCCAACTGCAGGTGTGGGCATGCCCCTTCCTTCACCCAGAGACCTTCTGGAGGAAGTTGTGCTTTCTGAAAAAGGCCTAATGAAAAAGATCAAGCTCATGCAGAGGCCCTGCTGTGCAGGAAGATTGCTTCCAAGAAGCTATTCATTTTTAGTTTCACAACTGTGCATTTGGTCCCCACACAATTTATCTTCATGCAAAATCACATACCTGTGTGCCAGATGTGCACAGCTGTATGTGAGCAACTGCTGATCTGTCTGGATCACATGCCAAGTGCCTGTTTCTTTAAAATAGGGTGGGTTGGGATTTGGGCCGTGTGAAAATTTCATTTTGAAACCAGAAACCGAGCAAGCCCTGGCTACGCGGAGGTTTGAGTATAGCATGATGATGAACCAAGGTTGAATTAGTCTTTTCCAGGACCCCCCAGAACCTCCCCCTTTCGCGACCCCTGTAATTCAGCTGCAATCTGGATCTGCAGAGGTCCGGCTATCTGGAGACTCAACCCTGCCAAAGCGTGCGGCCCTTGTAAATGCCTGTGGTGAAATTGCAAAACCTCTGCCCAGCCCTCGGGAGCTCTTGGAGCAGAATGGAACTTGACATTTTTAGTTTGTGTTTCAGTTTTCACCCTCTGGACTCCGAAGCAGCAAGACCACGAAACACTCGACGAGGCCTACCACCCCAGCGGCCGGGGCGCGACCATCCGCAGGAGGGCGGGGATCCCAGGCGATGGGAGGATCTTCCTGTCATCCCCCATCGGGGACCTGCATGGACGTTTTCCTCCCGGTCTTGCTGGCCTCTCATGGCCCATGACAGTCAATATTAAAAGGGATCCGGCATCATTTTGTCACTCCATGACCGATTTATTGAGTAGTCATTAATGCTAGGTGTGCGCTAAGCATCATTAGGACGTAAAGTGCTTGCCTGACACGTAATAAATGTTCAATATACGTGAGTTGCTGATGAGGTTATTGAAGAATTGCCATTTCCCCACTTTTTGAGGCCTACCAGATGCCAGGTACTGTGCATAAAGTCTCCCCTTAATTCTCACAACTCCATAAGGCAGACACTATTATTACTGTTTTACCGATAGGAAAATAGGCTCAGGGAGTTTACAGAACTTACTCAAAAGTCATATATCTCCTACACGGTGGAGCCAGGTTTAAGATTCAGCTATGTCTGACTTCAAATTCTGTCCTTCTTCCACTATGCTGCTGCCATGCCTGTTCTCTCTTGGCTACTATCAGAGTCCTAAGAAAAGTCTTCTACATCCAGGAGTACACCGCATGTGCTTCTCCTGGCCCCTGGGCCATGCCGCTTTACTATGGACCTGGGTGGAGGCCTGCAGTGCGTCTTCTTAGTTGTCCCACCTCTCAGTTCCATTCTGGTTCTCACACGGGCAGGCACTGATAAATCAGCCCACAGTAAAAGGCTCAGTTTGAATTTCAGCAAGATTCTCTAAGAACAATAACCAGATGCAATTCAACTCACATCATGTCCACATAAGGAATCCATTCCAAGAAAAGTCAGAGGATGCACTGTGATTCTCAGTCAGATGAATGACTTCTAATCTTCCCTGGGCTCGTTTCAGAACTCAAAGAAGAAATAACATCTAGATTAATTTTAGAGTTCAGTCTTTGAATCCGGTCTCAGGAAGAACGCATGTATAATTCAGTCTTACAGTGATGACCCCCTTAGATCACAGATCACTCATGGGGAGTGGCTCCTTCTAGACACCTGCCACACTCAAGGCAATTCCCTCTCTTCAGTTTCAAGAACTATTTCAGTCTTTGCTTTCTTACAAGCTACTCAGAAGAGAGCCAGGCCGCCATTCTGAGAGTAAAACAGGATCCTCCAGGAATTACATCATTTATTTTTCAACAAAGATTAATTTAATTTGGTTTAGTTTAACAAGAGTGTATGATCGTAGATTTGATAACCAAATAAGATGCCTTGACGTAAATTTCAGTCTTGGTTTAGCTTTCTTCCAGTGAGAAAAACAAAGACTCTCAAAGGTAATTGGTATATCACCTCTCCAAGGGGGCAAAAAGGGTAGGCTTTCAATTTTCTTAAACATAAAACTTAAAATCCACATATAATAATAAACAAATGGTTTAAGGCATTTTATGTCATAAATGTGCTGCCATTATTTAGTTATGAATTTTCAGGTTCAGGAATTATGCTAAAACCCAAGGGTCATTATGGAATGTCTGTATATTTGATTTCCAAAGCTCCAGATAGATTTTAACGTCTTCAATGTTATACCACAGGCATTCCCCAAGCTATTTCTATATCCTTAGAGACGTGTCTTAATAACAGGCCTCCGTGTCTTCTGCTTAGTGCAAAGTGTGAATAATAGCTCCAAAAAGAAGAATATGTGTGTGTATGTACACACACACACACACACACACACACACACACACACAAATTTTTCTTAACTTTAACATATGTTCCCACAAGGCCAACTGTTTGAACTCAATACAGTTAACAACTTAGGAAGAGATTCATTGAAATTTCTAGGTCTCTTCATGGCCAGAGTTACTTTGTAAGGAGACCCTAAATGTGGAATAATCAACATGTTAAAGTAATCTAGATGTTTATGATTTGATAACTCTTTGGTGCATTGTTTAACAGCATGTTTTCAATTTACTTTCCTTCAAATAGCTCCAAATAACCCCATGATTTTGGATGATTGATTATGGGAATGCTGCTTGTACAGTACATCCAAGGTAATTTTAAAATTACATCTTCTTTTCATTGTTAAGGGGTAAAATCACTTGCAGGTCTTGACATGATTTATCAGGGAAAGGGGGACAAAGGGTCAGTCTTGGACTCACTCTATTAGAATATTATTATGTGAACCCAGAAGTAAAGCATTAGCCTTCATGTAAACTGGGTTCCAGTCTCAACATGCTCAAAAAACAGTTCGATGGCCTTAGACAAAATCCTTAACCACTTTCCTTCCATATAAAAACCAACGAAACAACGAGGGAAGGAATCGAAACCTTCCCTAGAGATTCGGATTCATTATAATTGGGGCAAGGCCTAGAAATCTGTATTTTCTGCTAAGCACCTGAGATTTATAATTAAACAAGTTTGGAAAGTACTGGATTACATAACTTCTAAGTCCAAATCTAAAGTTCTACAACTCTAGAATGAAGTTTTCCTGTCCTCGATATTTTTTCTTTCAAAATAATGATTTTATTACATGATGGCAGCCTTCCTTCTCCATGTGGCTGATGTACCTTTCTCTAAGATGCTGTGCTCAAGCTCGTATGTAACTGACCGGTTTAATCCTGTGAACTTTACACTGTCACCACATTAGTCATGGTTATTAATCTTACCTGCAGCAACAGACGAATGCCCCAATCTCAGGGTCTTAACGCATTAATGTTTTGTTTCTCGCTCATTAAAATCTCTTTCCATCTTGTAACAATGCCATCTGGAACATGTGTCCTTCACAAGAAGACAAAGACAGACACTGGATCTTACATATCATGATGGGAAGTGACTCATGACACTTCTGTTCACAGCCTATAGGTTAAAATATGTCACATGGCCCCGATCTAACTGGAAGACTAGAAAATATAAAGGGACAAAAGCAGATCTAATAAACAAAACTCTCTCTGTCACAGTAGGGGATCTAAATTTTACAGCTCTAGGCAACTGGGGCTTATCAAGGCCAATTAACAGAGTGATTGCTCCTAAAGAATGTCACTGATGAAAATGTCATCTGGTATTTCATTCAGAAAAGGAGGCCTGCATTATTCACCATAGCCAAGAAGTGGAAACAACCTAAATGTCCATCGATGGATGAATAGATAAAGAAAATGTGGTGCGTGTGCACGCACGCGCACACACACACACACACACACACACACACGCATGCACGCACGCACACAATGGATATTATTCAGCTTTAAAAAAAAATCTTGCCACATGTAACTACAGGGATGAACTGAAGGGCATTATGCTAAGTGAAATAAGCCAGTCACAGAAGGACAAATACCGCATGATTCCACTATATGAGGAATCTAAAATAGTCAGACTCATAGAAGAATAGAGTAGAATGGTAGTTGCCAGAGGCTCAAGGGACAGGGGAAATGAGAGGCATTATTCAATAGGTATAAAATCTTTCCATTTAACTCCTCCCCTCCCCAAATAAAATAATTTACTGATGAAAAGATGTCAAACACAAATTTACAAATAATAATGAAATATAAAATACTCCTTATTGAATAAAAACAGCATGGCTTCCAAGAATAAAACATGTTTTTCCATAGAAAGAAGAGTATTTTCTTCCAAATATGTAACTAGAGAAATGATATTTTCGAAGTTGTTCTTGCTACTCTGGCTTCGT
>NW_011888809.1:6262245-6264403 GCF_000151845.1 Pteropus vampyrus
TAATCAATAGGCCAATCTTTTACATATGTTATCACCTTTCATTCTCATACTTATGAGAAAAATATAGCCTGATAGAGGTTAAGGGATTTGCTCAAATTTGCACGTCCAATAAGCAGCACCTCAGAATCAAGCCTGTGTTGGTCTCACTCCTCAGCCCCAAATGTCATGCTTGAAGCTAAACCAAGGCACCCATGTGGTCCAAAGTCAGAAGCCATAATCGAAGGGATGAACTCTTTTGGATTGTTCATAAGAAGGTTCTTCAAATGACAATATAACTACCGACTTGGACTAGGCAGTTGTACAATGTGGACTAGCCCACATTGTGAGGAAGATTTCGTAGAAGAGAAGCATCGTACCAGCCGGGTCTGCTACAGCTAGACTTGTACATAAGCAAAAAAAAAAAAAAAAATTATCAGGTTTCAGCTGCTGTTATTTTGGGTTTATGTTACTCACAGTTGAATCTAATCTTAACTGATACAACCACTATCCCACAAGAACAGTGGCAGAAAAACATATATTACGTATCCATCACATAAATCCACTTTTATAAGGGAATGAAGTCAAATTATTACCACCCATAAAAAGGTGTTTCGCAACATGACCCAGGAACTGAGAGGCACCGTTTGTTTGCTGGTTTTCCCTGTCTGCTCGTCTCACAGTCTCCCGTGCATGGCTCCCCCTGGCCTCAGTGGACACAGATGTCAGAGCACAGTTTGCATGGTGACAAAATATGAGTATCCAGGACCTGAAGAGCCTCAAAGGACGACGCATGGATTGTCAAGGCTCGGTCAGCAGCGAACTTTCTCCAGCTCTGCAGTCGCGAGCAAGGTGAAGAGCTCTCTCGTTTTCTCCTTTTACTAAGTTTTCTAGGAGAAGTTAGAAAAAAGACAACGGTGGATGAGTGGACTAGGAGAAGAATGAAAAATGAACCAACTAAATTCTTCACTGAACAGAATAGTTCAATTGAAAAAAAAAGAAGAAAAATGTAGGATACTAATTTGAACCATAGCCCCATGTCTAATGCTTTTAGCCAAGGAAAGGAGAGAAAAGCAAAAGAAATCTGAGTCAGAGAGAAGATGTCATGGTGAGTTTCAACGGGATGAATTCCTTATTAATTCTAAGGAACACGATGCAACGTGGATTTAATTATACAAGTCAACCCACCCACATTCCTCTGTTGCTTTTCACACACATGGGCTTCTGAGAACGATGAAAGGTGGGTGGGGAGAAAGGGAAAAGGAGGAAGATCAGGGTTGCTAAGGCCACGGAGAAGGCGGCTCTCCCGCAGGGCGCAGGCGCACTCAGCCTCCCTTCCTAAACGTGAGAGGCGCCCGTGCCCCTCTCCGGTCACTACGATAGCCTCGGACGCTGTCAGCCCTCGGCTGATCCATTTACTGTAGCTTCAAGGACACTTTTCTAGTTTGTTCTATTTACTGTGAAGACGAGATTTTTAAAATTTTGAGGGATGGAGAGAAGGAATATCACAAGGGGGATAGAAAAAAATTTCTCAGCCGCTTTTTAATTTCCTGGGGGATGCGTAGCACAATCTCACCAAGATTTTCACTAAGAACAGACAGATCTATTACAACTGAAGAGTTTCAATGTATAAGCAAAAAATTAAATTTATATTTTTAATAACGATTGTATATTTAAGGAGTAAAACATGATTATACACACACGCACAAGATATATAGTGAAATGATGACTAAAGTTAACCCCATCTCCACATTTTGTTTTTGTGGTGAGCATGCCTGAAGTCTACTTTCTTAGCAAATGTCCAGGATACAGTATAGTTTTATTAACTGTCGTCATCACGCTGTACGTTAAATCTCAAGACTAATCCATCCTACGTAACTGCAGCTTTGCTGAAACGCCATTCTGCTTTCCGGGACTTATTTCCTGTGCTGTAATCGACAACAAGCCAATATCTATACAGGCGAAGACATCGACAGTTTCCCGAAACCAGGGCAGCACTGTTTCCTCCTGCTTTTTCTTTTCACGTTCCGGTAACACCCCGGAGAATTCTAGCTGTTAGAGAGCCCCGTTGACCATTCTATGACTTTAGTTAACCATTTCCGGATGTCTTTACACTATTAGACAGAGGGAATTCCCTCAGGTGGGAGGGAATCCAGCGGTAGAATGATGGGCCCATAATGTC
>NW_011888809.1:6264453-6269320 GCF_000151845.1 Pteropus vampyrus
CCAGGATACAGTATAGTTTTATTAACTGTCGTCATCACGCTGTACGTTAAATCTCAAGACTAATCCATCCTACGTAACTGCAGCTTTGCTGAAACGCCATTCTGCTTTCCGGGACTTATTTCCTGTGCTGTAATCGACAACAAGCCAATATCTATACAGGCGAAGACATCGACAGTTTCCCGAAACCAGGGCAGCACTGTTTCCTCCTGCTTTTTCTTTTCACGTTCCGGTAACACCCCGGAGAATTCTAGCTGTTAGAGAGCCCCGTTGACCATTCTATGACTTTAGTTAACCATTTCCGGATGTCTTTACACTATTAGACAGAGGGAATTCCCTCAGGTGGGAGGGAATCCAGCGGTAGAATGATGGGCCCATAATGTCCCAGGGCATCCGCATCTGAATTCAGTTGAAGACAACAACCATCAACAACCAACAACAACAACAACCAACAACGATAACAATGGGCTCTTTTAAACAAAGGGGATACTATACAGCGAGTTATACACTTAGAAAAACCTTGAAAGGTTTCAGGTAGGCCTCCATGAATGACTCTCAGAGCTACACCTCTGAACTGGTCCTTCAGGGTAGCTGCCACCTCTCCCACCATCAGGAAAATGGAGGATGGGAAAAATACAACTGAAACATGGCTCTGGGATTACATGGTCTTAACCATAATCCAGGAATCTAGAAACCGCCTTCAGAAAAATTGAATTTAGAGCTACACTGCATTTTGATACATCTGCGCTCAAAAAAAAAAAAAAAAAGTGATGTCATATACTACCTCTTAATACCCATAAAGCTCAGGGACTGGACACTGGGGTGTCTCCTCAAACTAGGGGTAGGAAGGATGGGGTTGGTGCGCATGACCGTGTTCACTGCATTCCACCTTCCCAACATCCTGGGAGTGCATCTAAAACCTAAATCACATTCGGAGTCCTGGTCCCAAGGGAATATGTCTTTAATTCTCCAGTCCCTGTAGTACGAGAAAGCGTATTAGAAAGATTGCATTCAAATGTCTTTCAATAATGACCCATTCTTTAAAATTAGATTTATTTTAAGGTCATTGTAGATTCATATTCAGTTGTAAGTAATGATACAGAGATCCTATGCACTCTTCACTTAGTTTCCCCCGAGGCCAATGTCTTAAAAACCCACAGTACAATATCACAACTAGGATATCGACGTTGGTACAATCCACTGGAATTAAGGTTTCTCAGTTTTACTTGTGAGTGTGTGTGTGTGTATTTGGTTCTCTGTACTTTTATCACATGCTTAGATTTGTGTATTTGTCACTATAGTCAAGATATGCAACAGGCATCTTGCTGTGTTCAAAAGCCAGGAGTGACTTATAAAAGAAGGCAGTGGGCTCTCTTGCACGGTTCCTAAGATGGCTTTGAAGATGACTTCTTCTGCAATTCTGGAAGAATTTTGCTTTGATAACTTTCTAGTGATCATTGTACGGCCTCCTGTAGTAACAACTTAGACTGCACTCCTGCCACCATTTTGGTGTCTGTTTGAGATAAAGTTAATAGTTAGGCCTCATGGTTTTTATTTATTTTTGGAGTAATAATTATTGGTTCTTGTGCACGGCGGGTGGGTCGCAGGGGCTCTTGGATAAGCCAGACAGGGTCTCTGCTCTAAAGGGGCTCACAGTAGGAAGTACCATTTTCATAGAACCTGCCTTCTTTTCTTTCCACCTCCAATCAGGCATAGAGTTTCGCTCATTTTGGCCTCTTGCTCTGCTCCCTTTCTCCAGCTTCCCCAAATTGAGGCTCTCATTGTATCAAAGTCTTAGCCACGCTGAACTCTCTGGGCACCTATTCACCCTCACAGAGCTTTGGAGTTCATGATATTTCCCGTAAAGAAATGACAGCTTCCTAGTCCCAGTCAATAACATTTGCCATCCTTTTCCAAGAGCCAGTTATGAAAACTGAGAGCTGGAGGCAGAGTGTACTCATTCCCATTCCCTAGGCTTGCAAAGGCACATACAGAGATTGCAGAGTGCTGGCACAGAGTGGGCGCTTAAAAATGCCAGCTGTAATGATTATTCCTGCACAGGAAAACTTCCCTTCCCCAATCCCCACCCTTTCTTGAATTCATAGTTATATCTTCCTTCAAGCTCAAAACCTCATTGTCTGAGAAGCGTTCTCCTACTTGTCCCATCCAATTGCTCTCTCATGCTGTCCTTGACAATCATTGTTATCCTCTATAAAGTGCCCTTCTAAGTTATATATTCTTCATGTCCACTGTCTCGCTTAGGAACTATTGATTCAGTTCCTACTGCCCCTAAGAAAAAGCCTCTACTTCATTATGACATCGAAGACATTTAAATGCCCTTCTGTCTGTTCATCCATCCTAGGAGGCTCATCCCAGTAACTCCTCTACAAATATCCTGTTTTTTTTTTTTTATTACAGGATGGCTTGCCATTTTCTAGAATATACCATGCAATGCCACATCATGGCTTTGCATAGGCTATTCCCTAAGCCTGAAAGTATCTTCACACCTTGTTGGCCAATCAAAATCTCAACTCAAGGCGACTCAAACGTCTCCTATTCTGTGAGGCTTTTTCTGATCTATGACTTATCTTTCTCCTCTTGGTACCTCTTAAGAACCTGTAATTACCTGTGCTATGGTCCGTGCCATAAATCAACTGTAATATAGTTTGGTGAGTATTTGAAGAAAGAGCAGTGAGACAGAGATTGAGTATGTCTGTGTTTCTATCTCTAGAACCTTATACAGGCACTGAGGGGCACAGTGGCACTGAGGGACACTGGGACACAATGCATGCTCTAGAGTCTTTATTAAGATTTAAGCCCTCCGGAAGAATAGCAAAGATCTGTGGATTGAAGGTTGCGACTCTAGGTCACTGGGTTTGCAGTCTTCAAACAAAATAGAGATAAAGTCTGTTTTTGTGTTAAGAAAAATTCTGGGTAATTGGTAAATTGGGTTTGAACTGGAAGAGAATGAAGATTCAGGACCCTATTTTGGGACACTGGTTTTTTAGAGAAGGAAGAGGCTTGAGATGAAATAAAAATTTCACTTGGCCACCCTTCAACTCGCTTCCTGGTAACCTGTTTCAATTTTTTTTTCTGTTGGAGGATAGCAATACTCTAAAGTCCAGATTATATTTTAAAAAGTCCAGTGAACAACTATAATGACTGAGAAATCTATACCCATAAGCGGGGGACCCTGGGGTGGTGGCAAAAGCAACAGGAATAAAGGTAATCAAAGAACAGCTTAGCGCAGCAGCAGCCGCTGGGCTAGGGGCCCACCAGAAAGCTAGCAGCTATGATGGATGCCATGGGTTGGGCACCTCCTCCGAACCTGGCACGTTGCCAGGTGCTTTATATGCATTACAGTTAACCTTTGCAACGATGACCTAAAATAGATACAATCCACATTTTGCGAATGAAAACGCAGAGTCTCAGCATGGTGAGGCGGCTTGCTCAGGCACGCTGCTAAGTACCAGTCTGGATTTGCCTGTAAGGCCCTGGTCTTCCTGCCTCCCCAAAGAGAGGACACGTGGGAGGACAGGTGTCCTGGGAACCTCTGGGAATGGAGGAACTGAAGGAGAGGCCGTTGCTCTTGTTATTTGTGCCATCGTCTCCAGGCTCCCATGGTCTGGGGATACTGGCAGGTGTGCAGTGAGTGCTAGTGGAATTAAACTGAATGGAGTTGATACTAGTGTGACAGTCTAAGCCTGATATCACCACCCATAAGGTATTTAGGAACCTCTGTGCCCTCTAAAATTTATTTCTAGCATCTTTTGGCAGGTAAGTGAAGTTCTCAGAGTCACCTGTGAATAAGGAAGGTGTCCGCTGAATGTCTCCTTTTATTTTTGAAGGTAGGAGGGAGGCTCCCTCTTGCCTATCAGTGGTGTAAAATCAGCCTCAGTAGAGAAATGAGTGACCAGTCATCAACATGGTTTGGACGAATCCAGCTCAGCAGGCCAAGGCCATGAAACTAACAACCAGCACCACCTCCAACAACAAACGCATGCCTACTACTGCCATTCCCCGCCCCCTCCCCGCCCTGCTTCCCTTGGATCAGTCTCAGATCACCCACGACACCGCCTGTGTCTTCCCCATGTTATATGAATGGCAGCAAACGGCTTCTCTACCACTCCGCCGACCTGGTCTGTGCCACCACGACCACCTCTGCCTGGTCCCCTCTTGTCACCTCTCAGTCTGGCAATAGGCATCTGTGCTTGCTTGGCTTCCTGCTCCTCCCTTGGAATTGAGGGCTGTCCTTAATTGACGGTATATCAGATTCCAAGCCCTTAGGTATCGCCCAGGAGCCAGTCTCTAAATGTGGCTTGGATTTTAAACCTATAATTCACATGTTGTTCTGGAGCTTACATTTTAAAAAATTTATGAGCCTCTTAAAATAACAACCGTGTGTGACCAAAACACAGGATGAAATGAAGTTTTAGTGTCTTCATCGGGAGTTGTGCGAGGTCATGGGAGCCGAGAGCCTAAGCGGCCGGGGATTCATCCCGTCCCCAGCCTTCATGCCAAACCACCCATGGGGGACACTTAGGGAAAAAGGTCATCTGTAAATCGACAGAGATTTCAATATTTTAAATCTACCAAAGTGAGGGACCACCAAGTCTCCTTGTGAACATGTCATATTTTAGGACTGGATGTTTCTAAAATTTTGGACAAGAGAAGTCTGAATTTCAGAAACGCTGGTGGCTTTGTGGGTTGCTGGGAGCAAATCTGACCCTCTTTCCTTGTCTCTAAGCAGTACTGGGGCACGCGGTGCCCAGGGGAGGCGCAGGAAGAGATCTCAGAGATCGGCTACAACAGTGTGGCTTCTACCTCTCTCTACCATGCCAGAGGTAGAAGATACACTGGTGTGTACCTC
>NW_011888809.1:6269370-6275450 GCF_000151845.1 Pteropus vampyrus
GGAGTTGTGCGAGGTCATGGGAGCCGAGAGCCTAAGCGGCCGGGGATTCATCCCGTCCCCAGCCTTCATGCCAAACCACCCATGGGGGACACTTAGGGAAAAAGGTCATCTGTAAATCGACAGAGATTTCAATATTTTAAATCTACCAAAGTGAGGGACCACCAAGTCTCCTTGTGAACATGTCATATTTTAGGACTGGATGTTTCTAAAATTTTGGACAAGAGAAGTCTGAATTTCAGAAACGCTGGTGGCTTTGTGGGTTGCTGGGAGCAAATCTGACCCTCTTTCCTTGTCTCTAAGCAGTACTGGGGCACGCGGTGCCCAGGGGAGGCGCAGGAAGAGATCTCAGAGATCGGCTACAACAGTGTGGCTTCTACCTCTCTCTACCATGCCAGAGGTAGAAGATACACTGGTGTGTACCTCCTCTCCCTTCCCGTCACGGTGTAGTTTACTGTTCAATGCAGCCTCTGAGCTTTCTGTTTCAACAATTTCATTTTTATTTCTAGCAATTAGCTGTTTTGCTATGATATTCACTATATGAAGTGGGTCCTGTATTTGCCTTTAATTTGGGGCAGTTTTGAAGGGATGACTTTCTACTATATGAAGTGGGTCCTGTATTTGCCTTTAATTTGGGGCAGTTTTGAAGGGATGACTGATTCTGGTGTTTTCTTTCCCCAGTTCAGGCTTAGTCAGTTAGCAGGTGATCATGCACATGGTGGCCTATAATGGTTCATGGACTTTCATCTTAGTTTTGATTAAGCTTTGGTTTTCAATTAGAAGATACCCCCTTGTTCTAGTATATCCTCCTGGCTATTTAATGGAGGGAAGTTGCAGACAAAAAATGAGGTTTCTAGGAGTCACAGCACCTACTTGTCCCTGTTCAAGTGATGTGGCCTTGCCTGTCATGCAAAACTCTGCCTTTGCTCCTTCACATATTTACAGAGTGAACACACATTCTCAACCTGACTCTCCTGTTTTATATCATTTCGCCCACTCATCACTTCCACTCTTCAACTGAAAGACATTCTGTTTACTTTTTCCAAATCACATGATGTGAGATAAATGTTCAAATCCTTATTTATGGGCATTTAAAGATTGCAACACTGCTTTTACAAGGCAGCTATTTGATTCCGAAATGGATAAGCTGCAGAGCTACAGTTGGCCTCTGTCAGGGCTACATAGCGCCAGAGACCTAAAGTTGGTTTTGCTCACAAAAAGGTAAACAATGACACACAGACCTGAAAACAAATGGAACCAGAGAATACCCTGCAGAATGCTAGTCGGGTCCATCGGCCTGGGGGTCACTGTGAAACACTGACATTGGGAGACTCAGTGTAGACTCACATCTTCTAAAGGTCATCAGACAGTGGTACTGCCTAATCAAGCTTGTCTATAGCAATGACACTCCAAATAAGTGCCTATATTTATTGACTGGACATTTGGCAGATGTTTAGTACAGTTCTAGTGTTATACAGTTGACTCTTGAACAATGTGGGGGCTTGGGATACCGATCCCCAATGCAGTTGAAAACCCAGTTATAACTTTGACTTCCCCCAAACTTAATTACTAATAATAGCCTGTTCACTGTTGATGGGAAGCCTTACTGAAACATAAACAGTCGATTACCACATATTTTGTATATTACATGTATTATATACTACATTCTTATAATAAAGTAAGCTGGAGAAAAGAAAATATTAACAAAATCATAAGAGAAATAAATTTATAGTATTGAAAAAAGTCAGCATATTAGTGGGCTCATATCATTCAAGAATTATTAATCTAATTCTCACGGTAACCATCGGGACTTATACCCAATCTATAGATGAGGATACTGAAGTGCATAGAGGTGGTACTGCTTGCCCCAGATCACATAATCAGAAAGTGGCAAAGCTGGGATTAAAACCCCAACTCTGTCTCCATAGTTCCTGCTCTTGGCCGCTGTGCTCTGCCACTTCACCCAGGGTAGGGTGTCTTTCTGCCCCCCATAAATGCCTCCAGCAAGCCAGGGCTCCTGTTATTCAAGGGAGCGATTTCTGTTGCTTCACAGAATTTTCAGGACACTTGTTCTCATGTTGAGCTCAATCTGCCTGTTCTTACTTTAGTTTTTGTTCTGTCTCCAGCATCCTCCAGAACAGGGTTTTGCTTTCTTCTTTCCTCCTGACAGCCTCCAGAGACTTGAAGATATCAGTTGAATCTGTCAGCTGCACCTGACTAGTACCTCTGTGGTTAGTGGTAAGAGAAAAACCATCGCACTGAATAATTAAACAACTCTCCACCTCCCTAAGCCTAAGCTAGTGGCGTAAGTCTAGAGGTGAGTCTAAGGCACATCAGAAATGATCTCAAGGAAATAGTCAGGAAATACTCATACCTGACTATTTCCTTGAGATCATTTCTGATAAATAGCTACATATTTCTGTAGCTATTCACAGTGTTGTTTACATTATCCACAAATTAGAACAACCTAAGTATCTAAAATAATGGAATTAATAAAGCATAATTTAACCATGTAACATAATATGTATTCATTAACATTAATGTTTTCAAGGAAACCCTTGTACACTGCTGGTGGGAATGTAAAGTGATGCAGCCACTATAGAAAACAGTATGGAGGTTCCTCAAAAAGTTAAGAATAGAGCTACCGTATGACCCTGGAATCCTTTTGGGTATCTTCCCCCCAAATTTAGAAATAGTTATTTGTAAAGATATATGTACCCCTATGTTCAGTGCAACATTATTCACCATAGTCGAGACATGGAAACAATCCTTTGATGGATGATTGGATAAAGAAGACGTGGTACATATATACAATGTAATACTACTCAGCCATAACAAAGGATGAACTATTGCCATTTTTGACAACATGGATGGACCTTGAGAGTATCATGCTAAGTGAAATAAGTCAGATGGAAAAGGAGAAGAACCTTATGATTTCACTCATATGCGGGATATAAAACAGAAAGCAACAAACAAAGAAACATAGATACAGACAACAGTATGTTGGTTACCAGAGAGGAAAAGGGGGAAATGAAGGGGGATCAAATCTATGTCGACAGAAGGAGACTAGATTTTGGGTGGTGTGCACACGATGCAATGTACAGATGATGTATTATAGAATTGTGTACCTGAAACTTATATAATGTATTAAACAATGTTACCCCAATAAATTTAAAAATTAATGTTTTCAAATAATAGCTAAGAATAGCAAGTTATCATCATGTTCTTTTTTCAAAGTGGAATTTAAAACAATATTTAAGGTATTGTCCCAGTTTTGAAAAAAATTTAAAAAGAAAAAAGCATCCTCACAAGTACACATACCTAGAAAAAGAACAGAAAGAGTCACGCTATCCTACTAATAGTGGATGATCTTATATCTCTTCTTCTAAATAACCTGTATATTTTTCAAATTTTCCAAAATGGGCATTACTTTTGAAACCAGAGAGAATATATTGTGATTGTGTGTGTGTGTGTGTGTGTGTGTGTGTGTGTGTGTATTTTTAAAGATTGAATATATTCAAGTATCACTTCCAGCTGAAGCTGGATTTGAAGACTGAGGAAAGGGGCAAATGGCATTGAAACGGACTGCTTCGACCACCCATTTTGATCCTGATATTTTGGCCCCCGGTTGCTTTGAACTTTCGGATGCATTTTAGAACTCAGCGGCCAGGGAATGTGGCCCCTTCCCTCTGTGCTCCAGCTCCCTCAGACTCATAGTGGACAGTGTCAGGGCTCCACCCCTCTACAGTCCTCAGATAAAATACAGAACACCCAGTGAAGCTCGAAGTTTAGATAAATGACAAATATGGCATGGGACAGAGTTACATTAAAAAAATTATTCCTTGTTTATCTGAAAATCAGATTTAGCTGGGTGTTCCGCATTTTAGTTACTAAATCGAGAATATAAATCTCTTCGGCTTTCCTTTTTACCATTTTTGCAAATATAAAAACATCGCCCTTCTTTTTCACGTGCCCCCCCTCGGAGCACGCCCTTATTAAGTCGCTTGCCCGCGAACCCTGCTCGGGATGCGTTTCCGTGGACTCTGAATTGGGAGAGGCCTTATCCCCCTTCCTCGCCCCAGATCTCTTTCTCTATTTCTCCAGCTCTCTCTTTTTTCAGTTTTCGATCTTTCTCCTACTCTCTCTGCCTATTTCTCAAAAATTCATCTTTCGTTTTTTCATGGATTATCTAAAAAATAAACATCTTCAGGAGTTTTTGTGCATTACTAGTACAAATAGTCATCACAGCACAGGATTGTCCCACTAGAGGCCCACGGAGAGGTGGCCTGGGTCTGCATCAACTTCTTGGCAGCGAGGCCTGACCATGTCTCTCTTCTGTGACCCTCCCTACCTAGATCACTGGATCTTTGCCCCCACTGCCACTTCCCCTACTGGAGCACAGGAAATCCAGCTCCTAGGTCTTCTCACGCTGCTCTGGGCTACACAGGGCTCTGAGGTTGCACTTTGACCCATCTGTGGCGAGCCTCATGGAGCCATTGTGTCCACATCCTATCTACGGCTTTGCTTTTTCGCAGCTTTGCAGTTTGCTCTGGGAGGAAGGTGAAGACGTCTATGGGTACTCAGACTTACGTGGGGAGTTCTACCTTCCCTAATTCTCTCTCCTATAAAAGCTGACCCAGGATGGGGAGTGAATGGGACCCAGGCAGAGAGCAATTTCTGAACTAGTGACTTCTCCTTTCGCCTCCCAGTTGGTGGGATCCTAGATCGTTTGAGGTTTGGTAGAGAGGACAAGAGGTCTCAATACTTATAAACATTTACTTTCTAAGTCTTTCTCTTATCCATAACATCAAGATTACTAAACTTAATTGTTAAGAATTAGCTCTTCCATACACTTCTGACAAATAGTACAATATCTGTGACAAATGGGTTAGTCGGTCAGGTAGGTCGATGGTAGGAAAGGAAACAGAAAAAGAAAAAATATGTTGGTGAATATCTTACATTATGATACCAAACCACATAGTAGGTCAGCAGATGTAGCACAGACAACATAAAAAGAAACCAAATAGAAAATCAGCCAAAATCGAATCAAATCTAATTCAAGTTCCCCCCTGCCGCCCCCCGCCCCTCCCCCCGCACTCTTCACGTGCCTCCTGAAATTTGCTGGTGGCCAGAGGACAGAATAATGTAGAAATCACCTTCTCCCAATGTTAAGGTGACCATCATCTAGTTTGGGAGTAAATCTGAAGCCCCGAATAGCAATAAAGAACAAAAACAGCTCAAGCAAGCAGGCATATCTGCTAATGATGACTTAGGCAACACAGCGAGAAGGAACCATCGGGAGGAGGAGGGGAAGAGATGGGAAAACACCATCGCTACCACCAACCTTAGGTTTTCAATAGAGATGGAAAGAGCTGGGCGACAACTCCTTTCGGACATGGCATGTTAGGGAGTTGGGGGTCAGTGAAGAGGAGATGCAACTCTTGTTTAAAATTCTGCTGTCTTTAGTTTTCCCCATGTCACTCATACATATATTCATAAAACTGCTTGATATAAATGGAAAGATCATTCTAGTTTGATTTAAACAGAAAGTAAAGTAGAAAGGTATAAAGCTAGTTTCATTGGCTGGGTAGCTATAACCAATTTCATGGCTAAGCATTTTGGGGTAAGCTTAGGGAAGCTAAAACACTCCAGAGACATGAAATACAATCATTCATTTATTTATTTACTAATCATTCAGCAAATAATTTTTGAGCATTTAAAGTGTTCCAGGACTGTGCTAAGCAACAGAATGAAGAGAGCTAAATAAAAAACAGTAAATGCCATGGCGATGTCACCTAGAGGTAGAAGAGATACATGGTAACCAACCATATTATATAAGATGGTGCCATGGCTGGGGTATGTCACGAGAGGAAACCAGCTCTACCCAGAGAGGATGGGGACAGCTTCAGCAAAGAGATGCTTTTTCAGGAAGCAGGAGATAGTCAAGTGTATCTCTTAAAAGGAAGAATATCCCAAGGAGTAAAAATAGACTTTGATTAGGACCAGAGGCCAGAGAAAGCATAGCATGTTTAAGAAATGACCAGACTTTAGTGTGAGATGACCTCAGAGGACTTGGCAGGAGC
>NW_011888809.1:6275500-6281150 GCF_000151845.1 Pteropus vampyrus
GACTTTGATTAGGACCAGAGGCCAGAGAAAGCATAGCATGTTTAAGAAATGACCAGACTTTAGTGTGAGATGACCTCAGAGGACTTGGCAGGAGCAAATGGCAATGAATCTGGAAAGTAGACAAGGGCCAGATCATAGGGCTCCCCAGCTCGTGATATAAAATTTGGACTAACTCTTTGATGATGGAAAGTCATTGACTGGTTTTTAGCAGGGGAAGAGTGACCAAGCATATCACGTTATAGGAAGGTCATTCCTGTGGTATTGTGTTGAGTTAATTACAAGGAGGCCAGGGTGGAATCTGGAAGGCTGCTCTGCACTCTAGAGGAGCTAAAATGGGGTCAGAACTAAACCAGTGGCAGAGGGGATGGAGGGAAGGGCAAGTTCAAGAGGTTGTGTGGGTGTAGAACTGAGGAGTTAGAAAATGTACGAAGGAAAGGGTGGGGGGCAAAGATGATGTTCAAGTTTATGGCTCGGTTGGGGAATAATAAAGCATACAGGATAGAGAGGGGCTTTCCAAGGGATTAGAGAAAAGATGTCTGGCTTTAGACATGCCAAATTTGAGATGCCTGTGGGACATCTGAATGGAGATGTCACTAAGCTGTCTGATGTGCGGGTCTGGAGCTCAGTGGGGGCCTGGGCGACTTAGATTTGAGAGTCATGTCTCTGTGGCTATGAATCAGCGCTACTCTGAGCAGTGATATTTCAGGGCTAGAAAAGAAGAGCAGCCAGTGAAAGAGACGGAGAAGAATCAGCCCAAGATGGAGTAGAAGAACCTGGAGCCCAATTACCAGGAGACAGAGCATCAAGAAGGGCGTGGCTAACTGTGCCGAATCCCACAGCAAAAAGCCACACTGGGCAGTTGCATTCAGTCTGAAGGCAAGATGACGGCCAGCCTCAGGAGGCAGCCTGTTCTCCAATACACAGGGGACCTCTCTGACAATCAGTTCCTCGAGTCCCCTGCACACAGTGAGCTATTGGTAAGTATTAGCTGAAGCCGGAGATGTTTGATAGCGGAATTATGTGTCTGAATAGGGCTACAGAGGAGCTCGTTAGGCAGAGGTGGGTGGCCCGCCAGGCAGGGATGATGTGAAAGGGGAACCCACGCAACAGATGGGAGGTCCGGACACAGAGAGACCTGCTAAAGTTCGCATGGCGAATATTTGGTGTGAGCAGTTTTTTCTTTCTTTAAAGTTTAAAATGAGATTACTTTGGGCAAATGGATAGTGAGAGCCCAGGCCTCTCTCACTTACTCACCATGACTTTTGAAGTCATTTAATCCCGTGTCACATTTTCTCATTCATAAACTTGGGACGTGTCATCTGTCCTGTCTACTTCAAGAGAACCAATGCTGGGTTTTGAAAGTGTTTGGAAGCATTAAGAGAAAGAGAAGGGTCATGAAACAGCGTAGGCCAGGGAGAGCTAAGCCTGGCTTTCCTATTATTTCATTAGATCAATTAAGCAAACTAGTTTTTACATTTCTAAAATGATACATAAGGTAATTTCCATCTCTAGTTTCTTTTAGGCCACGATAATCATTTTCTTCAGCATAATCGCCATCACCAATTCGGTCTAGAGCAGGGCACGTAAGGGGCTTTTAAGATACACGCTGACTCAGCTGGTTCTCAGTGCAGTCCAGTGTGGGATGCGGTAAAGATTCAGTTATTGCCTACACATTCCAGATGACACTGAGGCCTGGGGTCACAGAACTGACAATGCGTGAGCTCTTTTGTTCCCCGAACCCACGCCCTTTCTACCTCCCCACAGCACTGTGTGCTTGTGCTGGATGTTATCATTAAGCGGAAGCCCTCCATAGTGAAGGAAGTGGGTAGAACCTGCCCGCAGGAGGCCTGAGTCAGAGTCTGCTCTCAAGCCCCCTTTGGTGTGCAAACCAGGGCCCAGGCCATTTCCGCTTTGGGAGGAGCTCGATTTATGCCTGCACAAGCAGGGGTGGTCGTTAAGGGGAAGAGATGAGACCAGGGAGGCAGGCTGGGAGTGCTGAGCACATGGCAGGGCGGCTCCTTCTGCCAGGTTTGCAGGCCTATGGTCCAGCTGACTGTTCAGCATCCCTGCGGCTTGCTTTCCAGGGCCGTGGCCCAGCATGCCTGTGCTGCGAGCTGGCTCTCTCCCGATGGCCTGGGTAAAATACCCCTCAGAAGGACTGGATGCTCCCTCCCATTCAATCCAAATATTTAGCTTCAAGCCTGCCTCAGCTGTGCTTTGGCAAGAAGTGTTTGGGAGGAGGAGGCTGCTCTGAGGGGCCCTCCTTTGAAGCCCTGGGTGTCCTACAGTGTTGTGGGGCCCGGGCCAAGCGAGCTGAACTTGGAGGCCAGCAGCAGCTTTGAGACACTCTGGGGGCTGCTGACTTCATCCGAGGGGGCCCGGGGCACAGATCCCTCCACAGCCGTGGGCTATAAAGAAGCTCTCTTAACTGGGAGACTGCCGTGAGGCTGCCTTCCCCAGGGCGTCCGCGAGCTCGGAAAATTACTGCACTGAGGGTACAAAGTGGGCTCTTGGCTCTCTCAAAAGAGAAAGAGACTATTATTATTAAGCCCTGTAGTGAATTATTTGGATTCCCAGTCACTATTATTCCCAGTGACCTACATGGAGAATTTATGCTTCTTGTCCCAGGAACTTGAGATTCTGGGCACTGTTTCTACCAGGAAACACAGGACTCCTATTAACTGAAAGCTGTGAGCACTGCTGGTCGCTTTGGGCTCGCTGCACCACTAGACCACCAGGCAGAGAAAAAAGTTACCATAGTGACAGTTGTAATCAACTCTGGTCATAAGGAGAAAAGGCCACCGTTTCACGAAGGGGAGCGGGCCCTCCACTAGCCGCTCTTGGTTCTGCTGTGCCCAGCGCTTACTCAGTGCATGTGTAAGCTTCAAGGCCTGGTGGCCCCGGATGCAGCCCCTCAGAGATGTGTGAACAACACACCAGGCAAGCCACCTAGATGAGTGAACGTGCCACCAAGGGAGGGGAGGGGTGGGCCTGGAAGCGCGGCAGGCAGACTCACCCCTGGGGGAGACGAGTCTCTATTACTTCCGAAACCAACTGCAGCGCAAGGACTGGAGTTCGTCCCACCGACCCGCACTGGTTTGTTCCCTCAGGAGTTGTGACCAACCAGAATCTTTAGGAAGCTGTGCCCGGATGAACTGATCTTAACGTGAGAAGCCTGGGGATCCGAGCAAGTGAGAGGGTGAAGGTTATAGACGCTGTTACTGCCTACCAGGACTCTCTTTCGTAGGCTGGCGCACCCAGTTCCTCAGCTTCTCTCTGCTCTAGAGAACTGTGTTCTATTGACTGGCAGCCATGTCATCAAAGTTACTACTATCTCTAGCCCTCATCCCCCTCTACCCTCCACCCACCACCGTCTGCATCGCTCATACCTCAGCCAATGACACTCCAATTCAGAATTACAAAGCATCCAACTCCATTGTCTTCAGGCGGGACTCAGGGGTGAGATTCAGGCTCCAGAGTTCACGGTGGGCTAAGGCTGAAAGCAGACTCCAGCTGAGACCGCAGCCTCGCTTAGCTCCTCTCCTGTCAAATCCTGTTCCCCTCATTCTTTTTATCCTAAAAGCACTCTAATTTCCATTTTGGGCTCTGTTTTTAGGCACCAGCTTTCAGGCGAGCCCATACTTGCCATCCTAGAAATCATGTGTATTATTTCACACGCTCTTCAGTTAAACCTGTGAGATAATATTCCTATTTATCTTTATTATTAAGCTGAGGTAACCAAGGCTCAGAGTAGTTAAGTAACTGGCTCAAGGTTGCAGAGCTCATGTTCAAGTCTGAGTCCATCTAGCTCCAAGACCCCTGACTTTTACCTTTATTCGTTCCTGCAGAAGCAATAGAAATGGTATAGTATAATATACTACTCTAGAAATAGTAGTAAACCCTATTATCGAGGAAATAGATTGGATGAGGAAATTGAGAAGGTTTAAAAAGGACAAGTCTGGGGAGGCCCCAGAAAGGCAAGACTAAGGGCCATAAACTCCTGATGTGCTATCAATTAAGAGACCATCTTAATTAGGTAACCTCTAATCCCCATAAGTACCCAAACCAAGGCTGGAGAATGAACACCAGAGATGGAGCATGGAAAATTCCTACAGCCAGAGGCAAGTAAAACAAAATGGCCTATGAGGTCCTAGCCAACCCAGGGCCTTGAAGACCATGGAAGGATTCTAGGTTCTGTCTATATTGCTTAATCCCATATGGATCATTCTGACAGCCTTGAGTCTGAGTAACTGCAGAACCACTGGCTCAGGCCTAGGCCAACATTTACAAAAGAAAGGCCCTGAGGAGTCTTTGATGGAGATCACTGAAGACATAGAGACAGGGAGACGAATGCTGACTTCACCTTAAGTGCAGTGCATGTTGAGTTTTCCTCCATCTAGCTGTGGAGGGCCAGCACTGGTCCTTCCTCATCAGGGAGTGGGTCAGCAGAACACACGCTGGTAACAACGGTGTCGATGGTAATAATAGTTCTTACTGTGCTCCAGATACTGCTCCAAACTCATTTAATTCTTACAACTATCAGACAAGCAGGTGCTATTAGTGTACCCATGTTACATGAAGAAACTGGGGCACAGACAGTTTTCACGGATGGTCTTTCATGAATATACAGCAGAATTTTAGAGAGGCTACTACACATGTGATATCACAACAGATTAAATGCAGAAGCAGATATGACCATCGGTCTCCTATGAAACAAAATATTAAATAAATGTGTTTTTTCTCATTAACTACTTTTTAATATATTATCGTCATGTTCATAAAAATATGTTACTTATATGAAAATGTAACAAGTTTATTTATTATTATTTTTTAGTTGTAATTTTTAAAATTTTTATTTTTTATTAAGTTCAGTGGGGTAATGGTTAATAAAATTATATAGGTTCCAAGGGTACAGTTCTATAATATATAATTTATATGTTGCATTGTATGTTCACCGCCCAAATCTTTCATCACCATATATTAAACCCCCTTTATCTTTTTCAACCTCATACTGTTGTCTGTGTCTAGGTTTTTGTTTGTCTTGTTTGTCTGTTGCTTTCAGTTTTATATCCCACATGTGAGTGAAATCACGTGGTTCTCAACGTTTTCCTTCTGCCTTATTTCGCTTAGCATCATATTCTCAAGATCGATCCTTGTTGTTGCAAATGGCAGCGTTTCCTCTCTTCTTATGTCTGGGTAGCGTTCCATGGCATATAGGTACCACATCTTCTTTATCTAATCATCTGTTGAAGGTCACTTCAGCTGTTTCCTGACTTGGCCACTGTAAACAGTGCTGCAATGAACAGAGGAGTCCATATATTTTTACTGATAAATGTTTCCAAACATTTTGGGTATGGTAGCTCTATTATTAACTTTTTGAGGAACCTCCATACTGTTTTCCATCGTGGCTGTACCAACTCACATTCCCACCAGCAGTGTTTGAGGGTTCCTTTTCCCTCACAACCTCTCCAGCACTTGTTAATGTCTTGTTGATAACAGTCATTCTAACAGGTGTGAGGTGATAACTCATTGTGGTTTTGATTTGCATTTCCCTAATAGCTAGTGAAGTTGAACATCCTTTCATTTGTCTGTTGGCTATTTGTATGTCTTCTTGGGAGAAGTGTTTGTTCAGGTCCTCTGACCGTTTTTT
>NW_011888809.1:6281835-6297826 GCF_000151845.1 Pteropus vampyrus
ATTTGATAAATAAAATCTATGGCATGTTCATTGGTACTTGATCAAAAATAACCACAGTTTCGTCCTCTTTATTAATTAGCTTGCTTGTCACTGGTCCCGCAGGAAGAATATTTTCTTTTCCCCATGGACATGCCCTCCTCCCTAAACAACTTATTGAAGATATCGAGACAAGTTGACACTTGCATATTGAGGATGCTACTATCCCTTGTATTAGAACCAGAGGGTGGAGGAAATAGCAGTGAGAGTAATGGAGAAGGGAGAATAAGTTGAGCAGTATACATATGAGGGATGAAGGTCTCTCCTCTGGGCCCAGATGTGACCTTGGCCACTGTGGAAGAGCAGGAAGCTCTTCTCTCGAATGGCCCTGTTCTCCCTCGTCTGTCTTTGAATTGATTGTGAGAGAGAAAAAATGCAGTAACTACACCATACCATCTCCTCATCTGAAGTAACCAAAATTTAGGTGAACCTCAACTCAAGATCATGATTGAGAGGAAATGGGGACTCATTTGGGGAAATAAAACCCCCTAAAAACAAAAAAAAAAGTGATGTGGCTGAAAGATTAATAGAAGGGACATTGCTTTATTTTCTATAGCTGAACATTTTCTCAAATCTCTGTTGAGATAAATACCTTTAATAGATTGATGTTCTTGGGGAAGCGTACCCACCTCAGTGCTTGTATGCTTCTAGGTATGATTCAATGATTCCATGTGGGTTGCACGGTTGATGTTTTCCATGGATAGGTTTACCGCTGTATCTGCAAGGGCTAGAGCAATTCCTGGTACATGTAGCTCTTCAGCAAATACTCAGTAAATGAAAAGAAGGAAGGAAGGAAGGAAGGAAGGGAGGAAGGGAGGAAGGGAGGAAGGAAAGAAGCTTCTTTCTGGCTGATCAGCTAGAAGTTACACTTGTGATACTATTCCATGAAAATACATTTGGCCTAATTGGAGATACAAAAATGCTATTTTTTCCCACTAAACTTATAAACCACAAGGCATTTACCTTAAGGGAAGAACTGTGTTTATAGAGTGGTAAAGTATTTTTAAGAAAAATGATCCTGTGTGCAAAAACATGCACCCGTTTTGTTGATGAAGAAGACATCAACAAAAAGATTTTTACTATGCCAAGTTCAGGTACATGGGATGCTCTGTCTCTCTCGGTCTGGTAGATGCTACCTTTTGCCACTCCTGCATCGTATCTGAGCCACTTTGTATTTTGGTTCCTCCTCTCCTAAAACAACAGTCTACTTCTGCCGGCTCCTTAACAACAGTTGAAAGGAAATGTGTAGATTTCGAAAAAAAAAATATGTATACCCCAGAGCCACCTTTAAATGCATTTTTCCAAGGTATATCCAAATATCCTTGGAATTTGTTGTGAAAATTTGACCACATCCTAGTTAGCATGAGGTTAAAATTAACTGTAACATGTGTTTTAGGGATCTCAATTTGCAAAATATTAATAGAGTTCATGGGCAGTTAACTGCAATAAAGGGAGGAAATGAAGTTTATAGTGCAAGGCCCTGGGGATTACGGCCTTCCCTACCCCTGAGCACATTCATATCCCAGAACTCATGTGAGGAGAAGGAGGCCATAAAGGGTACACAGGAGGAAATCTCAAGGTTAAGGTAATGGCTCTGCTTCTCTTCCCTCTGGGGAGGGCTTGTAGGGCCTTAGAGGCAGCTTCGCCCAGCTCTGGCTTCTTCCTGCTTATTCAGAAACCTTCCAATTCGACAAGAGCTGCAAAACCAGGGACTTTCAGCAAGGCTCAGAGCTGCCAGAACATCAGGAGAGAGCCCTGATCCATCTCTTATGATTTTTCTGCAAATATGATATTTCCCGTTTTTGGATCTCCAGTTGAACAGCTTAGGCAAGAAAAAGTCATGGAAGATGTCCTGAGTTGAGCGTCAGGTGATAACAGATTTTTTTTTTTTCCTGTTATTGATTCTCCTGTGACCCTGAGAAAACCACTTCTCCCTCTGGACCTCTGCATGCTCAGCCAGACAGAGAAACGGTGGCCCCTGGGAGCTCTCTCTACTCTTTTATCTGTAGTTTAATGTGAATGCGACTCTTACTCATGACCTTTCTAGGAAGCACTATTAAATAATGATTACTTAACACATGATTCAGATATTAGAGCCAGGAAAAGTCACCATAAGCTAAGGTAGTCATGGTAGGAATAAAGGTGGCCTTTAGTTTAAAGTCCCAATAGGAATACAATGACTAGAGAGGAGAGAGGGCATTTTGGGCAAAGAGAAGGCTTTAGGTAAAGGCCTGAGGTGTGAGGATATGGGCTCCGATTTGAGAGTTGGTGGGGAGAGCAAAATAGTTGGAGCAAGTTGAAGAAGGACACACAAAATCTGTGGCTGATCTGAATCCTTTCTGATGACGGGCCTATTGGTCTCGTCTGCCCACCAGGTGCACTGTAGCTGAGATTTGACCCTCTCATTCCAGTTAGCAGGTATCCTCATGTTGGTTCCTTTCCACACTAGCTACTTCACGGGCTTGTGTTATGCTCGCCTTCTGTTTGTAGAATGGAGTTATCTTCCCTTTGGGAGATCCTCCATGGAAAGGATCTAGGATTGACGACTTTATGGGGTGCTGATTTAGGAAACTTTCACCCTTTGTTTTGCTTCCCTCTTTAGATTATTAGGGCCCAATCCTCTAACACACCAAGGGGCTTAAGGGGACCCAGGACCCAAATCAGTTCTGCCCATGACATAGGTTATCAGGAGCCTTCGACCACTTCAAACTTCGGGCCAGTGGAGCTTACATTATCATGCATCTTTGTCAGGAGCCACTGACTGGGCTTGATGGTCAGGCACTCTCATTACATTCTAGTCACTTTTCCCACAATGAGGTCTGAGGCTTGGTGCTTCCCTAGGTACCCTTGCTGATATATCTACTCCCTCTCCTCTTGCCCACAAGACTAAGATCTATGCTTCCTCCCTCCCTCTCTCCCTCTCTCCCTCTCTTCTCTCTCTCTCTCTCTCTCTCTCTCATCAGTTTGTTATAAAATAGCCAGATAGAAGAGATGCCCAGAGCAAGGTATGGGAAGGCTGTGGACGTTCCATCTCCTCTCCAGGGGTGCCACTGTCCCCAAATCTCCACATGTCCACCAACCCTGAAGATCTCTGAACCCTGTCCTATTGGGTTTCTACACAGGTTTCATTACATAGGCTTTCTTTAAATTTTTTAGCCATTGGCAATTGATCCAACCTCCAACCCCTCTCCTATTCTACTCTCTTTATATATTTTTCAGTCATAAACCCCCACTTCGTTCAGTGTCCAAGGTCCCCCACAGGATCACAGCTCTGCCAAGAATTCAGTCCAATTATCTGGGGTATTGACATCCTGCCTTATGCTTGTCAGGGCCTGGATTCTTTGCCTGACTGATAGATGCTGTAGCAGGACTCACCTTCTGAACTCTGACCAAGGCTGGTCCATAGCCTCTCACACCCATTTCCTTAGGTTCCCTCGTGTTGACGCTCCATCCCTTGAGCATCCATCACACATTCTTCCTGCTTAAACTTGATTTCTGCCCTTTGATTTGCGAGCAGTTGGAGCAATAGTGGCCCCACAGAAATATCAGAAACTATTTGTTATTATTAAAGCCTCATTAAAGATCTTCTTGAGAAAGAATTTCATGATGCTAGCTCATATTCTTTATGGGAATTATTTGATAACTACTTGATAAAATTTTTTAGGCTTATAATCAGTTGCTGTGGATCTTCAGAACACTGAGAAATAGAAGGAAATATGTAAGATTTGTTTGTTCCTTTACTTGCTTGTTCTGATTAAAGTCAGTATTTGCACAAAAGTCCTTTTAACTGTGCACATTTTGTGCCTTAGTTTATCTATGTAGTTCCTGGCCAGAGGTCATTTGTTTTCTAAAGAGAATGCACATGTGTCTGAGGCATCAGAACTACATGCTCTGCCCCTGACTCTCACCCTGCAGAATTTGTTTTTCCAAGTCCAAGGCAAGGGAACTGTTGGCTGACTTAGACCCACTATGCATAGAACCCAGACTTGGTACTTGCTCACTAGCTCTAGGGGCCAAAGAAACAGGGGTGGATCCTAAGTATTTAGGAATTTATTGGATAGCAGGTCTTTCAACTCGCACAAGTGTGTCAGTCACAGGCAGAGGCCCACCACCATGCCTCGCCAAGTGGAATGGACACTTTTGATATCACAGAACCAGTCGGTACTGAGTTAATGGAAATCTTTTGAAACTTATGAACTGGACCTGACTACATCCATTGAGATCCTCTACATTGTCTCTTCACTGAAGACACACTCAGCTTTTGTTCCTCCAATGGGCCCTTGCAATGGCGTCCCAGAATGCTTTCAATGCCGGAAAAATAGCTGATTGAGGCTCATTATTTGGGTTCCTGTTAAATTTGTTATGATCAAGGCAAGGTTTTTATTCTTCCCACTCATTCCTATTCAAATGGAGAGGCCATCTGGGAGAGCTGATGCATCTAGGAGTGATCACCTACAACCCTAAATAATTCAGACCTGTCCTCCCTTGCCAGGTAAGACTGGGGGCAGAATTCCTTCTGATTCTAATGTCTGAGTCCTTCACACTTCCAGCTCTTCTAGCAGATTCCCATAGCGGCCCAACTTCCTCTGAAGGGTTCCACATGCACTGAGGTCGTGAAGGCTGTGGGGACAGCCAGCCTTGGGGCTGCAGAGGTGTTTGACTGCTAAGCAGGCTCAGCAGAGGTGCGGTGCTAAGTAGTGTTTTCAGAACATGGAGGGACATGGACTATTCTTCTTTGGTACCAGGAAGAATTGCTGGGTTAATTCATAGGGTCACGATAATAGAGACTTCTGAATCCTGGTGAGAGGGGGAAAATCACATTGGTTTTGCAGTAGGCAGCTCTCTGGCTCCTAATTCCTGCTCAACTAACTTATAAATTCTGGGGCCATGAGCCTTCTTCTTTATTTCTCTTCCCCTGATGTCTTCATCAATTAAATGGAAGTAATAAATGCACCTTGAGGTGTTAGTATGAGAATTAAATGTGGCCATGGCTATAAAATACCTAAATGGAATTTGGTTCACAGTAAGTGCTCAATGTACAGAAGCTACTTACTACAACAGAAGAGAGTTAGAGTGGGTTGCTGGATTTTCTTTATCATCCTCTCTGGATCTTAGAGATTCCAAGGAAACGAACATAACCAGGGATCTAGGAAAATCTATAGCAAAACTAATTTTTCTTATAAGCTTCAGCAGAGCTAAGAGGAATAGCTGTCCCAAAGTTTGGACAAGAACAAGAAGCTGAATTCGGGTTCCATCTGTCTTACAGGCAAGTGTCGTATCTTTGCTGTACGTCCTCCATCGCATACGTGCACACAGGCACATAGAACATACAAATGTGCACACACACGCAGACACATGCACACCCATTCACATATTCACACGCAAAGCTCCCACTCTAAGCCTGAGCTACCGCCTGTGACCTCTGCACCACTGTTCGTAAGCTCCTGATCTGGGCCGAAGGAGAAGAAACTGATGTTTCAAGCTTGTCGAATTCTAACTCATCAAAATCATTCAGATGACCCCCTGTGCTCCTTTACCAGGCATTTTAGGCATTTTTTCATGGGGATGGGAAATCATATTTCACCAGGAATAAAACACATCGATCCCAAAAGACTAGAGCTCAATTTTAAACTCAGAACTGAGGAGGTAGGTCAGAGTGGGTTCTATCATGGAAAATCACAAACTCCCTTTCCTCGGCAAAGCAAGGCCCATTCTGGGAGAAAGAGAGGAGGCTAAGAGTCAAGCACAGCAGTTTCTAATATTTTTTCTCTTGACTTTTCTTAATTAGTGTTGACTAGCTTAACGAAGCAATTCAGGGGCTTATTTGCTTTTTAAATCACATATGAAATTTAAGAAACCTTGAAATAGAAGAAATATTTGTCCCCAAGATTTTACCCCACAAGAGATATCAGTTTGAATATTCTCCATCCACTAGAAAGTGAGAGTGACTGGCCCTGCTCTCCAAATCGGGGCCAGGCAAAGCAGAAATCGCAGTAGCCGGCTCTGCATGGAAGACTCTCCTGGAGGTAAATGGCTGCTTCCTAAATGTATTTCTAAGACTTACATTGGAAACAACAATGATAATTAGCTTTTATAACAATTAACTGTAATAATAATATAAATAATGACATCTATCACTTATGAATTGCTTATGTGCTAACGATTGTGTTGTACGCTTTTCGTACATTGTTTTCAACCTAAATCTGTAAAGCTCCCTCCGCCTGTTTTACTATTGGAAGGAAATAGAATTTCAGAGAGGCTAATTGGCACGCCCAGGTTCCCACGCCTCGTGCAGGGCCTGGATTTAAGCTTTTCTCGGACATTTTCTACCAGCTCTTGAGATAATTCTTAACCATGAGAACTGTGACCTGAGTACATTGAATATTGTTAAATAGTTAGATTTGTGTCCGTCATTTATATTTATATAAATAACACATACAGAGTATTATTAAAGTTAGTTTAAAAATTTTTAATAATTATATAATCTAATTATCCATATCATAACCTAATATGCTTTATATTATATATAATGTGCTAATTGTATCATTATCATTGTATCACTTTATATCTTAAATTACTTATCTAAATAAAATAAAATTGTATATAACTATATACGATTTTATAAACAAATTAATAATTGATATGCCTTAATGTCAAAAAGAGGTAAAACATGATGCATGATATGTTATATATAGGTGATACAGGTTTGTAATACACAATACAAGCCATAAGGTAATGTATGGTATATAAAACATAATACATAATATATATGTAATATATTTACATACTATCTATAATACACAAGATATAATGTGTGGCAATTATATCTTAAGTAATTATGTGCAATTGTTTATAAAATTATATAATTTATTAGAGAGTTAATAATTAAATTACTTATTTCAATAAATAGATATTTATTGGGTAATATCCTACACTATTATCTATTAAAATGACAAATAAATTAGATTACTAAATAATAAGATTAATAAATCATTAATAAATCGAAGTATCCATAGTGTGATGTGGATAGTGTCTCTAGCTATGGCAAATCAACATTTATTGCCTACCATATGCTAGAAACTGTGCTAGGTACTGTACACACCACTCATTTAGACCTCACAACAAACAAGCAAGGTAAATGCGATTTGTGGTAAAGAAATTGAGGCTTAGGTGAGCTAAATGTTTTATTCTGTGTTTCCTTCAGAGACGCAGAGCAAGTAAAGGAGCCAGAATTTAACCTTGATTGTGTCTGATTCCAAATCATCCAGTCTTTGTACTCACTTAGATGAAATGAGTCGGTGGAGAAGAGAAAGTGACAAAATGAAGGAAGAAAAAGGAAACTGTATCTTAATGCTCGTCCAATCCCATAGTGGAGGACAGCGCGGCATATGCCAAGCTTCACCGATACAACAGAGAACACAAAAGAAGCCGCCTTGGAGCCAGTCCAACCATTCCCTCGGCCTCTCGTTTATCCGACGTGCTGCTCCTCAGGGTCCTGGGGAAGAGGGAATGGTATGGGGTGGCAGCTCACGGCCCATGTCCTGACAGTAGCATGTGCAGGCTGGCTGCCAAGTCTGTCCCAATGTGACACCCTTGTGACCAGTCTGCATGCTCATGGCACACCCCAGGACTCGGTCTATTTTTCCCACCCCTGGGACTGCAGCCTAAATATTTGGCATCGGAAAGACTGGCAGCTCTCGGATAGATTGGGAAGGCATTCCAGATGGGTCTCGGATCAACAGTGCCAACGGGGGAGAAAAACACGTGAGCTCAGGGAGATTTCCTAACTATTTACCGAACAGGAGGAATTGTTTATTTTCTACATATCTCCCAAAGAGTTCATTTATGAGCTCCATTTACCACTTCAAACAGGCAAGTTGGCAGAGATACACCATTGAAGATAAGATGATGACTAATTAATGGTCTTGCAACAGGTTTCAACACCCAGATCTACAACTACTTATATTTTTCTCTTAACTGCCAACATTTATTTTCAAATACGAACATGCTTTTAAGTATTTTTGTTAATACGGCTAATAGTTTTATCTTGTTCCTGGCACTATTTCCTCTTCTTGATAGAGTTATAAATAGGGTATTCCACTTGGCAAGGATCTTGCCCATGGCATTGGAGAGATAGTTCTATACTTACTGTAGCAAAACAGCACATAGTTGGCATATTTTTCTGCAAACTCTCCTAACATTTACACTGCCATTTGCATACTTTTCACTTGACTTCACTCTGAAAATTGCCTGTTCCTATGATACATACCAGAGACTTGGCTGCTTGGACATTTGGAAAAAAAAAAAAAAAAGAACAGAACATGAACGAGCATTCTTCCCATTTCTGATCCTTGCAATAGTACAGCCATTTGTAAGAATGATTTAAGGTGGCTTCCTGTAAGGTCAATATCAATTTTAAGATCTTAGGATTCTGTAACTGGAGGAACAATTCCAGCATTAGCTAGCACGTTGCTATTGATAATTACATTGTTTTCCTCAGGTGTATATAGTCAACTATGTGAGTTCAGGTAAATATATAGAAAAAGACTTCACATCTTAACCTATTTTTTTTTTTTTTTGGTAAGCAAACTCAAATGGAGGCTTAAAGACACACATGCAATAAAATTATAATTGAGAAGTCAGAGCTAAATCCCTTTCAAAAGTTCTGCTGCCAATATTTCAAAGAAATATTACACAACTTGGATAAGATTAAGATGCTAGAAAATAATATCCCTAGGAGTTAAAGTCTTTTCATTGTCGGGAGACAAAGAAGGCATAGGGGCACAAATGTCCAGTGGCCCTCACCAGCTGATCTTCACTTTCTCTTCAGTTCTAACATCCCCCTCCCCCCAAAGAAAATATTTTGGCAATAGCCACAGGGGTTATTGATTAATTGCAAAGAATGTCTCTGAACTGAGACTCTGGGGAGAAAAACAGATAGCTCTTGCCTGGAGAACTGGATAAACCCACTCCATCAGCATCATGTGTGGTTAGCCGAAGCACCGTTTGAATGAATGTCAAGAAAAAACTGACTTCCCAACCCTTCTTCCTGAAACTCTGCACATTTTGCTCATAGCCTTGCGTAGTAGAAGAGTGGCCAGGCTCTTCAGTTAACGTTGGTCCATAACACAGTGCATGGAGGGTTACTCGGTGCCCATTCATCCTCAAAACGTCCATGTGTGAGGATTCGCCAGCACAAACATATTTAAGACGTATTTCACAAGGCAGCCACGTAATGAGTCCATTTGTAGGTAATATACAGTCGTAGAAATGGTCGAGTGTATGGTGTTGGGGTGAGACGTTTCACTGATGCAGCTATTGTTGCTTTGTTCTTATCTTTCTTGGAAGATACCGAAGGAAAACCATTTACTAGGTTCGGCATGGTCTCTACTTGTGATTTTGATATGTTTTCTCTTAAATCCCTGGGGGATCAACTGCTTAGAGTCTGGGGGGAGGGCCTGATTTCCTGATTATTTGTTTAAATAATCCTTTCAGCCATAAAATGAAGGAGCGGACACTGGCTAGATTTATAGAAAACCTTATCCACAATTTAAGAATCTAATGAAGCTGAAATAAGAAGATTATTTCTTACGGGTTTCAAAGAATACAGATACTGTGTTTGAACAACCACGTTGGGGTTTTTAAATTCCAAGTGCTTTAGAGACAGAGGAATATTTGGGGGAAATAAACCAACATGTGTACACGTGTGTGTGCGCGCGCGTGTGTACATACACCCCCCCAATACATTTTTTAAGGCTCACTTGTGTTAAAATGACTGAATTTTAACTATCTCCACTCTTGTCACTTCCATCCAGTTTAGATCATGGAAATTTAGTTTAAGTATAACATATTAACCCACAGCTATGGTTGAGTTTGTCAACAAACATCATATGCACAACATATCTTGTGGAAGACATGGTACTGGCTACTAGATATTGATTAAAGCATGAAAAAGTGAACATCATTTTGACACCGGAGGAGTTCGCATAAATTTGGTGGAGAACAAACTTTTATTATGCAAATGAAATGCGTATAAGCAGTTGTACTCTGAGTTTTGTGGTTCACAAATTCAGCAATTATAACCCTAACGTCTCCTTTGATCCCAACTTCCAATTCTTCCTCCTCTTCCTTTCTTATCTCAGCCTCTCCAAATTCTCTCGGTGCATCTCTCTCCTTCAGTCAGCAAGTATCTGCTTCCCCTGGCTGAACCTGGAGCTCTGTGACGGCCTCAGAATTCTTTATCATTCAAGGCCGCTAGCATTGCTCTGTCCAGAACGACAGCCCCTAGTCACAGGTGGCTTTTAAATCAAGATGTAAATTAATAACAATTAAACTACATTTTCAATTTCATGGTCATACCAACCACTTTTCAAGTGCTCAGTAGCCACATGTGGCCAACGGCTACTGCACCAGACAAGGCTGGTTATAAAACACTTGCAACATCGCGGAAAGTTTTAACCTGGCTAAAAGCTTGCTTGCCAGCCTCTCCTCCCCGTGGTCCATCTCAGCCAAGCAATCCTCCAATAAATTGAATGGTCATTGTCCCCTGCCAATGCCCTCAGCGATACTGACCGTGTCCTTCCTCTTTCTGAAGCTCGGAGTACTCCTTTGGAATCTTACTGTCTTTCAAGGCCTAGAGGAAGGCATTTTACTTTTCTGAGAAGCTCTTTCTGATCTTCCCAGAGTTCTGCCTCTGCTGAAGCCCTAGCCCACACATGGCACCTCACTGCCGGCGCCACTTCACGGGGCAGCATACTGTAGCCTCCACGGGATGTCGTTAGCTCCTCCACCACTAGGGCAGAGAATGTGTGTGGGGTCTCGTTTTTCATTTCATGACCTCTGGTTTTGTCGATATGTGTTTTATTTTATTTTTATTTAAAGTTCGAAGTCATTAAAGGGGAAATAAAAGAATGAAGAGGGGGACAATTCATGAGGTGACAAAGTCTGAAGAAAGAAGGGAAGCAATATGGTCCCGTTAACAGCATAAGGGGAGAAGAATGGGTTGCTGCCCTAGAAAGAGTCTTATCATTAAAAGTCTAAGTTCACCCCTTCGCCTTACGGACACGAGTTCATTATCCTCGCTGAGCCTCAGTTTTTTCATCCAAAGAACAGTTATACTTACCACACAGGGCAGAGTGAATATCACTTGAAAGATAATATATGCAAAAATGCCTCGTAAAAAAAGAGAGAGACGTCTCACACGAATGTGAGGGTTTATGCTTACAGCTAGCTTCCAGAAAAGAGGGTGTGGAACAGAGAGAAACATATGTTGCCCTGGCCCCCTCACAAAGCCACTTTATTCTGACGAAGCCCAGCCGACTGATAAAGTTCCCGTAGGCTCTTTGTGAGTTATCCACAGGGTTCTCTTTTTATCTCACAGAAATATTTATATATCTATAAGTATCTATAATATTTTTTTATTCCTCCCTCCTTGGGATGCAGTTATGGCTATTGAATGTTTACTTTTCAGGCATTCCTTCTCCCTTTGAAGAAATCCACAAAAGAAAGAGAAAAATGCTGACAAGCTTTCAAAGCCATGATTTACAGGAATGATTTCTGAAAAGCAAGTGGACAACATCCGAGTTCATCATCCAATAATATTTCTAAAGCACCCTCTAGTGCCTGGCCCAAGCCAGATGACTCAATGCCTGGAGAGGCTGCAAACAATTTTAAAAGAAAATGGACTCTCATGTTGGCTGCCGAGAAACAAGTCGACATTATTTAGGACTCCTTAGGACTCTCTCTCTAAATAAGTATTAAGAATGGATCGCTTTAGAAAAACGCAATACAATTAGAATCCCTAACATTATTAAATGCAATTCGAATCCCAATTTGAAATTGATATGAACATTGAAAAGACCAAGTCAGAAATTACACTGGGAATTAGAAGAATGCGAAATCTAAGTAAATCTGAGGGCAGAAAAATCCGTAACTGAAAAAGTTTTGAGCCCGAGGAAAGATTAGAATTGCAAGAGTAGACAGGTGTCATTTAGTAGGCATGCTAGATGCATTTGCCATCTGATTACGCTGTGACAGGTACTAGCCTAAGCTCTTCACCCAGAAGATCTTCACGTGGTGTCGTGGAAAGAGTGTAGTGTGTAGCATCAGAGAACTCACGGTCCAGGTTCAGCTGCATGCACCACGTACTTGGCTATGTGATTTGGAACACACTGCATAAGATTTATGAGCCATAGTTTCTTCATATGTAACATAGTGATAGTTCTGCCAACTTCATGGAATTGTTTAGACTTTAGAGGATTAAATAAGATACAGTGGACTAGTTCCTTGAACATAGTACTTGCCTCCAAAATATCAAAGTTTTTCAGTTGTCTGATTGGGTAATGAGCGATTTCGTGATGTGCATTCAATATGACTCTTGCATACATCTCCTCAAAGGAAGTTTCGCTTTTCTTCCTCATTTCATCGTCCCTACATTGTTGAGAATGGGATCACATTTTATACTACATTATTGAGACGGTAGAGTGAATTCTTGCATAAGTTAGCTGACTTTAAAGATCATTGATTGGTTGATCATTCATTCATTCATTCATTCACATAATCTCCAACTCTCAAGTCCAGAATGGCCCCTTCAGTACTAACTGGAATCTTATGAGCAAGATGGACCAGATGCTTTAATCATATATGAAAGATCATCATAGGCAAAGGAATAAAGGAGACTGAGTCATTTTAAGAAGTCACTTTGAAAATGACTTTTGTATGTAGAACCGGGCTTGTTCAAGCAAATTATATTTCAAAGTTTTACTTGCAAGGTTATTTATTACTTCATGTAATCTCACTCCTGTGGCTAGGGTCAAGGAAAATGGGGACACAGGTGTCTGCCTATTTGCACAGGCATTAAAGAGTGTTGTAAAATGAGCTTCAGCCTTTTAAGTTACTGTCTTTCCCTTTATAATAATAATCTCTTCAATTTTACAAGGTCTATATTATTTTTAGGTAAGAAAACACTGTAGAGTTCATGTTTTATTGTTCCTTGCAGTTATATAAATTATATTTGGCCAAAACAAATGTAATTCCTACTGTGTGAACTGGGAACCCAAAATGTTGATTTTCCTGAAGTTATAAACAATGTGAAGATATGTTATACTGGGTCACAATTTTCCAGAGCAGAGCAAACTATATAACTCAGTTTTAATAACAAAACTGCATATATCATTAAAGTTTCCTACTCCACACAGAATGTATTAGATTACTCTGCCCAGCAAGAGACATCCTTTGTGTAGGCCACAATTTCTAAAATACCATTTGATTGAATGGGAAACATTTTAGCCAGTTGTTAGTTTCTTTTTTAATGTAATGGTTAAATGCTCATGGAAATTCTGCTTTGTCTTTGCTAGTGAATATTAAATTTCTTCTCACTAAATTTGAATGCCATGGGTTTTGTAAACACTGAGGTCTGAGGGACAACCATTATGATCCTTTCCCACTATTAGAAAAGCCTTCACATTTTTAGCATCATAGAAGCAGATGTCTGCTCCTTTGTAACGCAAATGAACTTCATTCATACATGTATTAGATCAACTTCAAGTTGCATTCTAGCCGTTTATGTACAAGCTTGCCTATTTAAACAGACTTTTAAGTTAACAAGGTAGGGTCCAGATTGAATTATCTTTGTGTTCTTGGACCCCGGTCCAATGCCCATCATTGAGTTGGAGTTCTCAAAATGTTAAATGAAGAAAAAATGCTGAAGAAATCCACCACCAAATCATCATTTTATCCACTCATGTGTTCTTCTCAGAATAATTTAAAATTTAAGAGATTTAGAAATGTAACTACTTTTACGACAGTGGGGGAAATGAAGAAAGATTATTTTCCTTATTTAAAAAAAATCATCGATGATGGAATTAGCTCATCTAGCTTCCTTATTCACAAATGGTGATACGGGGACCTGAGAAAAGAAAGCTTCTTTGCTAATGTCACAAACCGAAGGCAAAACTAATCTTAATTATGGTCACAGGGCTGTGTATTTGATAAAAAGGTAATATAGTATGCCAATTACTTTGTATACAAAAGTAATACAAAATGTTAATTATAAACATTTTGACAAGTTCAAAAATACATAAAGGAGCCAACAAGCATGTGAAAAGATATACAGCATCGAAACTCATTAGAGAAATGCAAATCCAAACCACAATAAGATACTACCTCACATCTATTAGGATGGCTAATATAAAACAAACAAAAAAACAGAAAATAACTGTTGGCAAAGATGTGGAGTAATCAGAACTCTTTTGCCTTGGTAAAATGGCACAACTCTTATGAAAAACAATATGGTGGTCCCTCAAAAAATTAAAAATAGACCCACCAAATGATCCAGCTATATCCCACTTCTGGATATTTATCCCAAAGAGCTGAAAGCAGAGACTTATAGAGATATTTGCACACCCATGTTCGTGGAAGCATTATTCACAGTAGCCAACAGGTGGAGGCACCCCAGATGTCCACTGACAGATGAATGGACAAATAAAATGTGGATGGAATGTTATTCAACCTTAAAAAGGAAGAGAAATCTGTCACATGCTACAACATAGATGAACCTTGAAGATATTATGTAAATGAAATAAGTCAGTCACAAAAAGACAAACACTATATGATTCCACTTAGATGAGGTATCTAAAATAGTCAAATTCAAGAAACAGAAAGTAGAATGCTGATTACCAGAGGTTGGAAGAGAGGAAGGTGGGGGAGTTGTTAAATGGGCATAATTTTAGTTTTGCAAAATGAACAAGTTCTGGCGACCTGTTGTACAACAATGCAAATATACTTAACACTACTTAACTGTACACTTAAAAATGCTCCATTGTGCTTAATTGCCACAATTAAAAATATATATAAAGGAACAGAATTTTAAAACATACATAACAACAGAAGCAGTATTAAGGTTAACACATTTGTTTTCTTCTATAATATTTATATATTTGAAATGGTATTGTATAGATGATATGGCACCTTACTTTTATAGTATGGCAAAAGTATTTCTAAAATTCTCTAAATACCATTTAAAAAGCTGAATGATAACCCATCATGTGAATAAAGTACAATTTACTTAACAATATCCCCATATTCAATTCTTTCAATGTCTATAAATAATGCTTTTACTTGTTGTCTACATTTTTGATTATTCCCTAAGACAGAGTCTTGGAAGTAAAATTAGCAAACTAAACATTTAAAAATACGTGCTACATGTACCGCTCCAATATCTGTTCACAGAGGCAGATATGAGTGGCTCTATTTTATCACACTCTCATCATCACTGAGTCTCCTCCTTTTCCTCCTCCTTTTCATTATTATTATTTATTATTAGTACTACTATTTTAATTGGGAAGGAAGGAAATAGGATTATTCACTGATTTCCATTTCTTTACTTGTTAGGAAAACTGATACAATTAAAATACTTTTCAGTCATTTGTGTTTTTTTATTGAGTGAATTTTTTTTACATTTTTGGATAACATTGAATGAGATTTTAATTTATAAAGAAATTTAATTAGTCTGTCTTATTAAATTGCAAATATTTTTCCTAGTGGTATATTTATTTTAAAATGTGTTTTAAGTACACAATTATTAATCTGTAGGGAACATATTTAACTTATTTTCATTTAAATTTTTATAATTCGATTATTTATTTTCAATTCGCTATGACGTTGTCCATGATGTCAGAGTTAAAGTAAATATTTAATAAAATTTTCAGACTATTCCCTGAAAAATCCTGCTAGAGTTTTGCATAGGACTACACAAATCATTACAAATTTGTATATAAAAACACATGATTTTTTTTTTTTTTTTTTTGGTATAACGTCTACATAGGAAGTTTGGAATTACTGTTGAACATCTAGGCAATCATAATGACAAAACAAAACTCTAGCTACGACTCTCCGAGTACCTGCATTTACTGACAGACCACATTAAATTGATCCATACAACAACCTTATGAGGCCT
>NW_011888809.1:6298352-6307991 GCF_000151845.1 Pteropus vampyrus
AGAAATCACCTTGGGAATATGCTTTTATGCCAGGGTGAGCTCTCTGCTTACCCACCCACTTTCCTATCGCTTCATAACGGGAAATAAATAAGACAGAAAAAGAAAGGGATGGATTTTTCTGTCTGTTGATCAGAACTGGGGAACTCTCCTCTGAGGCTGTGAAAGTGAGGAAGCCTGGACGTCTATGAAGAACCCGGGAGGAGGGAAGGTACAGGCAAGCAGTGTCGGCAGAGACATTCGGCCCGTTGACACCGAACATCGGTGCGTGTTCAGAGACGAGAAAGTAAGACATCCCACGAGATTTACCGTGGTTGTGCGACTGAGGAACTAAAGATTTCGAATAAGAATTTTCAGGGATTTAAAAAAAATAAATAGAATGGAAACGTTTTTGGAGATTTCCTTCCTATCATGAAGCATCGGAATTGATTAAATTAGGCTACCGTAAAGCAATTGTACTGCTGTTTCTTCGTTATCGATGCATGAATCATTGTATCTGTATATAAATATAAATTTCTTTTACATATTGTCTTTCATTTTTTTATATCCACTATTAGTTAATACATGCTTCGTATCAGAAAACATTGATGCAGATACTGACAGATGATTCACCTTGTAAATAGCTTACATAAACTTACGATATAGATAAATTCAGCACAGTACTGAAAATGTATTTTCTCTTCCTTATGATTTTCTTCGTAATGATTTTCTTTTCTATAGCTTACTTTATTGTAAGAATACAGTAAAAAGTACATATGACATAGAAAATGTTTGTTAATCGACTTTATGTGATCAGTAAGGCTTTCGGTCAACAGAAGGCTATTAGAAGTTAAGTTTTGGGGAGTCAAAAGTTATAGATTTTCAACTGTGTGTGGGGTTAGCACCCCTAACCTCTTCATTGTTCAAGGGTCAATTATATATGTATATATGTGTATGTGTGTATATGTATATGTATGTGTATGTATGTGTGTATATATGTGTGTGTATGTATATATATATGTGTATATGGATATGTATGTATGTGTGTATATACATGTGTGTATATGTGTGCGTGTATGTGTGTGTGTGTGTGTGTGTGTGTGTGTGTGTGTGTGTGTGTATACTCAGCAGTAGCCCCCTCCACAATAAGCCTTCAGTTTTTCCCCAGCAATGTCCAAATTCCCTTTCAGTCCACCAATAATTCCTCTCAAAACAAAGATGTAGATTAGGTCTGGAAGCGCCTTGTTTCCCCTGGCGAGTCATTAGCATTAAAACATCAGACCCAGCCATGCGCCTGGCCAGTCCTTGTTCCATTCTTTTTCTTCAAAAATATCGAAAGTCAAGCTATAGTATGAGCATGGTGTTTAAGACAGTAGAAAATGTTCAGAAGGATTTTCATCATATGTGGTTAGCATTTTTTAAAGTTTTGGCACTTAAAGTCACAGGCTTCAGTTATTTGGAAAATTATATATAATAAATAGTCCATTCCCTGGTGATGGTAAATAAATGAGGCATCACTCCATTGCACTTATATTGATTTACACATCAAGATGTGGACTATGTTCTATTTAACAACGCAAAGAGTGTACACGGTCAGTTTGTTTTGTTGCTATGTGTACTGTTTAGTCCCAGGATACTTTGAACTGGAAAGAAGCCCTGTTGAGTAACTGGGTTTCATAATTCTACCTTCTCGGTAAACTGTCTTGGGCCTCAGCATCCCCAGCTCAGATATCTGTCTATCAAGAGACATGTGTGTCTTGCATTGTTCATTCTGGTTTGACCCTAAGCCAAGATCTTTTACAGAAGCCTGAGTCCTGAACCTCTTTCCTAAGCAACTACCACTGTTCTAGAAGAAACCAATTCCTGCTCGTTACTGCTGTTGCTGATGACAGGAAATGGGGTGCTCACCCTTTTCAAAAGAAAGGCAGTGAAAAACTATTCCCCTGCAGGTGGAGTTTTCTGGCTCATGTAAGGATTAGAAATGAAATTAGCCATTGGAAATTTCATTCAGATCAGTCCAAACATCACAGAGTACAACAAATGCAGACCTTTCCACATTCGGTAATCAAGTCCAATTTCTCTCCATATTTTTGCTCCAAAGTAGACAGCTGTGAAACCCTTATTAACTGTCTTGCATGCACCTAGTTGCTGCCAGAGCTACAGAGATGAAACATCCCAGAACGAGCTCTGAACCTTAACCTTGTAGGGTCTGCGAGCTGGTCTGGAAGACCAGCGTCACCCACACGAACTGCTCAGTGAGGAAGCCAGTAGGTCAGACAATAGGGAGTTCAAAGCCAACAACAACTGCTAAGTACATCAGGGAGCCAACTTTAGGAGAAATGAGAATGTGACAAATGGTATAAATAAGATGCCTGATTTAGACATTTCAACCTCTACTGTTTCCTTTCTTCCAACTTCAATTTTCCTGTAACAGATCAAAACCATTTAGTAGCAGCAATCACTTTAAAACGAGTTTTAAACTAATATGCCCCCACTTTAAAACAACATTCATATTTTGGATGGACCTCCCATCGATCCATCACCCTGACCCACTCCAGCAAAATAATGCATAATCCATCACAGAGCTTTCTGCACATTGCTCCCCTGTTCAAACACATAATTGGCTTCCTACGGACAATATGGCCAACATCAATCAGCCTTTGCTTAGAGTCCCACTGTTTCCCTCGCAAGGCCCCGCCTCACCCACCCGTATATGAGTTATGGTACATAGGCTCATCTTTTAGGGCATCCTTAGTAATGTCCCCCATTTCCCACCATACCAAATCCACCATCTGTGACCTCAAGCCACCATGATATTTTACAGAGTTGACAAGATATTTGACTTGAGTTTTTCCCACGTGTATGGCTTATATTTCTAGTTGGATGACATTTTCTTCCAGTACAGGCCTGAGCAATATAATTTAAAAAGTTTCACTTTCCCACAACATACGGCACATAGTAGATGTTTACTAAATCCCTCACTGATTAGTTTTACTTTCTGTGGAATTAGAGCAAGGTAATCAGCATTTGGTAATTGCTGCATGAAGGGCCAGGGCTAGGATGAGGACTAGCAGGCAAAATTTAAGGAGGTGTTTACATTCATTTGTAGACCTCCCCTTTGCATGACCCTGAAAAGCGAGTGCCTCCTTAAATTTTGTACCCTGGATTCTTAGCTTGTCTGACACTAGAAGCTGCCCTGGCTAGATGATATTATAAAGTATTCTTGCAGGATCTGCCTTTACACAGTAAAAGTAGATAGTGACTTTGTTTCTCTCATAGCTATTCATAAACAGGACCTACATGTGTGCATGCATACAAACAGGTAAATGCAGCCAGAATCGCTTCCTGCAACGGTGGCAAAAACATTAGGTGGAGGGAGAAGGGAAGAAAAAGGAGAAAAAAATGAGATTTTTATGAGGACTAACTGGAATTGTATGTGTGACATGCAAAACCTTAAAAAAAACTTATTATTTTTATTTTTGTCGATGATCTTGTTTCTCTTTTTTTGAATGCTTTCATACAATTGTTTAAGTATCAAATTCTATATACACATATCTCTGAATGTACACATACGATCCCAGCGCATGTTGGAGGTCCCACACGTGTTTTACTCGCCTGATGATGCTGGAGAGAGGGTAAACAGAAACTTGTCCCGAGTTGTTCCAGCCATCGGAGAGAGTGAATATTGAATGGGGCCGCCCAGAAAGTGTCTCTGGACACTTTCCATGTAACAAGGACTATTTATTTTATTCGCCTTCAAATTGGGAGACTCGAAAGTTAATAGCATCTTTGTACCATTAACGAAAACTAAGGACTCAGTAGGAACAGAAGATGTGGGGACAAAATGACACGTTCAAGTTTGAATTGCTAGTGGCACCTAAGGGAGACTGTGGACTCCTCTAGAAAAACGAAGGCCCTCCAAAAATAAGGGGGTCATTTCCCAATAACTCATACTCAAGTCGTGAAATCTATGCCCCATAGGTCATGATGAAGGCACTAATGTGCTTTCTGAAACTGTTTCATTTAGTTCTCATCAGCATGGGTGGGGTGATAAACAAGGTAAGTTCACTAATAAATGGTTTACCAGTTGAGGCCATTTCTATCGTTAGGCCTGATGATTCCATGACTTCTTCTGGCAAGAGTAGACTGGCATTGAATCAGTAAATACATACATGCCAAGCTCTGAGGCACGAGTGATCTTACCTAAATTAATTAGGCAATTGTGACTGTCTAGACCTGGTTTAAAAAATAATTCATGAAGCCAAAATGGATAAAAATGTAAAATATTAATTTCTGGCCAGCATATTCAAGTACATATGCTACAGATCAGGCCACTTCTCAGGGCCTTAACGAGCCATTTGCACTAAAGCTAGCATTTGGATATAAAGTTTTTATATCTTCAATTTGAATAACGAACTAATTTATTTTTCCCAACCTTATTAAAAAACATCTGTTAGTTTTGTGTCTTTGTTGCTTTGGTAATTCTTTGCTTGAATCCCCCGAAGATTTTTACGTATGCCAAATTCAGAGGCAGTGACACTGAGAGAGGGTTTAAAAATTTATCCTAAGGAAAGTGGCCTTTAAATGTGATTTTTAAGGAGAAAAAGCAGTGAAAGGGTGTAATATTAATAATCCATTAATAATCTAATATTTAGGACAAGTAAGCAAAGCCAGATGTTAACTGAAATGTCTCCTGGTTGGGTGAGAGCCTGAATATTCCCCTTCAGTGTAAACACTCCAGCCTTGTGCCCAGGAGTCAGAGTGTGGGCCAAGAGCAAGTCACACAGCTTCCACTGCCCAAACAGAGAGCACTTGGAACAACTAAAGTTACATGAGATAAAGACATGTTAAAAAACGAGCTCTATGCACACAAACTTACGACACACGGGGGCAAAAAAACCCCCAAAGAACAAAAAACAAAAACAAAAAAACCCAAAAAAACCAAACCTGGTATAAATAATCTCAAATTCTTTTGTATTAACAATCCGATTCTATCGGTAGCCCACCAAACCGATGGCTCAGATCCTTCCAGACTCGTGTAAAGAGACTTGGGGAGTCGGATTTACTTCTCAATGGCCCATTCATCCTTCGGACATTTACTGTGTAGCCCGTGCAGTTAAAACCTAAAGCTGGATTTCATACATAAAATCTGACCTCCAGCACCCACTACTTTTGCCAAGTCCCAGAGCAGGCTCTCGGGATAACTCAGAGTTTGCCATAGTGACAAGTTTAAGATTCAATTATGAAGTGTGGTAATTTATTTTTACTATGTTTGTAAAATGGCTTTCGCCCAAACTAACTTCACTCCCCTTCACGGCCAAAAGGCCTAAGATAGCAACCGGCCATCCTCACAGCGACAGGAGCGCTCGCTCTCCCTTGTTTAATGCCACGTCAAGCAGAAAGATTTCTATGGGACTCAGATGCAGACATTTCTCTTTTGCCTTAGTTTGGGCAAGAACTTGATTTCCTTCAGATAGCTGTAATGGATGGTGAAGACGGCAGAGTAATCAGGCCCAGTTCGAGGCAAATGCCAAAAGTTTCCCAGAAGGATAAATCTTGTTTCCTGCCTTGCTTCACAGAATTAAGCCTTAAACAAGTCATGTTCTGTGGCTTGGATGCTGTGTTTACATCAGCTTCGGTTCCCTGGCTTGTGGTTGGGAACATTGTATTGGTCTGTAACCCGGGAAGGGTTTCCTGAAGCAAGAAATCACTGTGCCGGTATCTCTCTGTCCCACTCCATTTTATTTGTTCTATTAATACTAGCAAATGAGCTCTGAATGGTAAGTGGATCACGGGAGACAGTTACATTCACCAGGTGCAGCCTGCAAAGCCAGTGATTTAGCGCTCTGCCTTGGAACCGTCTTTCCCAGGAGTTGCATGAAAGATGCCTCTTCATAAAGGATTTTGTTTTGGAAAATAATAATAGCACCTCATCTGTGCACGCCATATTCTCAGTAGGTTCAAGAGAAAATCTTTTCTGTAGAGTTCAGGGTAGGCTGAGAACTTGTGGTCTCTCAGTGTCTTAAATGAAACCAAATCCTACGGGGATTGCATTCGTTTATGGTTAATAACAGGCGACTTCCTGTTTCGAAGCAAAATGGGCTTGAAGAGGCTTATAAAAAAGACTCAAAAGGTTTCTTGGACATCAAATGACTCTAGTAAAACATTTTGATGAGTTAAGTGTAAATGCATCAGCAGCATACGGATTAAATTCCCTTCTAAATAAACATTAACAGAGAACATGTTTGGCAAAATGCATTTTGAATTTTGCAAAACTGAAAACATTTGAAAAAGGAGTGTGAGATATTTGATGAACTCAGAAAGCAGCCGGATCGCCCGTCCTGTACTTGAATATTTTCTTTGGATGTTCTGCAGATGTCAAATAAATTAGGACGCAGATATTAAAACCAATGTCTGCTGCAGAAGCGATCAGCTGCCCTTCGGTTGGGAGGGTGTTTCTGTGGATACTCAGTTCATGTCTGTGTGCACGAAGGGAGCCCCAGGGGACCCGTAACCCTTTCCTCACTCACAGGCATCATCTCGTTCCTGGATTCGGCCCTGCAAGACCTTCTGTTATTCACAGCTCTCGCATCCGTTTTTCTGCCTGTGCGATATTTTGACTCCCAACGGGGATTCCCGCTTTGCTATAGATCAGCCATGGAGCCCTTGTGCCACCAGGCAGACGACAGCCTTGACGTTGCTTGGGTCGAGACCTTTTATTCATAAGCCGCTGCCCTTGTCAAAACTTTTGTTATGTGTCACCATTCCTCTTTTTCTCACATGCAAATGTTATTAATCCTTTGGGATGGTAAAACCAACAAAGGAAAGGAAAGACTAAAGCTGAGATACACTTTGAACAAAGCCTCGACTAGGCCTGGTAACTACTTGTAGAAAGAGGAGAGACCAGTGTCACGCCAAGTGTTGATTTTCGGGGATCTGATCCATGTGAAGCCCCTGAATGAGAAAACGGTCTTTAGAAATCTCGTGGATTATACATTCTTACAGAGCAGGGGACATACATTATTATCATCCTTTTCTTAAAGTGCTTGGTTCAGAGCAAGAAACTGGCATGCCACAGGAGAAATCTCACGTATGGGGATGCCCCGACCTTGCAGTCTGGAATCACATCGACTTATAAACATTTTGCTTTTGAACTATATGGGCAGAAAGCAGATTCAAAGAAAATCAACAGGCACATAAATAGCAAGCACTTTGTTTCAATATTTAAAAAATTAAAGGTTTAGCTCAGTATATTTTAGCACATGATAATGCTCTTTCCAGACAACTGAAAACCCACCACTATATCAAAAATTAGGCAGAAAAGAAATATGCTGTTAATTAAAAATATTTAAGTCCGTACAGGGAGCACTCACTTCCCATTTGGGGTTTATTCACCAGCTTTATAGCTGCCGGTGTCTTCCTTCCTGCTATCTTTATGCTTCATGAAAGGGTTTCCTTAGTAAGGCCACGAGGAGGCTGAGGCTGTTGGCCTCGGTTCTCTCTACTTTCAATTTACTCTCCATATGGTTGCCAGAATTTTCCTTCAAAAGAACTAGTCTTGTCATTCACCTGTTCAATAATCTTTGATGCCTACCAGGTGTCTCCAGAATAAAGTCCAAATTCTTTAACTTGGTGTTCAAACTCTTCTGGTCTGGCCCTGATTCACCTCTCAGTTCATGTCCCGCCACCTCATAATCCAGTCATACCAGACAAATCCCCTGGTCCCAGATTCCACATGTTCATCTGCTTTCCTAGTATTTGGTACTTCGCAGCATTTTGCACTCTTGTAAATATTTACTAAATTATTTGTTTAAGCAGTTTTCCCAGTGGATTGTCGGTATCTGAAGGAGGGGGGGTGTCTGTTCTGTGTGTTGCGTATCCATCCCCAGGGTCTAGCACAGCATCTGGGATGGAGTAGGTGCCCTGTGATAGCTGTGAACTGATAGGAGTCACACCTCTGTGTCTCGTGGCTGTATATTTCTATCACTGCACTTGCTGAATTACACACTTATCTACCTGATTTTCCTATCACTAGTTTTTGAGCCTAGAGGGCAGAAGATATGACTTACTTTATCTCTGTATTCTTGGTATAGTGCTTAGTGCGCCTGGAGTACTCAATAAATACTTGGCTAAATTTAAACGAAGAGCATTTGCTGCAGAGAAAAGTTCTAGAAAATTATGTCGGTTTTTAAGGTAAGCCTACAGGCATGATGGCAACTTCGAGATGTGGCTCTCACTCTTGCCTACATGGCCATGTACTAGGGTAGACAAGCTACAGACCACAGGCCAAGTCTGTGTCATAGCCTGTTTCTGTAAACAGCTTTATCAAAAACATTCATTTTCGTATTGTCTATGTCCACTTTCACTCTACAGAGGCAAAGTTGAGTAACTACAGAGATAGATAATCCCAAAGGCCTAAAATATTTCTGGCTCTTTACAGATAAAGTTTGCTGATCACTAACTATTCTAGAGAACAGACATTAATAGGAATAACATCATCAACTACCGAGAGCGGTTATGAGGATTAAATGAGGTAACGGCTGTAATATGCTCAGCACAGTCTTTGGCATATATTAATTGTCCAGTAATTGTTCGGTATTATTATTATCATATTAGAATTATTTTTCTAATAATCAAAAATATAAAATAGCAAGCCAGCGAGAATTTGATACAGGGCATGTTAGAAGCAGGCACAGGAATGGGAGAAGGGCCTCGCATTGATGGAGGAACAAACTACAAAGCAGGCAACGTCTTCACAGAAACTCCATTCGGTATACACTGTGATTGCTTCATTCTACAGATGAGAAATGTATGGCACCCAATGCACGTCCGTTCTACAGATGAGAAATGTACGGCACCCAATGCTCGTTCACTGGTCGTAGAACATCGAGTAAAGTGACAGAGCTGGGACTAGAAACCAGAGCTCGAAAGGTCTACTACATCTGATATAGGAACTAAAATGAGTCAGTTCACTGTCTCTGGCTCATTCTGACCAACTAGGCTTGGATAACTTTAGAAAAAGAATCACCGAAAAGAACCACAGTCTTAAAAATTACAGAAACCCTGAGGGAGGTATTAACATAGGAATGGATACCCTGACCAGTAAACAGATGAGGAGGCGACAGATGTCTTTGGTGACTGGAGAATGTTAATCACGACCACGTGAGGTTTCACTTATGAAACAGATATGTTTAACAATTGGTACATCTTTTTTTTAAATATCTAACGTTTTCAGGCATTTGAAAGGATAAATCAACAGAATTGTTTTAGGTTTGCTGATGGGATTATAAATTGGTGCGACCACTCTGGAAAATAGCTTCGCATTACCTTTTAAATGTGTACTTTCATATATCTTACGACACAATAAATGTGATCTTAGATACGAACCCAGCAACATTCTTGCACACATACAAGAGGAGACGTGTACATGAATGGTCACAGTAACCTTATTTAATAGAGAAAGCTCAGATATTCATCAACAGAATAACTGACGAAGTGTAAACAAAGCACTTTTACAGCATAGTCCAAAAAGGTGAACTACAACAATATACAACAACAATACCAAGGAATTCACCTTGGTAATATACTATTAAGTAAAAACAAGATAAGTCATTAAATAGTCCATATAGTGTGGCATGATACATTTCCATAAAGTTAAAAATT
>NW_011888809.1:6309295-6313480 GCF_000151845.1 Pteropus vampyrus
GACAGGAGAGACACAGAAGCCATCCAGGGAGGAGGCTTCCTCCATTTTCCCGAGCATGACTCAGATCCCTCTGTAATTAGTCCTCACAATTCTTCCCTCAAACCTTACTCTCCTACATTCATACTTTCGGTCAGTAGCTCCTGATCTCTTTCTCACCAGGATTAATAAAAATATTCATGGCTTCGGTTTCGTTTTTTGTTTTTTTTGGTTTTTTTCATGAACAAACTAACTGATGAAAGGAATCGACTATTGCATCTGCCAATGATCTGCTCCTCGGGCTCAAAGGTCGTACTTGAGTTTAATGACAAATAGGGAACTTGTAATCCAAAGGTCATCCTCCTCCTTGGAGAAACTGCATCAACGCAGGAACTGTTCATTCGAGTCTCTGCTAACCTGAAAAGAGGCCCATGCTAGAGCTGGAACCCCGATAACAGAGCCCCTGCCTCCCTCTGCAGGACGGACTCAGGAAACTGCCCACACCGTTCAGGAAGCAGGAGCCACTCCTGGGGGAAGTACGTGTGGTTTACTGGTCAGCGAGGGGCTCTACTAAGTAATTTTGCCTAATTTCAACCAGTTGTTAGTACGTCAGGCTTGAGGGAACCTGAACTAACCTTCGATCATAAGTATGGATATTCCACAGAAACCCCTAGACCGGGGAAGCAGATTGCTCCATCAGGCGAAAACAGACAGTGCCTGAAGCAGGAGAGCCAACGACTGTCAGTCCGAGCTGTGCGGGCAGCAGTTTATTTGTGTTGTGGGTGTTTTTCTCCTCTGTAAACATGTTCTGAACCCAAGTGATTGGTACATGTTATATAAACTGGAAATATAAACACAGACATTCTCTTCCAAAAATGGATCTCTGGGACTTCCTTTAGGAACTTGCTCGTATTGCTTCTTCTGAAATCTGAACTAGCATGAGGGAAAATGTGACACCTCTAATATTTGGAGCATTAACCTCGACATCAAAGCAAAACAACGTTCGAAAGGTTTTGAGGCACCCTATGAGACTCCAAAAGCCATTTCTGCTTCTAAGGAGAATAACACACTTACATGGCACGCCCTAATACTGGAGGAGGGGAAAAGGGAGATCTCTCGTGTGTGTGTGCGCGTGAGTGTGTGTGTGCGCGTGCGCGCGTGCACTGGGATGAGGTTAGGGGTGGGGAGAAGCTAGCACTTTTAGAAGAATTCTCTTTCAACTACATGCTCTGAGGTCTCTGCGCATGTCAACTGATATTTCAGTTTTCAATGTCATTGCTGTGTGTTTCTTTTTTTTCTTTTTTCTCATAATATAACAACTTCATCTAACCTGGACATGAATTGCTTTTAAAAAGCTATTTTGATAGAGTCTAGAAGTTTTCATGAGGCATCTAAACATGGAGTAAATGGTGTGCTTCACCAAATTATGCACTTCTCAGTAAATGGCCTTTTTGCAAGTAAGATGGTTCTTCCCTTACCAGCTTCCATAGGGCTGGCCTAGAGTATGGCTGGCAGCACATCTGTCCTCAGCTCAAGAGCTCCCACTCTTTCCTCCTTAAATGACATTATTCAGCTGGATGAGAGAATTACAATATTTAAGAGGTCCTGGAAGAAGAACAATGTTTTGGAAGAAAGCTTTTATCATGTGCTGTCAAAGGAATGCACTCAAGTATTCAGAAATAGTTCCTCCTTACACATCTTCCTTCCAGGAGATGCAGAGCAGGGCCTCTAAGGCCTCTTATGTAAACATTGCCCTATTTGGAGGTCCCCTAGGGCTTCCCTAGAGGGTCATATTTATTGAGAATGTCTAGATTTCTATTTTTGGTTTATAAAACACATCCTTTGTGGATTGGCTTTGAATCATATGTACATAGGGGGGACCTAAAAGAACACACACGCATCTTGGTAGTTTTTGCACTTAGTCGATTAGCATTTAACTGCAGACAATACCCAACTGAATTTTACACTGACAAAATCTGACATCATGAACAATGTATGCTGCCCCCATCTCTACCCGCCAGCTCCCTCCCAACCCCAATCAACACAACAGAACTACAGACTACCCAAATAGAGAAGCAAGGCTGAGTTCTAGTCTTACCCTACAAGGAGCCATAAATTAAATATTTCCTCTCCTTCACTGCACTCATAATATTGAGACATGTTTCTAGTTTCCTTATTGACAGCAGAGTCAGACATGATCTTCCCTTCCTGCCTACCCACTGTGTTCCTCTTAAGCCCCATATTGATGATTCCCGCCTTTCCTGTTGGTTCTTGGCCCCCCTAAATCTTCTGACCCTTACCCACAGCCTATTTATGACAGCCTCAGGCATGACCATTCTCTGGATTTCGTCATTAGGCAAACATATGTCTACTTATAATAGATTATACAACCACGACCCCTCCCTTGCAACTCTTCTTATTTAATTTATTTTTCCAGCCCCAAACCAGCAATCTAGCAAGAGTCCTTGATTTCTCTCAATCTTCTCCATCACTATGTGTCTCCATCTTAGGTGGGAACACAGAGACAATTATTCCAAATTCCTACCAGTTGTGATCTGTGCCTTAGTTCAATTGGACTTGCCACAGGACCGGACTCTGTCTGCTGTAATCCTAGATATATTTCAAAGTCAGTTTAAACCCACTGCCTTCATAAGTTTTCTCCAAGGTCATGTTGCCAGGTTTAACCTTGCCTTCCCTCAATGCCTCACAGTCCTGTAATGCTTTTGTACAGAATACAGCACTTCCTCTCATTATTGTTAGAGATTATTCCTTCATTTGGCTATTTGAAAACAGGGATGGAATTTTGTTCATCTTATATGTAAACAATACTTATCAAAATGTGTTGTACATAGTATGTATTGAGTATTTTTCCAATAAGATATCTATTGTTATTTATCACTATAATCCAGATTATTGAAACTTTCTCAAATATAAATGTTTTTATTTTCCAGTTAAAAAAAAGCAAGGTGATACTACCAAAGAGAACTAGACTTTGTTCAACTAAGTCATATCCATGGACCTCATTTACTTTGTCTTCACAGAAAACAGTGGTGAGATTGGAAATTAGATGATATATAGACACCAATCCATGAAATCCTGTGTCTTACTCTGTCTCGTCCTTCAAGTCCGCTCAAATGACAACTTTTCACTGAGGTCTGCTTTGACCAACCTTGCTGAAAATCATAGCCTCACTCAAAGCAGATACTGATTCCCTTTCTCTGTCTATTTTTTTTTCCAAAGCACTCATCATTTCCTAACAAATTATATAATTTACTTTTCTTGTTTATTTATTGTTTATTTTTCCGGCTAGAATATAAGCTCAACGAAGACAGAAAATTTGTCTATTTTATTCACTGCTGTATTTATTGCATCAGAATAGTGCCTGGAACATAGTAGCTACTTAGTAAATATTTGTCATTGTCCATAATAATGTGGTCAGTGGCATACCTAGTGTATTGGAGACAGAGAGACCATTTTTTATACCCATTTCCTCTACATGACAAAATTCTTTTCATTTATAATCAGGAAATAAAACAAGTAATAAGGACCAAAAAAATAGCAATTACAAATTTATTTTATTGATGTATATAATTATATTTAGAAAAATAAAATTAATAGTATGATTCAAGAAGGAAAAATAACCCACACAGCTATTTATTAATAGTTATTAAATTTATGCAACTTTTTAAATTTTGATTCTTTGGTTACAGCTTGATAGAAAATATTTTGCGTAAATAACTGTCCAGTAACTAATAAGTGAATTTTAACAAAAACAAGAGATCTCAAAAGACACAACAACTAACTCATACCACTGATGTAATGTTTTGTCTTATTGATTTATTCTTTAGTTTTGCAACAACTAATTTAAAAAATAAATCTCGCTCTTGAAGATACTATTCAAGTTCAGTAAAATATCCATATGTGAGCCAAAATGTATACTTAGCAACTGAAAATATCACATCTCACCTTGTAGTCTGCACTCTGAGTTATTGATTTAAATTTAAAAAATAATAAAAACTCCATGGAGTCACATAAATTACTCAAATTTTTTTCTGTCTGCAAAAATCATGATGTCATCATTGTTTATTTCAAATCTACTATTTTAAACACAAGAATATCTAGTACCACAGAGGCTGGACACAGATTGTACCTAAAAGGAGTTCCAACAACTCTGAATCATTAAGCATGTATTTTCAAAACAAACATATG
>NW_011888809.1:6314439-6321538 GCF_000151845.1 Pteropus vampyrus
GCTCTGCATCATTTAGAGCCTTTGGTGCTTCAGACAGTGCTTTGAACCAGTGGGGCATGAGTGAGCAATCAGAACACCATCCTGTTCCTCCTACCCACCCACTGCCCCGTCACACCCACGCTGCAGGGCTACTTCTTCCCCATCGCTTGCATGACATAGCCCGTGACTCTTCTGGTCGTTTCCTATTAATGTAAGTTCTTCAGTTTTCTGCCAGTCACAAAACTGTATTCTTTCATTCATTCAAATGTCCGATTACATATAATAGTCAAAACTCTCAATTTCACTGAAATTTAAATCTCTCCCTTCCTCAGCCCGGGCCCGTTCCAGGCCAGGCCTTGCAGTGAAGAGGGAGGTGTGGTGGGCTGGTTCTCTACTCCCCTCCCTCGTGTTGGTACCTTCCTTTCCGCAGCTTGAGAACCAAGGCTTTTGATTCCTCCAGAAATGAACCTTGGAAGGATGTGAGGTAAATGGCAGGAAAGGCCTCATATGACTGGTACTGTCGGATGTACTCTTTGGTTTCTTTCTCTCCTAGAAGTTTCTGTGGGTTCTGTGGAGAACCTACCCCATCATTGGTGATCTCTCCTTGCAGTTCTCTCTTACTGGTCCTTAAGGATCACGTTTCATCTTGAGGCATCTGCAAGCACCTGATACACACACACACACACACACACACACACACACACACACATACACACACACACACCTCTGTCTGCTGAGCTCCCTCACCCTCCAGGTGGTGTCCTGGGGGAGGACTTTTGACAAGCCCAGGCTAATACTCCTTCACGTAGCCCACATGTAGTTTTGCTTAGGTTGCCTTGTACCTTCCTTCAGAATAAAGGTGGAACATTTTTCTTTAAGTCTTGGATGACACAGAGACAGAGTTTAATTTTCAAACTGTAATAACAGTCCAGTTCATAGTCGTCTGCTGATTTGTAATTTACAAAGAGCTTTTGAGAGTTATGTGTGCACGGAGATTAAAAGGTTAAATGAGGCAACAAGGAGATACAAGTGATGGAGCATTTGTCTGATTTCGTGACAAAAAATGTAATGCCAGAGCTTTTAAGTTAAGGAGGTTCCAGGGGGTGCTGAGACCTCTTCTTCTAACCAAAATGCACAGAGGCCAATACAACCCTTACCTCCTTACCCAGGCTGCTCACTCATATACATCTGCAGCACTGCAGCCTGAGTGAAGGATACTGCACCTTCGTTTGTAGGTTCCATGAGGGTATCGTGCCAGAAAGGGAACCAAGAAAGTTTTAGAAATTTTGCTTATGAGGCTATACTTGAAAGAATCAATGCTGGACAATTACAAACAGAATTATGGACAACTCAATCAATCGATCAGTTCAAATAAAGTCATCTAGAATAATAAGAATAGTCATGGCCAACAAAATAACTATCATGGAAAATTTCGAATATCCCTAGGTGTTAATGAAATACTCAGTAATAGAAAATGAAAATGTACATGAAGATGAGGACATAAACACAACTGCAGTCATTTTTCTAAAAAGATTCATTTCTGTCTGGTATGAGGGATTGATTGTTAACATCACCCCATGGCCTAGAAATAGTTGAATAATGTCTATAAACATGGCATATACATATATTTCACCTATAGAGACTGCTTCCATGATTCTTGGGACACATTCCACGAGAGAGTTCTGAACCTTCTTGAATCATCTTTTGGTAATATTTGTAAAGTCTAGATGAAAATGCCTTCCATCGTTGCTATGGAGAGGGGGTTGGGCAATATTTACAAGCCACTAACCTACGCCGACCGAATAAAGCGTACCGCTTATGAAAATGCATCTGAAAGTGTCTTGATCTTGGTTCCTTATGCTGCATTTTTTACACTTTCACAAAATTATTTCATTTGAGTCTTAAATAACTTTATAGGGTTAATATTAATATTCCCGATAAAAAGAACATGGCTTATCAAGGTTAAATCATTTGTTCAACATCACAGAAGTTATAAAGAGGAATATTTTTGACCTTTCTTAATACTTAACTTGTCTATAATGTTACAAAAGACTTCAAAGTAGAAACTTCCCCACTGATTATCTGTCGATTTTCACAAATTTGTAATTTAGCCAGAGATCCCTGCTTCACAGATGAAAACATGCTAGGTCACACAATTTGTCTAAGTGTCAGATTCTTAACTCAGTTAACGGCTTTCTCTATGTACTACTTTGCATCTGTATATATTTCCCTTTCTAAAAATGTGTACATTTCTTTATTCAGTTTTTATGTAATTTATAATTATACTTACTGAGAAATGCATAAATGTGGCTGTCACTTATTCCTAATCTCTTTCCTCTTACTTCCTCATTTAAACAGCCAGCAGCTTGAACCACAAGACAGAATGAATAAAAAAATCCAACGTGAATAGTTTTTGTTTATATCAATTTCAGTGCTGGCCCCCAAAATGCAAACCAGTATCAACAGTTTGAAATTACTGTGTTAACATTTTCTGTTTCTAAGCTAAGCTAAACATTGGAGCAAATTGTATTGCAACACATATTTGTTTTAACTCCAATATGACTGATGTTCTTATCCAAGACATGTTAACAAACTTTCCCATAGTTACCCATACAGTGATGGAATAGAGTTAATGGAATATTGTGTTTTACAAATTTGAGCAGAAATAAAAATTGTACAATTTTTTACAACTTAAAAAATTGTGTTTTCTTTCCTATTAAATTACTTTGCTCTGTGTCAGATATAAAATCCTTATGCTTCATCCAGAGAACATTCCATTTTAGCCTACAATTCGTAGTAATAGCCCCACAGTGGAAATATATTAACAAGAAGACCGTTATGAAATTGATTTGTTTTCTCATCTTGCCATCAAATTTTATGGGAAAATAAAGAATAGTCTCTTGCCTGTAGTCTACTCTTGTGCAGATGGACAAGAAAAATCTGATCATTTAAATTTTATTTCATATGATGCAGCAACCAAAAATCTCCTTAGAATACAAGTTCATATTGTCAGTATTGGTTCATTTTCTCGTGACTCATTTGACTCTCTCTTGGTATAAAATCATACTCTTGTTAGGAAAATTAGCTTAAAAATTAGACAAATTATCTTCTGATCAAATCCTCTTCTAGTTGATTCTCAGAGGCATATAATTGTAAATGCAAAGTCCAATACTAAGAACGCTTATCAGTGTATCATATGTAATAGTAAACATTTTAAACAGAATAAAATTTTAGTAGAAGAGACTGACTGAATAACACTTGATAGATGCTTATGATAAAATATTAGGTACTATTAAAATATATCTGTAAGATTTTTATAACTTGAGAAAAACTGCTCATGAAATAGGTTAAGTTTCTAAAAGCATATTATAAAAAATACCCTATGTTATCAGCTCTATGTTATCAGTTATTAGATGCACAGTTTTCACTTTTTAACATTTAAAAACTCAGAATGTATCTTAAAATTCCTGGTATCCTATAATTGTTGGAGACCTGGTAGCAGTGGTGGCAGTTGTCTTTGCAGGCACATGAACTCAGTTGTTATTCCCGTTGAAATAACTGGATAACTGCTATTCCTCATTGTTTCACTTATGAGACCATTAACTGACAACTTTCAGAAGAAATACAAATTCCGGTTGTTTCCTGAAAATTTTACATTAATTCCTTTTATGGCAAAAAAAAAAAAAAAATGCTAGCAACAAAACTCACTTAAAGTGAAAGAACTGAATGCTTTTCTCGCTAAAATTGGAAGGAAGCAAGGCAAGAAGGCTTACTCTCACCATTTGTATTGAAAATAGAACTAGAAATCTTAGCCAGTGTGATAAGGTAAGAAAAAAGCAACAAAAATCCTACAGATATGAAATAAAGAAATAATACCATCTTTATTTACAGAAGACTACATTGCCTACGTAGAAAATCAGAAAAAAACTAACTGGTTGCTAGAACAAATAGGTGAGTATAATAAGGTCACAGAGCACAAGTATAGCACATAAAAAATTGATTCTTTTTGTAAGTACTAGCAATAAATAATTGGAATTTAACCATTGAGAATACAATACTATTTACAATAGCTACCCCCTGAAAAAATAGGTACAACTTTAACAAAACGTGTCTAAGATCTACATACTGAGAAATACAAAATACTGATGGAAGAAATCAAAGATCTAAAAATTTGTTCATGGATTGGAAGACTCAGTTAAGATGTCGAGTCTCCCCAGATTTAGCAATAGTTTTACAACTATTCTAAGCAAAGTGAGAAAGATTTTTTTTTGTATAGACAAGCTGATTCTAAAATTTATATGATAAGACACAAGAATGAGAATAGTCGAAATAAGAAGAAAGAAGAAAGTTGGTGTATTCATATTATCTAATTAGAAGACTTACTCTAATGATACAATAATCTTAACTGGTAAAAGTGTAGATATATAAATCAATGGGATAGAATAAAGAGTTGAGAAATGGATTCACATCAAGATGGTTAATCAATTTTTAGCCAAGGTAAAAAAATTAAATGGAGAAAGAGTAATCTTTTCAACAAAGGTGTTAGAACAATTAATATCTATTTGCAAAAAAAAAAAAAAGAACCCTCGACATAATTTTTTAAGCAAAAATTTTAGCGACTTGGGGTTTGGTCTCTATTGGTCTGGTTGAACTTCATCAAAATTAAAATTTTGTTCTTAGAAAGACTGTTTAGAGAATGAAAAGCAAAGTCACAGATTGAAAGAAAATATTTGGAAATCGTATATCCAAGCAAATGACTTAGAGCCATAATATATAAAGAACTCTCAAAACTCAACACAAAGAAAACAAATAACACAATTAAAAATGAACAAAAGACTTCAGAAAATAAATTATATCAATGGCAAATAAACACAGAAAAAGCCACTTAATATTATTATCCATCAGGGAAAAGCAAATTAAAACTAAGATGAGATATATACCTCTGAGAGTTATCTGAAACAATAATTATTTTTTAAAAACTGACAATACCAAGTACCAGCAAGTATGGGGAGCAACTAGAATTTTATATATTGCTAGTGGAAATACAGAAGTTTATAATGTACTCTGGAGAAGAGTTTGGCAGTTTCTTATGAACATGGACTTACTGTATGAAATAACAGTCTCAATCCAGAGCCCTTAAACTAGAGAACTGAAAACTTATGTTCACACAAAACCTGCATATAAATGTTTACAGCAGCTCTCTTCATAATCTCAGAAAGCTGGAAACAGCTATATATCATTCATGATGAATGGATAACAAACTATTGTATATCTTCACAGTGGCCTATTACTCATCAAAAAAAAAAAAGAATTAAGCAATTGATACACACAAATACACAGACGATTTTTCAAAGGCATTGTAATGAATAAAAGAAGTTGGTCTCAAAGACAACATACTTCTATGATTCCATCTATGTGACATTCTAGAAAAAGCAAAACTACAGTGGCAAAACAAATCAGTAACTTCCAGAGATTGGATGTGAGAAGGTCTGACTGAAAAGGGGAAGCACAGGAAGTTTTTTGGGGGTGACAGAGGAGTTCTGTATCCCAACTGTGGTGATGGTTACACAAATCTATACATGTGGTTAAAGTATAGAGCTGTATACTCCAAAATGTCAATTTTATTTTATGTTAATCAAAAAAAAACACTCGAATTATATTTCTATGTATCTACTTAAGTGGTACAAATAAAAAGGTAATTTTTTTTAAAAAGCATGGTGTAATAGATTTTCTGGATGGTACATACCAGTGGTGTCACATGATCAAAACACCTTAAAGTTAATGAAGCATGATTATTTTATTTTTAAGTGCCTAGAGCAATGAAAAATACCCAAAGTGTTAACAGCGGTTGTCTTAGGTTGTGGAATATACAAAAATATTATTTTTTCTTGTTTTCTTTTTTACAATTTTCAAGAATTCATTTTATAAATAGAAAAAAAAGAGTGAGATAAGTACTTTAAAATTAATAACAACAGAAGTTTAGGCAAGTGGGCCCTGTTTGTCTCGATTCCACAAACACAGAGGGCCTCATCCATGAAAAAGATTTGATGAGGTGATTCACCAAACTCGGAACTCCCCGAAGGTTAGTTTAGTTCTTATTAGTCACACGTACCCTCTCACAGGATAATTCCTCAAGATACACACATCACGAACAATCTGCAAAGCAATAATCAGCTTGGGATTGTTTCTGGCAACTCTAAATGTGTTATAGTTGGAGAATTCCCCACAAAAGTAAAAAAAAAAAAAAAATGTATTGTCTTTTTGGGGAAACAGAATACTGCCTTTGGCTGCTTCTTTTTGAAACTCATAAATTACGAGATGTGATAAGAAAGGCAATATTTCAGAATAGGTAGAATAACACTAGTGGCAGATAATGCATTTGTTTTCTGTCTCTGTCCCCTCCCACACATACATCTCCACATACCGGTCCCTCTGGACTCCGTCAGTAATGACCCCAGTAACAACAACTGTCAGGGGTTGGAATAGTAAACGTTTTGTAAAAGCAAATGGCTTCCAAATGTGGACTTTCGGTGAGCATGAGGCTCCGAGCCAGGCTCAGGATGCCGGAGCAGGTAGAAACGCTAAGCCCAGAGCCTGGTGACATAATCAAGCAGCCAAATCTGTGACTGTTAACCTCGAACCCATCTGCAGGCTCCCCTCTCTTTTTCCATACAAAGGTGATTTTACCTGGCTTATTACTTCAATATGCAAGGGTGATCCTATATGAGTTTTGCACACAGAGTTTGCCTAATAGATTTCTAAGCGTAACCTGGCTCGTGGGCGGGGCTGGCTGGATGAGGGTAAGTAGTCGATTATTTCCCCTGGCCTTTGTGTCTTCTGCTTAGAGAAAAGTCCTTTAATTGTACTAAGACATATTTTCTATATTTTCAGAATGGCAACTAAATCACTGGGAATTACCACTTTGACTAACTAGATCAAGAGTCTCAAAGCTTTTTATTTACTTGTTTCATGGGTACCTACCATATTATGGAATATGAATAAAATAAAATATATTACTAATTTTAAAAATGATGTTTTCCAAAATTTTAAAGATGTGACTAATGAAAAAGGCAGCAACAAAAGAATTGCATACAAATCTATGGTGATAGAAGGAGATTTG
>NW_011888809.1:6323008-6326050 GCF_000151845.1 Pteropus vampyrus
CTGTCACCCTAATAAATTTAATAAAAAGAGAATTGTGTATAATTTTATGAAAGCACTCCATTGGGAGGGATGTCTATATTGGACCAAAATGGAATATATGAAAACAATAACAACTTTCATTGCTAGGTGTTGGAATTATGAGCAAATTTTTAATATTACTTATATGTTTTCAATTTCTTTGTCAAGAACATGTATTACTTTAAAGAAAAAAAAACCCCTGAAAAGTAACAGTCTAAAATGTAACTGTTATCCCTATAATTTGATTTAGATTTAAATTTAGGTTATTTATATCTTGATAAAGTAGAAGCTTTTTACTCTAATTCTGTTATCTATGAAAAATGTATTATTTTATAATAAAAATATATGCTCTTAAATACTATCATGGGGGGATATAAAGGGGTTATCTTAATAGAAGAGAAAATATTTTTTTTGTATTAAATAATTATTTTAAGCCACCCAGAAAGTGCTTCCGTTGGCACATACTGGCTTTGCCTCCTGTATGCCCATTTCAGAGTCCCCTGGGTTTGGAATTGCTCCCCTTTAGAATTCTGGGTTGCTAGGCAACTTACTGGCCATTCCCTGCTGACAAAAATTATTCTATGGAAACATGGGACCAACTCATGTTACAGAACTAAGAAGATTGTTTTTAAAAGTAAAGAATTTCTAGTCTAAATGCCATCTAGAATTTCTAGTCCAACAGCTTCAACCATCGGAGCAGCCGAATGAAGTTTGAGAAACAGGGACATCTGAAGGTGATTGGAATAAGCAAAGTAAAACAGTGCTCCGTCCCCAGCCAGGGGGCTCCATGAGCCACGACAAAGAGCTTCACCCAGGCCTGCCGCTGCTGTCGTCCCTTCTCTATTAGAGCAGGAACTGGAAGCTTGGGGCCAGGACTTCTGAATAATTGACACGGATGCCAGACAGACCTTTACTGAATCGGTTGGGCACACATCATTTTCAAAGGGCCCCCACCCGATCTGTCCCTTTGAAGAAGATGCTTTGCTCAGGAGAAAAATATCAAAATTCTTGCTGTTTAATTCTTACAGGAATCCATGGCACTGATAAATGAGAGCTCGTCCATACATGTTTTTACTTTGTTACCTAAGAAACTATCTTCACAACAGAAGTCCTCATAAATTGCTCTGGAGATGCATCAGACACTCTCCGGCGCTGTGCGACACTGTGTATATGGTTTGGCAGCAGTTCATTGGGAGAAGATAAACTAGTACTTTTTGCCAGGATTCTATTACTCTTGACCCTGACCTTGGCTGAAGGCTGTTTCCAGTTACAGTCCATCTTAAAGAAAGACAGCGCCTATTTGTTCCCTGAGGTTCCTTCTTCCCCTCTCTCTCAGATGCCCCAAGCACAGCACTGTGTGCGCTGCCTCACTGGGCAGGAGGAACAGAGCTGCTGCTGCCCTCCCTAGATTTCTCATTCAGACGCAGCATTCAAGTATGCCACGGAATCCTTTACTTTAAGCCATGGAGGTCTGCTCTTAGAAAGCACTTGGTCTTGAAGTTTACAGTACCGTATGGTAGCGTGTGAACTACAGGTCTTATGTTATACAGCAGGTCAGGTCTCTAGAACTTATTTATGTAGCACAACTGAAAGGCTGTACCCAGGCAGCAACGGCTTCCTACTTCCACCACCTCCCAGGCCCTGGCAGCCATTGTTGTATTTTCTGCTTCTATGAGTTTGACTATTTTAGATACATCATGTAAGGGGAATCATGCAGTACTTGTCCTGTGACTGACTTATTTCACTTACCATGTCCTTTAGGTTCAATCGCATTGTCACAAATGACAGGATTTCCTTATTTTTTAAGGCTGAATAATATTCCATTTTATATATATAATTTACACACACACACATACACATCTTACATAGATTGCATTTTCTTTATCTGTTCATCTGTCAGTGGACACTTGCATTGTTTCCATACCTTGGCGATTGTGAATAATGCTGCTGTAGATATGGGCGTGCGCATCCCTCTTCTAGATCTTGATTTCAATTCTTTTGGATGTGTCTAGTCCCTGGATTGTGGTGATGGTATCACAGGTGTTTGTATATACCTAAGCTCATCATATTGTACACATTAAATGTGTGATGTTATTTGTATATCAATTACACATTAATAGAGCTTTTTTTTTTTTAAAGAAACTACTTGGCCTTAGCATGATATTGTTCACTGTGTTTTTTTCCTTTTAATGGTGAGAACCCAACGCTTCAGCACCCACTCTCCAACAAGAAGTTTCTGAGAGTCCACTTCCACAGTGTGGTCTACGGTGGTGTGCTTTGCCTGCCCTCTGCACCCCACCTGCCAGCAAGAGCTGGGCTCACTTCAGGTATTCTCAAAAAATACAAATAAAAAAAAGTTTCTCACCAAGGTGGTAGCAGAAACTACAAAGCTCACGCACCACAAACAGGCTTGGTGCCCAGTTTCAGCGCTTAGTCAATGGTATTGTGAGTAGATTTATACTATGTAGTAATTATAACTGAAGCTGAATATAGTGTTAATTACAACAGTTTTTCAGACATTAAGGTCTATTCGTACCCTTGAAAGTAAAAATAATTGTTCATATTTGTTGAACACTTACAATATCTTATTTAAATATATTACATTACCCTTAAAATAATCCCATCTAGTAGGGGTTATTATCCCAATTTTACTTATCAGAAAGCAAAAGCATGGCGAGGATAAGTAATTTTCCTAGGGGCAATCAATTGGCAACTGACAGAGACAAGATCTGGACCCAGCTTGTTTCATTCCAAGGGCCACCTCCCTGCCCTCTGCTCTAATGTATCCAGGTACATCACCAAGAGATCTGAAATAGTCCAAAAACTGGGAAAATCACTATGAATAAAATATCCTTGTACAACTGACTGATATGTGAGATATATTTAATTCTTGCAGCAAAATAGAGACCCTCCAAGTTGTGAGAACTTATTTTAAAATAATCATGAGACCAATTCTGACAAATAGGGATCCTATTACTCTACTATATAAAGATATAAAGATGCACTCTAAATCCAAAATGTACA
>NW_011888809.1:6327920-6333265 GCF_000151845.1 Pteropus vampyrus
ATGAACATCTATAAAAGCCAATTTTCTCATGTGGAGACAGAATATGGCTCTCCTTTTCTTCATTTTTAAATTTCTTACTAAAGGTTTTTTTTTTTATGTTCTTATGTGTGCTTTCAACATTTTTCGTTGGGCTGGATATTTTGTGGATATTTTTATTATTAACATGCATACACTATTTCCCAGATCATCTTCAAACTGATTTATGTATCTACATGAGAAAACTGATTTTGATTTTTTTATGTTATTCCAATAACTTAATTTTAAGCTACTCTTAAATATAAGAAAATTTCAGTTGATTAACTTCTAAAATGTTGTTAATATATTCTACAACTGTAAACCTAGATTATAATTGTTAAATGATTGTGTGTGAGAGTATGTGTTTATACTCTCATGAGTAAATTTTGCTGCTTGCTCTCTATTGTTACTAAATCTACAATGATTATTTAGGCTATATGCACTTCTGCTTCATACACTTAATATCATTACATTAATACTATGTTATCTCCATCTTGAATTATTAAATTTAATGATTTTTCATCATTTTTAAAAAAGGGTATGTGAGAAACATAGTTTCTAAACCCTGATGTATCAAAAGAGACAGAAACTCTGTTTGTGCTCACCTATGACATGAACAAAAGCTTACTTTTTTCTTCTGTAACTCATTATCCATATATATCAGAGTACAAATTCAATAGAAAAGTAGCATTAAGCGGGGCTAAGTATTTAAAAGCATACATTTCAAGGCTAGTCAGGCATACCAAAAGTATTCGGTTGCACACAAATGATAAAGCAAGTTTTTTTTTTATCTAGTCAATAAGTCCAGTCTATTTCCTACATGCTTACTGCTTTAAAGCAATCTTAAACATTAGGGCGGTAGTAACACAGGCTGAATCTTAGATACTGCCTAATCCCTGGTCCTTTGGAGTCAGGCAACTCTAAACTGTTTAAGTCTCTAGGGGTTTGTCAAGATAATGCTTTAATAATCATAGCAACTCTAGAACAAGATTTGCCCACAATCGGCAGTAGCAGATTTCTTAGCTGGAATAGAATCCTTTTATTTTTCCCTCTAAAAAACTTATTAATGGTAAATATTGTTGCATTATATACCATGTTTTCAGAAGACAGGCAAAGACATATTTGTGTTTCTAGGGACAACTCTGGTTCTTAAATAAAGTGCTGTGTTTTAAAATGTCATAATCTATAGCCCGATCGTGAGCAGTTGGAACTAGCTTTGGAAGTTGGAAATACTTTTTCTTGTCTTTTAGAGGCTATAGAATTGATACCTTCTAAATGGAAAGAGGCGCAATTAAAATGCCATGCTTTTGGTATACGGAAAAAATTCTTTTCCATGTTTATGTGAAGACAAGGAAATTAAGAACCGCAAAGAGCACTGGAAAGAAAACACTGTCCCTCCACCCGACACTTCGCCTCTGTATTTTTTTTCTGTCAGGCAGAGAGGGTGGAGGAGAAGTTGATAAGGATTATGGAAAGATATACACTAAGAGAGCAAGAAATTTTATGTCCGTAAGAGAAAAGTCACTTAATGTTGAGAAAAACCAGAGGATGTTTAAGTTTAAACTAATTTTGATGGAGAGAATTCTATATAACTTCATTTTGGTTCTGACTCTAGAATGAGATATATTAGGAGACATTACATTTTAAAAAGTTAAAGGAAAAAAACTGGGACTAGATCCACCTCTGATTTACAGCAGTTACAGATTAGAAGTAGAGGAATAGGATTGTACCTTAATCTCCAGATATTGAGGCAGGTAGAACAATGTAACATTAAGAAAGTCCACATATACAAATACCATTTTGAGTTTTTGGAGCTGGCAGTAGCAGCAGCAATTTCTCAATTCAATAATTGGCTCGCTGATAACAAGAGTCTCTGAATTGGCCTGCTTCTGCTCTAGCGAGAGTCTTTCTGTTCAATTCTTCAAAGAAAACTATAATCCAGTTGACATTCTGCCATGAATCCTCTTCTCTCTAAAGTAGGTTGAGCAGGTTCTCTTATCTGCACCTTAATTCCATTTGAGACATCGTTAGCTTAAGTGGGGAGATGGAAGTATACATATATATTCCATACATGGACGGAAATCAAAAATCACGAATCTCTTGTAATATACTCATGGTTTAACAAGGTATAAGAATTGAGTCACTGCTGCCAACTTTTAAAGAGGACTTCTAATCTCAAATTCTGGAATTTTCTTTTTTTAGTTGCGCTTAAACCTTTCAGTATATTGATGTCCTTGTGGTTTAAGTCATATGCAGCTGCAGCAACTGCATATTGGCAAAAGTAAAAAACACACAAATTGTACTATCTTGTAATGAACCCTAGACTTTGTATTCAGAGGCATGTTTATTGCTAATATACTCAAAAATAATAGTTGTGGCACATTTTTCATTTCATAGCACTGGTTTATGGTTTATAGCCTATATACACACCATTCTGAGAAAAGTAGTGGCACCTGAGGATTTAGTAAACTGCAAGAGATGTTTGATTCTCCCTGGGAGCTCATTATGCAAACGTATTTTAGATTCAATGAATTTACCATGGGATCAATAAGATGTGGAGGAAAGTGTTACGGGGGCTTCTTATGTCCTTATTTCTAAGAAACAGTCAAAGGGAAGAGGCTGTTTCCCCCCCTAAAATTTGTCATGTTTGAATGCAATGCTAGGAACTGCTAATGTGACTTGCAATCGGTCACAAAGGAAGTCATTTTGGGATGGGGAGAAGCCAGACTATTCAGCCTTCTTCAACTGGGGCTCTTCTTTGGAACTGCTGAATGAAGAAAATGATGTATGTGGCTACTTTCTCAATTCTCTCAAGGGTGGTTGTTATAGTACTGTTCTACATGCATAGGAGAAAAGTCAATTCATTATATTCAACAGATGACTTAGGGCACCATGGGCAGATTCTCTGGAGATCGAGTTGAGAAAGGCTCTATGATGAGTGAGATATTGTATCCACTGCGTTATTCTAGAGTTCTTCTCATGAGAAATAATATACTTTCTTATTATTTAAGGTAAATAGAAGTGGGTTTCTGAAACTCGTTGCTGAAAGCAATTTAACCTATACATCTTACTATGAGGCATGATGAAATTCAGTGTACCTCTCTGTTTCGTTAGTAATGAACTTGAGGCTGTTAATATATAAAGTCATTAAGCATGTATTGTTAGCGAAGATGCTTGGTATCTGTAAACAAAGAATTATTATTATTATTTTTTTAGGTGAGGCAACCCTTGGTTGACCTCACAGATTGCAAAGACCTTGTCAGCTTACAATCCCTTATTTTTTATTTTTTACACCTACAGCACCTGGTCTTCCTAAGTGGTCTCCCATCCAAGTACTAACCAGGCCCGACCCTGCTTAGCTTCCAAGATCAGATGGGATCGGGTTTGCTCAGGGTGGCATGGCTGTAGACAAGAATTATTTTTAAAGTTATCAATTATGGCTCTGCTGTGAGCTCCTTCTAAAAAAGTGATAATTTGTTAGATATATTAAGATCTTGTAGTTTCAAATATTTTATTCATCATTTGAAAAACAAAATTGAATTGCACTGATCACTGTGAGGATGAATCGACTTTTGACCCTTAATGATTTAATAACTAGCGATGAGGATAACTGAGTCTCAACAATTAGCTGATTGGTGACAGCAGAAATGTAAACCTGACCTCGATTCATGCATTTTCTCACAGCTTCCTTCAGAAGCTTAAAGAAATTTTTTTTAAGGTAGTCATACCCTAGAGGAAGGGCTAAGTTTCTCACCTGTCTTATTGTGGTAATGACAAGTGACAAGCTGTTCCTTGTGGACTGGGATGGGGCAGGCTGAGGGGTGGAGTAGAGCCTGTTACAAATATTTTTGAAAAGAGGCATTTGATTAATAATTAATTGTACATAATGCTGGTTTTATTTTTACTGAGTCAGTCATAGAAGAACTCGATTCCATATTTTTTACATTTTATTTGAAGAATTCCTAAAAAAATAAATCCGGGGCTATCCTTAAGGCAGAAATTTTGTAAATGTTTTATTGTTGCAATTATTTATCCACTTATCTAAAATCTATCCATCCATCCATTACCTTCAAAGTAAAATCTGAAGTATCATTTTAATATATAATACAGATAAAAATGTCGCCTTGATTGAAGTGGGGGAATGCCACAGTATCCCCATCCTCTCGCACCTATTCTGACTTCTAATGGTAACTGAATAGCCTTCGAAAAATACTTACCTAGCTTCTCAGAGGATAAATAAACATTTAAGCATACTCATACAAATATACACTCATCTGACGTAAATCCTCCTTTAACATCAACTTGTTGGTTGCAATGTGGGCACAACCCTTAGCTAAAAAATGGGTGTGAATAGCGGCTTCCATATTATCCTCATAGAGTTATGATATCATCATTGAGAGCATTGGGCTGTGGGCAACAGATGACTCAGCAACTGAGTTATCTAGGTAATGAAGATGGAAACTGAGGCAAGGCTGTCAACATAGGGTCTGAATTCAAAGAGATTTCATATGTATCCTGGTTTTACCACTGCTCTTGAGTCTGTTACTTAACGTCTCTAATGACCTATTTTCTCATAGGAAATAGAGATAGCAACACAAATATTCATTCATCTCTTAAGTAAATATTTTTCGAGTACCTAATAAGCTTTAGGCCCCATGATAAGTGGTAGGCATTGTGCAAGCTCTCTCTCTATGCAGCTCTTTTGAAGATGAAATGGTGTAATATGCAGAGGCTACTGAACAGAATACCTGACACAGAAGCAGACATTTAAGTAGTTCTATTATGCCCACATTATTGCCAAATACAGAACCAGGGCTTTATAATGAATATCTGGAAAGCAAGAACCAGGAGGCTTTGAGGAAGCTAAGTTGATGAGATCAGTCACACAGCCTTCAGTGTTATTCAGAACTTTCACAACTTTGATCCAACATCATCCTAAAAATTCTATCCAGTGAAGTAAGACCAGGAAAAGAAATAAAAAGCATCCAGAGTGGGAAAAAAAGTAAAGCTTTCCTTATTCACAGACATCGTAACTATCTAGGTAGAGTATTTGATGACATATACAAAAAAAAAAAAATCTACAAGAAAAATATACAAAAATCCATTGTATTTCTATATATAAGCAATAAACAATCAGAAATTGAAGTAAAAATATACAATATCATCAAAATATAAAATACTTAGGGATAAATCTGACAAAAGATAGGCGAGGTCTGTATAGTGAAACTTCAAAAACATTGCTGACAGAAAATTTAAGAGACCTAAAAAAATCCAGAGATATACTGAGTACATAAACTGGAAAATGGAATGTTGTTAAAATGTTAATTTTC
>NW_011888809.1:6334225-6340075 GCF_000151845.1 Pteropus vampyrus
ATGGATAAGCCAGTATCTTGATGGTGATGATGGTTTCATCAGTATATACATGTGGCAAAGATATCAAATTGTACTATATATGTCCAGGTTATTTAAGTCAATTATATCTCGACGAAGCTATTAAAATAAGTTATAGGTGTGATGGGTTTTAATAAAGGAGAAGAAAGGTCAGGGTGCTGTGGGAACATAAAATGTGGCAACTTCTTTAGGCTCCTTCCTAAGGCATCTATCTAGATTAAGAGGTTGGGAACTTTTTTGAAAAACAAAGAAGGATTCAAAGCAAGAAAACCAAATGCTGGTGCAATGACTAGAGATAACTCAAAATCGTCAGCATAAGCAAGGCAGCATATATTTTTTTTCACATTTAACGAAAGTTATGTAAGCAGTAATTTAGAGGAACCATGCTCTTTTTAGCACATTTATTATATTAGAAAAAATTTCTCAGCTCCTATTATATACTGAACATTTTTATAAGCTTTGGAAATACTGATATGAATGAGATATATATCTAAGAATAGTCATATGTACAAATAATGAGCACATATTAGTAAATATGATTTAAACTGCATTAAACGTTGTACTCCATTATCATTAGTGTTGAGGAAACAAGGTGACTATATCATCCAGGTTGTATAGATGGGTGTGACGTGTCCAGAAAGTAGATCCGACCATAGCCTTTAGATGTACTGAGCTCAGAGGACTGATTTTTACCTTAAATCGAGTTCACAGAAACTGACTTAGAAGATACATAATGAGACAACTTACACTGAGAATTAACATTCCAGAAAGGATAAGAATGCCTGTGCCATCAGGTGAGTTGTGTTCTCCCCTAGTGGGAACACTAGAAAAGTTTCCAGAATTTTGCTTTGTAGGCATGGGGTCAGAGCTGGGGTGAGAGAAAGATGATTCTTCATCTCTGCCTTAGAAATAGACCTGTCAATGCGAAGCCCAGCCCATCTGAGCACCCTTGCTCCTGGACCACGCAGGAGTAATAAATATGTCCTTTCTTTAGCTCTCCCTGTTTTTAAATATCCAAGCAAAGCATCCTTTCTCTGTGGGCTCATCTTGCTATGAGTTGAATTGTGTTCTCCCCAAATTCCTATGTTTTAGTCCTCACTCTAGTTCCTCAGACTATGACTTTATTTGGAAATAGGATTCTTGCAAATAACCAAGTTAAGATGAGATTATTAGGGTGGACCCTAATTCGATACAACACATACACAAGGGGAACGCCGCTTGAAGATGAAGATAGAGGTCTGGGCGATGCTTCTACAAACCAGAGAATGACATAGGTTGCCAGCACACCACCAGGAGAGAGTCATGCTACAGATTCTTCCTTGGAGCCATCGGAAGGAACAAAGCCTGTCGACATCTTGATCTCAGACTTCTAGCCTCCAGAACTGTGAGACAATAAATTTCTGTTGTTTCAGCCATTCAGTTTGTGGTTGTTACTACAGTTCTAGGAAACTAACACACAACTTTCCTTTCAGGACGCTTGCAAAATTTTTGTCTTGTATTTCTTTCTATGCCCTGGACCAAGCCTTTCAATTAGATTTCTACTCTTTCCTCTTTGGTTTGGAAAATATACTGTACCCTAAAGAGACTTCTGCAGAAATCTTGTCTCATCCATGCAGATTCAATTTTACCAATTTAGCTTTTAGAGGTGATGGTGTATTTCATGTGAAAGTGTTATTCTCTCACACTTTTACAGTGCTTTTTTAAATAAAGTACTATCTAGGGAACGATCTCATTTTTAATTTGGCTAACCAATGACCCTGTGAGACAGACAGAATCCTATCATCGTTGCATTAGATCCAAATTGCAATTATCCTCATTTTAATTGGCTACGATGATCCCACCCAAGACCGAAGATTTCATTTTCAAAATCAAGGCATAAAATACAGTGGAGATATCGACAACCCCAAATCCTACAAACTACATGACACAATAACCCAATTAAATAACCCACTATGTTAAATCTGAATGGCTTATCCATAAGCACCAGTCATCTAAATTCTTAGGCACTGAGAACTACTCCCTCACCCTTACCTGATTAAATTTTTATGGAAGTTATTGAAAGTTCATTATTGCTTTCAACAGTTAAAATAACTGGGATATAAAGTATAGTTCCTTTATTGATTCACTCATTCATTCACCCATTGCTATTTATTAAATACTTACCCTGTTCTAAGCATAATGCTAGGTGCTATGTATTTAGCAGTGAGCCAGAAAGGCATGGTCCTGACTCTAGTATTATACGTGATGTAATGGGGAAATGACATTTAATAAATACATAATTACAAAATGTGATAAACATTGGAAGGGAAAAAAATCTGCATGATATGTGAAAGAATAATATAAAACAAGATGCCTAAGTAGTTTGTATATTTACTAAATGTATTAGTCGGGACTCCTTTGGTTGTAGATGAGAGAAATCTTCTACAAGGGTGAAAAGTGACAATAACACGGGGGAATGGGACAGGATTTTGGAAAAAAAAAACAATGACGGGGCTGCTTCAGGAGCAACTGAAACCCAGTGTTCTGAATGCTTGACGCTGATATTGGTATGTTTCATTTCTGCTTCTCTTGTCTGATTTTCTCTGTGTGCCAACTTCATTTGCTTCTATTATAAACTTCCTTTCTCCTTGCTGATACTTCCAGGCTTCCATCTTCACACACTGGAAGTAGTGTAGGAAAATGGCTTTCCTTGCTAGTTCTGGCTCCTCAGTAAAAAAAAAAAAAAAAAAAAAAAGTCCCTAGGAAGTACTCCAATTGGCTCTGCAGGAGTGCTTTATTCGAGGAGTAGACAATATGGAAAGAAACTGCTTATAAACACCACTTAATTTAAACAGCTTGCAGTTATGTATTTCCTTCAACAAGCTAAGTAGCACTCTGAGCAAGCAAGAAAGGACTGGGCTATAAAGATCATCCCATCTGTGCAGGAATGAGACAGTCAGTCTCTCACTGCTTTGGTCTCCACTCACTCCCAGTCAGTGTTTCCGGGTCTCTGTGGTCTGGCAGGGGCTGAGCATGCACGCTAATCAGGAGCTGGGCACACTGGAGGTGCTTCCCATCCCAATGATCAGTGGCAGCAATCCTCGTATTCTGACTGCTTACAACCAAAGGTACATTAACTGTTACATCACCGGCTGTATACATTGTTCACCACTTCTTACCAACATGCTCAAAATTTTCTGTACTTTCTAGAATAGGCTTATTACCTTCGGGTGTAGTATTAAGTGTTTATCTCCTTTGAGCGATATAGCCATTAGCTTATCCATAACAGAGTGAACATGTTTAAAACTTCACATTTGTGGAAAATGTGCTTACAAGTACAGGCCCAGGTGTTGGGGAGAAAAACTTATTTACTACTTTTAGGTATACCAAACATATTTTTATTTACTTCTATTAAAATGAGAACTGTCAGAGCCAAGGGAGCCTAATGAGACATGATAATTAAATGCAATATGGTATCCTGGATGGGATCCTGGGATAGAAAAATGATATTAGGCAAAAAATTAAGAAAATCAGCATGTAGTATGGACATTAGCTAATGATAATGTATCAACATTGTTCGTTAATTGTAACCAATGTACTAAACTAATGTAAAATATTAGTAATGGGGAAAACTGCATAAGGGTATATGGGAACTCATTGCACTACCTTTCAAACTTTCAGTAAATCTGAACTGTTCTAAATTTTTTAAAAGTTTATTTAAAAAAACTAGAATTTTTATAAAATTCATTTCACATATCCCGATGAATGATGTGCCCATTCCTGTTGAATGAACACAGCAGAAAAGATTGGATGTTATGATTAAGATGCAGAAAAAATAATGTGTTCCGGATCCCACGAAAGAGCAGCAGTTGGTTAGTCGTTGATATCTGAAGCCTGAATTTACCAATAACCTTGATATATTTCGCTATGAATTGTGAATAGGGCATAGCTGAAACATAATTTCTTAGTGATAATCTGGTGAACAGAACCTGAGATGTTAAAAGCCATTCGATAAATACGAATTACCTTTATCTTTATCTCTGACCACATCGGTTTGTGGAATGCTAATCACTTCCCTTTTCTTTACGTAAAAGCTCAAAACTGAAAACCGTCTTCCGCCATGCTTCTCTCACTGTCCCTCCCTCCCCCCGGCCTGCCTCCTCCTCTCTCTCCCACACTTCCTTCCACACTTGTCGGGTGCCAGCTCTGTTCCAGAAGCGATGCTCAGGCGCCTTCAAGGAACACGCCACCCAGGGGGGAGAGAGACGTACAAAGGTCACAGGACTGAACTGACTGGGCAAGGATAGATAGGGCAGCTGTTTTTCTTTTAAAAAAAAATCTTGACAGGTTTTCCCCCTTGAAAATTCACCTTTCGATGGCTCGACATTAGAAAGGAGAGAGTGGCTCGAGCTGGCCATTGGCAGAGAAAACCTGCTATGGATTGGGGAAAGTCAGGAGGCCCCGATCTACAGCCAGGGGGTATGAGACCCCGGGCAAGTCCATCTCCTCCCATGGCCGCGGCTTTCTTGAGGGCGGGGGACATGGGATGAAGGTACCTCCAGCTCAACACTGTGGTCTTGCATGGGCTCTTTAAGGAACATTTGCTCCAGATGATATTTAAAGACTTCGAATTCTCCAAGGATTGGTCAAGGAGGGTTTTCCTGTTTTTTTCAAGCTGCCCTGCAGAACATATTATACTGTCCAGAAATGATGTTTAAAGTTTCAATAGCTTCTGGTTCTCTGGGCCACATCACCTTGCAGTTGCCCTCAAATTGTTTCTGAATCACGTTTCCTCTGGCACGAAGCAGGAGCCCTCGGTTCGCATTACGCCTTACAATGCACAGCGCTCTCTCCCTGCTGCAGGGGAGCTTTTATGTCAGAATGAAAAATGATAAAGCAGAAATGAAATAGCAACCACATGTTCTCTGCAGCGTGGCCCCTAGTCCGCGTGGCCTCTCGAAGCAGGGAGCAAACCATCTTTGCAGCTGTGAGTAACACGGACAGGCTCTGCCTTCACAGTCCCCGACCTGGGGTGACCTGAGGACAGGAAGGGCTGTCTAGTGGTCCGTCACCCCTGAAGTGGCTATCGAATGCAGAGGGCAGTGAAGTGAGAGGAGAGAGAACACAGATGGACCCAGAGGGCTGGGTTCAAGTCTCCCCTATATCGTTGGCCTAGTTGAATCTACAGCCTGATTGTCCCTTTTTTCTCTTCATACCTAGCTCTTTTTTTCTTAGCTGGAGTCCTGTGCCATCCTTCTGACTGTCTTATTACCACCAGACTGTCACTTTTAAGTCTACTCACCACTTTACGGGCAAAGTCATATCCATATCTATTCTCCAAATATAGACACACACACACACACACACACACACACACACACACACACGCACACGCTTGATCTATATCAGTTATATAAGATGAGTAAATTCTAGAGATCTAATATAAAGTGTGGAGACTATAGTTAACAGTTCTGTATTGTATACTTGAAATTTGCTAAAAGGGTAGATCTTATGTGTTCTCGCCACTAAAAAAGAGGGAGAAAGAATGAAACTGTAACTATGTGATATGTTAATTAGCTTGACTGTGGTGATCATTTCACAATATATACACATATCAAAACATCAAGTTGTATACCTTTAATATATACAATTCCTATTTGTCAGTTATACTTCAATAAAGCTGAAAAAAGTTCTGAAAGCTCCATTTTCGTTTCCTCATGATAAAGCAAGTCCGGACTTCTTAACATAATTAAAATTTCCTTGGTGCTATTACTTCTCATCTCCTGAGACTCTCAGGACACATTCATTTAACATCTTAATGAACCACTCACAATTCCTGGAACATACCATGCT
>NW_011888809.1:6341405-6348759 GCF_000151845.1 Pteropus vampyrus
CCCCTTCCACTATGTGAGGCGATAGTGAGAACAGGGCCATCTATGAAGAATGAGGTGAGCCCTTACCAGACACTAAATCTGCCAGCACACTGATCTTGAACTTCTCAGCCTCCAGAACTATGAGAAATATGCTTCTGTTGTTTATAAGCAACCCAATCTATGATACTTTTTATAGCAGCCTGAACAGACTATGACAGTTGCTCTCTAGAGGTATACTAGAGCCATGAATACCACTTCTAAGTGCATGTTGTACATATCTTTCCCTACCCCTGAGTTTGTCACATTGCTAGTAAGAAATCAGTCATGGTGGGATTCTTTACATCACGGAAATTTACAAATGCTACAGATCAGCACTCAAGCCCCCAAAAGGGATTTGTTTAACATTTACTAGCATCCTATTGCTTGCATCCATCCTCAAAACCTAGCATAGGTTCTGAAATATAGCCTTTACGAAAAATCTGAATGAGTAAATCTATGAATGAGTGATCTAGATAATGAACTGATAATCTAATAAATGGTGAGACCAGAATCCATTTAATCTCTCCAATCCTTTCGAAATCATTTTCAACTGTAAAATAAGGAGATCATATTCTATCTACCTATAAAGATAATAGCAAGGTAATATAGATGGGAAAATATAACATACATTAATCACATTACATTAAGGTTTCAAATTGACTTATTTTCTTTATCTCAATACTTGTTAAAAAATGGATAATTAAGCGAAGGGCTTAAGAGCAGCCTGACTCCTGCAGATAGGTCACAAAATCTAACTTTCTCCCATCTGTAAGCTTTAGGTGCCATCCCTGGTAATTTTAAGACCCTTTTAATATATGAATCAAATTGCTTGGAACATATCTTATTATCTATTAAATAGATGGATTCTTAATAAAGAATTATACAAAATTCAGGTTTTAAATGGCATCTGGTTAAAAGTCCCTGAATCGCATTCAGTTTTCATCGTACCCCATTCGTAAGTTTGATGTGCCAACCCCAATAACTTTAACTCATATATCAATTTCGAAAACTAGAGCCGATGCTCATCCTATTACCAAAATCTGGGAAGGGTTTCACTCACTACAGTAGCCCTGCCTTGTCCACAGTTTTACTTTCCTTGGTTTAAATAACTCGTGGTTAACTACAGCCCAAAAACATTAAATGAAAAATCCCATAAATAAACAATTTATAAGTTTTAAGTTGCACACTGTTTTGAGTAGCATAATGAAGTCCCGAGCCTTCCTGCTCCGTCCTGCCTGGATGTGAATCATTCCTTTCTTTGTCTAGCGTTTCCGTGCTGTACAAGCTACCTGCCTGTTAGTCGCTTAGTAGCCCTCTGGCTTGACAGATCTACTGTCGAGGTGTCAAAGTGCTTGTGTTCAAGTCACCCTTATTTTACTTTATAATGGCCCCAAAGCATGAGAGTAGTGATTGCTGGCAATTCAGATGTGCCGAAGAAGAGACATAAAGTACTTCCTTTAATTGAAAAGATGAGAACGGTACAATAAAATATTTGGAGAAAAGGAGACCACATTCATGTAACTTTTAACACAGTGTATTGGTACAATTGTTCTATTTTATTGTTAATCGTTGTTTTAATCTCTTACTGTGCCTTGTTTATAAATTAAACTTTGTCATGGGTCAGTATGTATAAGAAAAAGTGTAGTATATAGAGAGTTTGGTACTATCGTGGTTTTAGGCATCCACTGGGGGTCTGTGAAACACTCTCCACAGAAAAGAGGGGACTACTGCATAACTCTTCCAAAAATGTAGTAAGAAAGGTAATGTGGGTTCTATTCCCACCATGCTTCTGGAACCAGAGTGAAGATGCTGGCGTGACAGAGGCAGAATGACCTTTTGTTCCGTCATTTGTATTTACAACTTGGTTCAGGGTTGAAAGTTTTGGAAAATATGAACACTGTTCCTTTGCCACCATGGCTCCTTTTTTGGAGCCCGACAGACTTTTTCTGCCTCTCTTCCACTACTTCCAGGAGGCTTTCCTTCCCTGAACCCATTCAGAGATGAGAGATCGTAACTCCCCTCACACGTCAGGCAAGAGCTGTACAGGTGTGTGTGGTGAGGGCTGCGTGGGCAGAACAGGCAGAGGGTAAGATTAGGGGTGGATCCTCGTATCATTGGCCCAGAAGCCCCGGAAGTACACGAATCTAAACTGGAGTCAAGACAGATCCGGGAGCTAGGATGTCACATATACAGAGAGTTCAACTATTTCTTCAGAATTAATCTTAAAAACAACAACAACAGCAACAGCAACAACACATGGAAGGAAAGATAATATGTCCGTAAGATTCTTGGTAGGATTTTTACTTTCTTAAAAATTGAACAGTTTCTCTTATTTTCAATATTGCAGATACATTCTTTAAGTAAGTATAAAACAGACACTTTTGATTTGGACACTGGGGGAAAATGATTCTGGCACATTTGTGTTGGGGGAGGGTGTTCCAGCTGTTCACCAGCAGAAAAAGAGTTCTGGCCTGGCCCTTTTGGTAAGTGAGAGGCCAAATCAAAGCGTCGAGAAGCCAGGAGCTCACTTCTTCTTGGCAAGTCTGCAAGGGAAGGGGAGCTAAATCAGCAGGTAGAGATGAATGTGGCTCCTGGTCTTGTGCCTTGTGCCTGCCACTGTGTACACTTTCCAGGTCAGAGTTGGAGGAGAAGCTCGCTTCTCCCAAAAGTTTCCTTTCCCTCTCCTTCACTCTATCCACAGACTGGCTTCATGCCTTAAAGGTCTGAGAGCTCAAAATAAAGCACAGGGTTTGTATTAGCTAAAGAAGGTTAAGACTGTAGCCCAAGGAGCAGTTAAACAGAAACTGAAGTATTTTTTTTTTTTCCCAAACACCAAAAGCATTTTCTTTTCACACCCAAAGATTATAATGGAGTTCTAGACATCTGGACGTTTCTAAATTGAAACTCAAAAATGTATGTTCAATCGTGTGAGAATAAACAGACTACATACAGCCTAGGGCGGGCCTCTGTGGCACCTCTGAGAGTTGCTAATTGAAATGACACTGTGTTAAGACACTGAGCCACAACTTAAGGGGTGGGCCTGTAAGGGGCAAGCTGGAGAGCTGGAGGGAAAGCATGCTCTTGATTATGTGCCCCATAAAGTTTAGAAACAGGAAACTTAGACATAGACAGTTAACATAATGCCAAGCACTGAGCCGATAGATATTTGGTTGGTGACTGTGGATGAAACTCTATGACTCTTCATGCTGCTGGCAATAAATGCTATGAAAATTCTGAAGAGGAAGGTGGAATAACTGGTCATTCTGTAGGAAAGCCACTTAGCGATGACACAACCAGGCATTCAGGCAGATCGATGGGTGGCTGCATTTCTTCAGCTCCGGTATTTCCATTTGACCTCTGTTTTGAGCATCTTGGTCAGAGAGTCCATGATACACATAGCTGAGGCTAAAACTGGTACCCTGAACTGCTGGGTGGATGCAAATGTGCAGAAGCTCTGGCCTTCACTATTTCAGTATTTTCACAGGTATCTCTTTTCTCATTGTGAAATCCATATTTGGGGCTAGAAACAAGGTCAATTTCTTTGCAGAAGGCAAAATTCCTCCAAAGATATTCTAGACCCAAACTGTGTGCTGAGGTGCCCCAGGAGGCTGCAGCAAATGCACAGGGGTGCCATGGGCTTTTATATTTTTTATATAAAAAAATTAATTTCAAGAGAAGCATAGTGACACCGGACATGAGTCACACATATCATGAAAACTGCTGCCTCGAGGTAGGGCACAGTTTCAACATGAGATTGTATCGCATTACTTTCAATGATAAAATTTTTGCAAAGCTAGGTTTTTGGTAGTTATGGATAAAAAGTGAGCACTGCCTGACAATTAATGTGGAGCAGGAAAGGAGGGTGGATCTGATTCTAAGTTCTGAAAAGCTGTAGCTCAACAAACATACATATCCAACAATGAGTAGTTGTGTTTTTTAAAGAATGAAATAAAAGTATTTTTTCTTTCTCTTAAGTTATATGTAGTATTACATATAATATCATTTATATATATGTTTTTAATGATTACCAAATTGTTAGGGCATAAATGCATATCAAGTCATTTGGACTAATTAATGAGTGGAATTATTGGGTATTTCTTTTGGTCTCGGGATACCATACACAAATTATTGAATCACTAAGGGCACTGTGAATCAAGAAAGTTTGGGCAAAGCTGGTTAGCGATCCTACGGAAGTACGACTCACAAGATTCCTATTTCAATTTAGGCTCTGTAGACCTAAGAATGGAGGAAATAACCAGCTCAATAAGCACCCACTCTATATTTGTTGATTTTCTCCTAACATTTATAAGCCAGACACTAAAAAGCATTTTAAGTACATTATCTTACATACTTCCAAAAATGCCCCAATGAAGTGGCATTCTATCATTCATATTTTATAGAACAAGAAACTGAGGCTCAGGGAGGTTAAGTCAGTTTGCGGATCACACAAGGAGACATCCCTTGAACATAGGATGGTTTGATTTGGAGACATCCCTTGAACATAGGATGGTTTGACTTGGAGTCCATCACACCACACTTCCCCCACATGGTTGGCTGGCTGGCTGGCTGGCTGGCTGGATGCCCAGACAAATCAAAGACCTGGCATTTCTGAACTGGGTAGGCAGGGAGGAAATCCCAAATGCCATAGGATGGTAGAGGAGCTGGACAACTTATCAATTACATGCTCTTCTTTAGGTACCGAATAAATAAAATCAGAATTCCTGATAAATCTACAGTGAGTTCTGCAAAGTTCCACCGTTCTTTTGCGTTTTGAAGATAAGCAAGAACTATTTCATCTGTTGCTATATATTTAATTCCTGGCAACTTGGAAAAGTCATAAGCTGATCCAAGTTCAAAGAGGACAATCCCTTGGGCTCTTCATGTCCTTCACCTATGAAATATACCCATAAACCACTAGCCTGAAGATTTGGAATATTTGAGATATTTCTGCCTCAATCAAGCATATCTATTAGCATAAAGTATTTAGATATTAAATTTCTAATGCTTTAAAAAAAAAAAAAAACTTCAGGGCGGAAGTATGTTTTCCTTAACCTCATTTGTTTCAAATGAGAAAGAATGAAAGAGAAAAGAAATGCATCATGTTTTATATAAAGGAAACAGCTCCAGGCAAACCTTGCTAAATATTTTAATGGTTTAAACATTCATTTTAGCAAGTTTTCTTTAATATTCTTAACTTTGTTCCTTTTGAACTGGCTCAACCTTCATGTTTAATCCATGGAGCTTTCAAGGAACAGCTCACAGCAAGTTATATACACAAATATAACAAACATTTCAAATAAAGCACAATGCGTAAAACAGAGAACAGGAGAACTCTTGACAACAGCTGCTAGATTTAACGCTAATAGTTTTGAAAGATTTTGGCTTGAAGGTTAAGAGTATCTTATGACAATAAGCAGGCTTTGTATATAATGTCAACAGTCTTGTTGCAACATGTCCAGTTTTAATTTATTCTTTTTCATTTGTATAAGAGAAATAATATAATTATGGATGTCTGGTTCATGACATTGAAGTTAAAGAAAAAAAAAGTCCAAAATCAATCATGTTTTTCAAGAATAACAACTTTTAAAACCTCTGGTCTATATGCCTGGTAATAGCTAGAGTTTGGTCTAAATGTGATAATATGTTTCGAATCTTTACGCATTTATTTTATTCATATTAGCATTTGGTGTAACGGTGCCTCTGCATATGTGAAAGTGATTTAACTTTCCACCCAATGAGCTTCTCCAGAGGGCAGCATGACTGATGTTGCATCTAGAGACAGGGGTTGTGAACAAGGACCTCCCCTCCGCCCACAGATAGGAACGCACGAAAGTTTTCAGAATCAGCCATTGACCTACCCCAGCAAAGGCTCTGGAACCATCCCAGGCAGATCAGAGAGCATCTTACACACATGCACAAATACACAGAAACACATGTGTGCATAACATACATATGCATACAACATTTTGTAAATAATACCATTTATCAGGCTCTGCATAAGATGTCAAATCGGAAATCTCAGGAGAAGTGTGCGTCATAATGAAATACATGTTTAGAAGGAGTAAATTGAAAGAAGCACACAGTCAGATTGCTATGTGGGAGGCAAATAAGGCTGGTGTGTGGCTTACAGAAGGGGGAAGGGTTCAACGAGTCGGCAATGAGCCCCCTTTCCTCAAGAACACGGATGTCACCAGCAAACGCCCAGCAAGGCAGCAGCATGGCGGGAGCTGGCCTTCCTTGTTTGTTTATTAAAGGACACAGACTCTTCCCACATCTGGGTGGGATTGTGCAACGGACCTCAGGTCTGGCTGCACCTCAGTGTCCAGGTCTAGAGAGGAGAGCAGGCAAAGTGACCATTCTTTGCCCTGCTCCCAAGGATATGTCTTGACTTGAGCACTATTCTCTGGACAATTCCACAATGAAAATACTAACAATAATAACAACAAGAGCAACAGTGACGTTTCTGAATGCTCGCTATGTACCAGATGGTGGTTCACTGATATTCCCTCCCTGATTTCTCCCCTCCATCCTATGAAACAGGTATTACTACTCCATTTTGCAAGAAAGAAAACTGAATGATTTTCCCAAATACATTTTAAAAACGGGACCTGAACCTAGATATTTTTTGGTAAAGATTATGCCGTTATCACCTATCTTTCTTATAGTGAAAATGCCAAGGATTGAACAAATGATCTCATGAGTGACAACAGTGTGATGTTTTTCCTAGGCTGTAGTGCCCTCCTCTGTCACTTTCCCCTAAAGGTTTAAGAACTTCACACTCAACCCAATCACTTTTTCATGAACCTTTCTATTCCATGTTTAATTCAGGAGATAAAAAGAATAAGTACAAACTCACGTTCTTCTAACAGTTGGGAAGATGAGGTTGGGAGCGAGGTGAACCATAGGAGGTAGGGGAGGGGCACTGACACCTGTACGAAGCCTGTTACCCAGATCTCCTGCTCCCTAGTTGTTTAGTTAGGTAAAAATGTAATAAAATGGCTGGCATCCATTTATCAGTACAAGAAACGGATGCTCTGTGCTTTGATTTCTCCAGCGAGGATAAGGGCGAAAATCTATGGGACCCCAGAACTGAGAAATGCACTTGGCTTCTGTTTTCCCAGCACAAGGGGATTTCCCATTTCACATGGCACTTACCTTTTTGTCACTAGACTATGAGCTCCTGGAGGACAGAAGACATTTCTTTTCTCTCTCTCTCTCTCTCTCTCTCTCTCTCTCTCTCTCTCTCTCTCTCTCTCTCTCAGTTTCAACACAGGTGCCTAGAAAGTGTCCGTTATGTGTGTGGAATGGGCCAAGGCCAGACGTAGATGAAAACCTC
>NW_011888809.1:6349027-6361572 GCF_000151845.1 Pteropus vampyrus
TCCCAAACTAAACTTCCAAGGTCTACACAGTACCCTATTTCAGAGAGCAGGAGGCTCCCCGTGCCTTGGAGGTGGATAGCAGCATGAAAACAACAACAACAACAACAATAACGACGACACCGAAAACACAAGCATTTCCCAGAGACTTCAGGGAACACACCCTTGCAAGAGAGATGCCCTCTCCCGAACCCAGCCCGAGGGCCTGATGATTGTGAGAAGAACATCCAGCATGAGAATGTGAGGAACGTCGGGGTTCCTCTGAAGTCAACCGAAACAAAACGAGCCAAGTCTAAAGAGTTATGCCAGTCCTCTCTGGGTAGCCTCTTACCCAGTGATTCCGGACTAGAAACTTGGTCTACTTCCTGCAATTGGACATGCTACAGCCAAAATAATGCCAAAACGCACAGCTGCACAACCCTCCCTCACCAAGACAGGGCCGATTCAGTACCATGAAGTGGTCAAGAGCTCGGTGTTTGGAGTTGGATAGACATGGATAAGAGTACCAGAAAATTAAGACGCCTTGTACAAACCAAATAACCGAAAGGAAAATAACATTGATGACTTTAATCAAGAATTGGCAGCCAGCAGAGATCTATCTCACACAGGAGACACACTAGGTTAAGGAAAGTTGCAGTGTGATGTTCTGCTTACAAACTCCCCATCCAGCAGCCATCCATCCTCTCACTATCTACTTTCCGCCAAGTGCTGGCTCCAAGCCCCAACTGATGCATTTTAAACAACCTCCTCACGGAGCATCTGAGGGTGTTTTTCTCTTTCAAGAATCTACACCCATATTCTGTCTCGGGTCCTTCCTTTTTGACTTTATACACTGTTTGCTTTTGAAATGGGTCTTCTCCGCTGTTTTTTTTTTTTATGACAGTGCTGTGATTCTTTATGCAAACTGATATACCCGTCAGAAAAGCTCTTGGGTACAATGACAAAAGATGGATTCGAACTTGCTTTAAAACATGTTCATTTTAAGAATAGTTGAAAGTTCATAAAATTAATGGAAGAGTTGCAGTGGCTGGACTCACCCTTTTCCAGTCTCTACTATTTCTCTCTGGTGTCAGCTGTATCCTCTCCAGTGTCTCCATAGTGTAGAGGACAAGGTCACCACTAGGTCTCCAGTCATCATGTCCGTGCTGCTCCTTTATCAGAAAGGAAAAGAAATGTTCTCTAGATGTTCCCCTTAAGGGAATCATGGGGAAAACTGATTTCTGTACCTTGAGTCATATTCCCATTCCCAGATCAATCACTTGCCAGAGGGCTGAAACAGCATTATTAATTTTTTAAATTAAACGCATTGGGGTGACATTGGTTAATAAAATTATATAGGTTTCTAGTGTGAAGTTTTATAATACATCATCCAAATATTGCATTGTGTGTCATCGTGTGTTATCTGGATCTGCATCATGTGCTTACATGTCCTGGAGACAGGAGTCAGGGAGTTGGCAGCCTGCAGAGACCCATGCTTAGAGCAGGAACCGGGGGAGAAGGTCCCCAAAGAAAGGGTTTCTATCGTCAAAATAAGGGAAGAAAGATGCTGGACATAAAAAAAAAATTGTATATCACAGATAATAATGATTACGGTGTAATTTGTGGCATGCCCAGTGTGTGTCAGGTTTTTACATACCATTGCATTTCAGGTAGTCTTTTTAACAAATATAGGAGAGGGTATTTCCCCCATGCATTGAAGAAGAAACTACAGATCAAAGGGTTAGGCTTTATAAATGGTACCACGGCTAGAGAGAAAAGCTGGCAAGTCACCACAGTTGAGAAATATCTCTGGATGTCTTAGTTTGGTACTAAGTTATTTCTCTGATAAAGATAAAATATACAAGTCAATAAATCTTACTATGCATCAAAGGAACATCAGAGAAAAGAGACTGATATAGGTAGAATTGAAATCATGACTACCGGAGGGATGTTTGAATCTCAAACACAGATGATAGTGTTAGAGCTGTAAAAGCCTTTGAAACTGAAACGAAGTTTTCAATAGTCACTCTAATAAAAATTCTGAAATTAGAGAAATTACACAATTTGAAAATAATAACTATAATCTTAGAATATGTTTTTAGCTTTATAGATTATGAATCTTTTAGTTAGAGAAACTGACAAGGTAACTATGTAAGAGAAACAAAAGATATAGAAACAAAAATAAAACATTTTTAAAAAAACCTGTCATTTTAGTAGAAGCAGCTATTAAATAATTTAATATATGAAAATGTGACTATGATTTGATGTCAAAAAGTAAAAAATATGTTGAATTCATATGTATCCTGACACTTGACCAAAGAAAATTTGTAAATCTCTGGGGAGTGAAGGTGAACAAAACATAATAAAATCAAGTTCATAAGTATAACATTCTAAGAAATGATTTTCATGACCTACTTCATGATAGAAATATTTATGACGTTAATATCTCAGACAGAAATATATGGAATAAAAATAATTTAATGTAATTGTATAAGTTCAGCTGAAGATGATAAAGGATTTAGTACCATGAATAATAGGACTAATATTAAGAGAAGTTCTCTATTTACTGAGCTGAGTCACATAAGGACTGCCTATTTAATGAAAAGTTATTGAAAACGTGCACACATCTCCCTGTCAAAATAAAGTTTTAGATGGGGTCATTATTTATCTAGTGACACTTGTATCAAAATAATGCTCATGCCGGCAATGTGTTAATATCAATAAGTGATTTAGACATTATAAGAATAATTTTTATGTATAATTGGTACTGTAATGTATAGCACTTGGTATAGAACCCTGTAATACACAGGTTAGCTTACTTACAGAACAAAAAGGACATTTAAATTTTTGTTTTATATTTTGATTTGTTTCAATGCATTAGCAGCAAAATGTTTGACTTTCTGCTCAGCATTTATGGACGAGATGTTAAGAGTGCACAGCCAGCTGAGAGTTTCCTATAGAAGCAATTATAGATTTCAACAGACAGGATAGATAAGATAGAATATTTCAGGGGGAGCAAAATTGTGAGATTTTGAATACACAAATTGTTTGATGACTGCTACGTGATCCATTCAGTTAGAGGGCCTTAAAGATATGAATGGGAAAGAAATTCTAATAAGGTAAACAGGATCAGACTGTGGGTATCTTGAGAAACAGCAATAAAATTCTGGCTCTTACAAATCATTTTTTAAAAAAATCATAATAGTGACATTGGGGCCTTAGTTTCCTTACCTGGAAAACGGGATAACAATTCCTTAAGAGTTAGAATTGAATTATGTATATGAAAGAACCTGCCACAGGATGGGGCCTGTCGTAGAGAACTGAAAAATGTATTCTGGCCTATTCAAGTAGTGTCTGGGTAAAACGTACAGTTTTTTTCTAAGCTCATCCATTCAGATCGAGAGTTAAAGATTAGTAGAAAAGTAACCTAATTTCCCCAAAGAAGGTATACTCGACATTTCTTCATTCTGTTCATTAGATCACCTTTAGTGCTTAAAAACAAAAACAAAAACAAAAAAACAGTAGCAAAGGAATCCCTCCAAGTTTATTATATTGCATTTTACTAAGAATGCATCTGCTAAATTCATCTTAGTTTTGCATGACATGATACTCACAGCTTTGCTTCTGTCTAGTCATGAAATTTTGCTAAGGTTCACGGCACTTAGTTGGTTGTATATTTTTTGGCTCATATGAAATTCAAGGTAATGAGCTTTAACACTACAAAGGCTCTGGAATGCTTTCAAAAACATTTGCTTCCCACAAGACAAATTAGCTGAACCAAGCAATAAAATGTGACATTAAGCATTCGATACTCCTATTTTTATGTAGTCCCAGGTCAACAAAAATGACCCCACTGGGGGCATTTCTTTAATGCCCTTGTTCAGAGTTCTACTAAAAACCTGTCTCTAGGAAGCTAATCAATAGTTATTTATGTATGGTAGACCCCCAAAGAAAGCCTACCTCATAAATTGAACTCAAGGCATTCTGGAAGCTTCTGGACCTAATGCGGTTTATAAGGACCCTCCATCAAGTGGACCACCCTGAGAGCACACAAATGTCTACATCTGCACATGCACATTTGCAATTTATCACTTTTACTTATTTGGTACTGCATCTTAAGGTCATAAAGAAAATTCTAAAGTTGTCTAATCAGTGAAATCCCACTCTTCTTGACATTTTAAAATACTCGTGTTTAGACTTGCTAGTCATTGAATATCTAGTTTTTAGAAATATGTTCATCTCACCTGGAGTATCATGTTCTTTCTATATGAGGGAAAAGATTTCTCTAGCAAATTAGAATTGGTCTAAAGAAGGGAGGTCAAGAGAGCGAAGAAAGATCTTACATTGAACACTTGTGAGAACTGAGTGTATCTGGCCCAGAGAAGACCTGGATTGAGGAATGGAGAAGGGAGGAGGTAGTGTCTGCGTGTCCCTAAAAGACCTGTAAATTGAAAGGATCCCAGGGTTTCAGGCGTGAAGCAAGGAACAAAGTGCTAGGTAGGCAGAGTTTAGGTCTGTAGGAGGAAGAACTTCTAAAGCAGTGGTCCAAAAAAGAATGAACTGCCTAAGCAGAGATTAGATAAGAAAGCATCCAACCTTTTGCAACCCTGAAATGCCTCAGTGATCCTCACATGCCTCTGCTGTGTTTCAGGACACCTTACTCAAGGCAGTGTTTCCCACACGCCAGCCAGTCTTCATGAGTTAGGCAGCATATTCCCTGAGGATCTCAAGTTTTCCTTCCTTCCAAGGCCAGCTCTTTAAATTTTTGTGAGAGAAGAGTAGAAAAACAAGGATATTTATTTTTGCAAATTCAAATTAATTTTAAGAAATTTTACCTTGGCTACTTTTGAGAATTAAAAAACTTCCACTAGGAAAGTTGAGACATTTGTTCAATCCGGTTGGTGAATTGCTGCCTGTTTTATCATCTGTCAAAGTTACGGGTGCTTCCTCCCTTTAGGCTACCCTATACCTTAATTAATTAATAACAAAGAGAGGAAACTTCAAGACACGTAGGAACAGATTGGTTTATCAGCTTTACGTGTGCTTTATTTTTTTTGAAATGCAATATCCTAACACTTTACAGATGTTCCCTGTACTACTTTCAGCCTCAGCTTGGAATGATCCAAGTAGTAGTCCTGGGTCATCAAGATGGCAATTGCCACTTGTTGACTGGGGGCTGAATCAGAGGGGTGCTCATGGCCTGTAGCCAAATCCTGATGGAGAATGTAGAAGCTGCCATTCTGTCGAGGACACTTCTCTGTGCTATCATGATCCTGAGAGATGCAACTTAATTATAACTTCTCCTGGAGAAATTTCAACGGTGAACTCCACTCACTGTGCAAATCTATTAGAATATACTTTTGCTTTTTGAGAGCTGCAAAGGGACCCATGTTTCCCTGATCTATTTAGGGAGCCTCGGAGAGGGATTTAAACATATTAATCACTCTCTACATGCAGTCAGTCCATATCTTACTTAACAGTAGCAATCACAACCTTACCTGTTCTGGTGAAAAGGAAAAACAGTTACTAGGGAAGTTCTATAGAGTATAAAAACCCTTTCTGACATTGCCTGGGGGATTCCTTTGCAGAAATCTATTGGACACAGTCAATATCAGGGCAATGGTAACACACAAGAATTAAAAATTGAATAAGAAAAACTGCCAAGAGGACAGCGAAACTGCCAGGAGAACTAGAATGGCAGCCAGGGTGGAGGTGACCCATGGTTGAGCAGAATTAAGAGCTATGTGCCCTGCTATTTCTGTCATGGGGTGCTGTGGAGTTTCTGGCTATAGAGCTTTTCAGTAATCTTCTAAGTTAGAGCATCTCTGAAAGTCTATTCTGGCTCCAAGATTCTACTTTCTCCAACAGCTTTAGGTTCTATATCAGCCCACAGCAATTCTAACTTCATGAACCAATCAACCACCAAAAACTCAATCTATGCTGGCCATACTTGAAGAAACCTTAAAGCAGAGTTTCCTGTTTCCTTTTGGCCTAGTCTCAAAAAGATTAGACATGCACATACAGAAAGAAAGCTGCTGAGAGTCACTGTAGTCTGTTGAAACAAACTGCCACGTAGGCTGTCAACATACCCATTTCACCTAAGTATTTGGCTAGGCTGGGCCAGAACAAGAGGGGAGATTTGAAGGGATGATTATTTGAACCAAAACTCAATTAGTCCAGTGGTTCTAAAATTTGTTTAGCTAGGAGAGTATCTGGCAATCAATGCCTTTTGTGAAATATTGTAGAATGATGATTCAAAAAAAAATGTATATATAGAATAGAATAAATTATTTTATAATACATATCAACTTATATAGGATTGTGCTGGATTAAAAAGTGGTAACTATCCCAAAAGGTGTATATACTAGAAGTAAATTGCATAAGTGGCAGTCACTTAGGGCAGGACAATGAAGGTCAATGTCAGTTTTCTGCAACCACATGATTTAAGAGTTAATGATTAAGTCCAATGCTGAAATGTGGGAGGACACTGAACATAAAATGATTCTTACTCTCTGATTTTGCTTGGGGAAGGAACTTTGGAGAAGTTTTCAAAAGGTATCAATCTCCACCCTTTCCCTGCTTCCATTAGAATAAGTTTTCAGGAGATGATAAGGGCCCCATCAGTTGTGTAGAGTGTTGTCTCGTCTCTCACCTTCCCAGTCCATGTGCAGATATAATTTCCAGGTCCTATCCTTCTGCTCATGTTAGTTCTGCTCCTTTGATCTCATTTGTGCACAGTATCGTCTCAGAAACACATGAAGCCAATGTTCAGAGCTAATAACCTGTTTCCTCATCCTATTCTTTTCCCCTAATTGCGGGTCATGCCAGCTAACAAGGTGGGGTCAAAGACTTGGCTGCATATAAGAGGGAGGGGGCAGCTTTTGAGGATGAGGGTTTGAGTCTTTCCCCGAGGTGCAGAGATTATTTCATATGCCTCCTGGCAGAGCAAAGAAAGGGTGGAGGGGGCCAAAGGTGTGAGGACATAGGGTAGCACATCAGTCACTCTCATCTTGAGAACCTGAGGTGGCCTTGATCATGAGTTATATTGTCTAGTACTCACAGATGATAGTTTGTGCTGCTAAAGTTGCCTTATTATATTGTATTCGCCAACATTATGGTTCTTACTTTGATATTCCGATCTGAGCTAGCCTCACACTTCCCCTCCCTAAGTCCCGGCACCAACACACACACACGCGCGCGCGCGCACACAAACACACACACACACACACACACACACACACAACCAGGCTATAAGACTATATTTGTTGATTTGATCTACTGAATAATTAACCAAGTGCAACTTACCCTCATTATATTAACATAATTCCTTCCAAAATGTTTTCTGGCAGGCAAAAATTCACAGAGGGTAGCACTAATATCCAATATGATTAATGTAGCTACTATAACTTTTTGTGTTCAAAAAAAAGTAAGCTGATATATCAAACTCACAATATTCATAACATATATTTAAAATTTTCATAATGTAGTTTCTTTCATTAGTGTAATAAAAGTTAAATTTACTTAAATTATTTTGTCTCTCTTTTTTTCATCTTATGATGCTTTTATTATTATAACATCTCAAGTATTTATAGTAACACCTTACTCATCTGAAAATCACTTAGCTCACAACTCCAGCTCTGGAATATGGCCTTTTCCTACTTTGTGAAATGTAGGCATATGATGTATTTCTTTTAAGAAGAAAGTAATTCTATAGCATTTATTACCCCATGTTAGAGTTAATTGTTCCATTATACTATAAGCAATTAGATGGTATAAAATATATCTTAGCTTCTTTTCCATTCCTTGGCCTCTTGCTTACCTGTTGCATTACAACAAAAAATTGATTTCTGAGGGATAAGACACATTTCAAAAATGTACCCTGAGGTTGATCCTACATAGAGGAATTGACAGATAGTGTTCAGGAAGTCCAAAATATTCTACAAAGTTCAACAAAATGGGTAGCCTAAGTCTTCCTCCCTCTGAAGTTTGGTTTCTCCATAGGTAGAATAAAAGATTTAAGACACAATCTTTGTTTCCTTCCTACCCTAATATTCTGTGACAGTCTCTAATCCATTCCTTTGCATACTATAAGATAACCATTAGACAACATTCATTTTCACTCAAGCTTGAAAATGCCACATTGAAATGTTATGGCTCATGTGTCAGAGGTCCCTAATAAATGTGGTAGGTCCCTGTATTGACCTGGCACCACAAGACGACCATAACAGTCGTGGGCTGCTGTGGTCCTGTGCAATACCCACCAGCAGGGTTACCTGGAGAAGCTCTTTCTACCCTGCGCTTGCCTAGCTCTGCACCCAGAGGACAAGCCAGCCAGCTGCTCTGGAGGGAGGCCAGCCTCTGCACAGGGTCTCCACCGGGAGAGAGGGGCGTGCCGCCTCTCAACAAAGAGCCTCTGAGGCTCAGGGAGAGGAAGCCAGGCACCTTGCTTCTGCTGCTGTGCCATCCTACTTCGTGACATGTTCCTGCTTCAGGACTTATCGGCAAGCTTCTTTTTGAAAGATTTTCTCCTTGGCTTACTCTTTCTGGTTTACACTAACTTCATATGAAGCAGATTTTTGCATTCACTTTTCATTTCTACGCACTCCTAGCAATTTTCACTTAGGGGTCTTTGGTTCTGACCAGCCTTTCTTGACTCTCTTCAGAGTACAGGGAGAGAGATATTGTGAAGAGATATTGTGAAGAGACCCCAGCCTCCATCTAAGAGAAGGATGCATACACTTAGAGCACACAGAAGGGTAGACTACATTTTCCTCGTCGTTGGCTCTGGGGTTTGAAATAAAGGAAGAGGCTCCTCATCTAGCAGAGCGCACGATGGGTTTACCGGTATGACCTGTCAACTTTGCCCTCCCCTGCAGCATCCACCACGTTTGTGCACAGACTTGCCCGTCTGCATCCCACATGTGCCTTCTGTCAAGGTGGTAGAGCTCATAACACTCAACAATGTCTTATGAGGCTTTTCCTAAAGACCTTCCATATCCCAGAAATTAGCAGACGCAAATCTGCTTCTCGTTATCCTGATAGTCAATGATTTATACCTCCCAACCTGGGGGAAGGGAGAGTGCCAAAGAAGGTGAGCCATTGGCAAGCTATTAACCCTTCTAGGAGAATGAGCTTCCGGTACTTCTCTGGAATCAGGTCACAATCCCTGGTACCTCCACCCCACTCGACTGTCCTCTTTCTTGGGTAACAAATTTATCTCATGTTCTTTAATTCCTGACATTCTACTTATCAATATGGATGGAAACCAACTCCTTAACCCACCCCTTTGCAACCAATCCACCTTCCTCCTGTGAGTTTGCATTGGATGAGCTCTGCTTTCTTCCAATCATCCTAAAAATCCTTAGGGGTTCCCTCTTTCCATCCACGCATTCATCAGTCAGTCAGTCAAGCAACAAGCATGCACAGGGCTATCTGATGAGGCCGTTTTCCTAAAAAAAAAAAAAGAATCTGTCATTTAAAAAAATCCCACTTATTTCCACGTACTGGAAAACTTTTCTTATTATGAAATGGCTTTAAGTTATCTAAGTTTAAGGTTGTATGAGAATTTTTGTGTGAGGTGAAGTGTGTGTGTGTGTGAGAGAGAGAGAGAAAGAGAGGAAGAGAGGGGGTGGGTGGGAGAGTGGGCGTGGCGCATTAGGAAGAAATGGAGACCTGAGTTTCCTTTTTCAGATTCAAAGTTAGGGAGACAGTTGGGGGTAGATCCCAAAACAAAAACAAAAACAAAAACAAAACAATGCACTCCTTGGAAAATAAAGCCACTCCGACTTCAGTGCATTGGACTGGCTCCAGCACTCACGCTGGGGGCGGGAGTGGAACGCTGTCTGGAAGGCAGGCTCTGGGTCCTATCGGAACCTGTCCCGGAGCAGCTGCTGGTGTCCTGGGAAATGGCGGTGTGGCTGGATCCTCAAGGAGCTTCCCAGAGAGGGGTTCGGGTACCTGGTCTGGCTTACTTGACTCCAGGGCTGTGGGATGATTCCTTTCTGGGGCAGCCACAGTGGGGACGGGGGTGTGCAGAGGCTTTACCACCCAGGAGCCCCAGCCGCAGGGCTTCCAGTGGGACCCTTGCCGATGACAGATGACACTGCTTCAGGATAGGCACCTGCCAGCACCTGTTTGAGGGAGGGAGGCCATGCTAGTTTGGGAGTTCCAGACTTTGGTTAAGTGTGACTCTGAACAGGAGAGATTAATTCCTCTAAAAGAAACACGGTGGCCCTGGACAGTCAGCCACTCTGACGTGTGTGGCCGTAGCAGGAGAAAATGTCAGCCTAGACTCATCCCTCCAGACAGTGGTTCTGCCCACGATTCTTCGTCCCATAGAACATTTCTTGATTGGGGTCACTCATGAAAGAGCATGTGCAGAGACCTATGGCATCTGATCCTAATGCGTTAATACTCTTTCTGATGGCACTTGTATCATTGCTCAATGTAAGAATGTAAGTCCTTAAATTCTGACCTTAACAAAATGAGATAGAAACTAGCAGGATCCATCCTTCAGACATGGGTACTCACTGTGGATTCCTAGACAGGTAAGCGGGAAGGGCTCGACAGACCGGGCTTTGTGCTCACCTGTGACGTGGGGACCCGAGGACTGCTCTCTGGGAAACCACTGCACAGGTCCATTATTCACATCCCAGTCGGTGACTATGGAGATGACACTTGTATTTTTTGGTTTTTGCTACTATCACAAATTACCACAAATCAGTGCATTACAATTACACAAAGTTGTCATCTTTCAGTGCTGTAGGTCAGAAGTCCGCCGTGAGTCTCCTTGGGCTAACGCCAAATGTCAGCAGGGCTGTGTTCCCTTCTGGAGGCTGTGGTGGAGAATCTGTTCTTTGCCTTCTACAGCTTCCATGGGTGCTGGCACTCCTCGGCCCGAGGCCCCGTTCCTCCCTCTTCCGAGCCAGTTATGGAGGGTCGCGTACTTCTCATGTTGCATCCTGCAACCATCTCTTCTGCTTCCTCTTCCACTTTCAAGGCCATTCTGATTACACTGGGTGCTCCCAGATAATCCAGGGGAATCTCATGATTTTCAGCTCAGTGGATTAACAACCTCGGTTCCATCTGTAACCTTAATTCTCCTATGCCATGTAACCTAACATGTCCATGGTTTCTAGGAATGAGGACCTGGACATCTTTACGGGCATGGGGGTAGGTATTTTTCTGCCTGCCCCAGTTAAGCACTTACTTTGTGTCAGTCACTGGATTAAATGGTGGCTTCACAAGAGAAATAAATCTCAAGGGTTTCCCAGTTTAAGAGACAGATAGGCAAAAAATAATAAAAATGATGTGAGGCAGTGATAAATAATAAAAATAATATAGTAATAATCATAGGATAATATTAGACTATGCATCTTAGTCTCTGTTTGAGGCAGGTGGCATAGTAAAAGATTTTCTGGAGGAGGAGATACCTGAGCTTGGTTCCAACTAAATTATGAGGCATCCAGCAGGTGAAGAAGTGGGCCTTCCAGTCACCCACATGCCTAATGTGCCCCAACCTGGGAACTTTCTTTCTCTGTAACTTGGCTGATGAAATCTCCTGATAATCACAAGGCCGGCAGCTGAAAGGGGGTAATCAATGAATATTTATTCATTTGATGAATATACATTGAGAGCCTATGATACGTCAGAACATATGCTGGTCATCAAAGCTGCAGTGGTGGGCAAAATATTCAAAGTCTCTGCCTTTTTGGTGCTCACAGGACTGCAGAGGAAGTCCGGAAGTGTTCATGTGAAAAACTACTTATGAGCTAGGCTTGTGAATCTGTCCAGAGAGGTGATGCTTTTCAGATACTGAATCCCACGGGAAGAAAACAAATTTTCAGTCTCCCCAAATTCCTGATGAATAATAGATGTGACCCCGGAAGTTTGTCATCACAAACCAATGTCTGGGGCTCAATGACTTTGGTATAGTTGTGGTTAAAGAGCTCCTAGACCCACGACAGAGCTGCTGCCATCCACGGGAGACACTGTCACGCACCGTTCGTGACCCCACTTCCTACTCCCCAGCTCCTGCCATGACACTGCCCTAATAAGGGATCAGCTACTGGCTCTGCTCTTAAATCTAGAGGTATTCCCTATTCCAAAGTTGTGAAGTTTGATAAGCTTTTATGGGTTGCCACGGAAGCCTATCATTTTAAAATGTTGTTTCCATGGGAAAACTCACTGCTAATGACTTCTGACTAGATTATAATAAAACTGTAGAGCATAACTATCCACAGGTTAAGAAAGACTTGTAGGGACTTAAAGCAAATTTCATAACCATCACAAAAAGGCACGCAGCTTCTGCTGGAATTGAGGACGCATCCACGGGTACCTTTCAGTAGCACATGTTTGCAAGAGCTGAGTTCGCTTATGTAAGGATGCACAGCTTCCCAAATTCACTAGAATTTAATCCTAATTATGCCCCTTAATTTATTCCATGAGACACTGAATTATCTAGCCTTCTGGAATTTCAGGATTACTCTAGCATTATGGTGGAAATTCTGAATACAAATGGAAGATGTACAATATCTGAATAACAAATAAAGCTAAAAGTTCTTCACCTA
>NW_011888809.1:6362537-6376073 GCF_000151845.1 Pteropus vampyrus
CTTCAGAGGAGGATTTCTAAATTGGCACAGAAGGACTTCTTTGGCATCGAGTGGCTCTTATGAAACAGCACTCTGATGAGTTAAATGCGACAATTCAGAAAAATACCGATTGAATTTCCCTTTAAATACTCAGGGGGTTAGAAATTAAGCAAAACTGCTTGGCACTATGTAGTCTGGATTTTAGCTAACTCGAAATGTCTGAAAAATTGTTCAAGATGTTTTGACAAACAGAGAATGCCACCATGTTCTCCCCTCTCTCCTGACGTCACTTTTATCTGCCGTGGGAAAGCGGAGTCAGGGTGTCCAGTGTCAAGAAGTTAGCTGGTGTCCCAGAAAGCGCTTTCTCCCCTCAAATGGAATGATTCCCAGTTCTTTAATACTCACTAGCTTCTTCGTTCTGCCATAAAGTAATGGAGTTAGTTTGCTTTGCTTTATTTTAAAAATAAAACAAAATAAAAGTGCATTACTGTGAATAGTAGATGGTGATGACCTTAAACACCGAGGTCATATTTTTAAAGAAAAAAAAAATTCCAGTTATGTGAATTGAATCTGAAATGTTGCCTAGGCTGAGCAGCGAATGCAGTAAACGTGAAATGCCGCCCCTATCAGACCTACCAAACTTTACCACCGCCAGCGGTCTGGGACACACGGACCCTCGCCTGCCGGCTCGAGGGGCGTTGTGATATTTGGCAGAAAGTAGAAAGACTCCTGAGAGGACATGCGGTTGACTAAAAACAGTGCTGAATGACAAGTCAGAGGTCTGGGCTTCAGCCCCAAACCACCGCTGCCTGGATGTATCATCATGAACAAGCGGGATTTACACAGAAAGCAACCTCCTACAGTGACGCCCTAAAAAATATGTGTGAGTAGAAAGTCTTTGAGGTATCCTCCAGTCCTGGCGCATTCTAAGATGTAGTTAGGTTATATTATTTATGCCTCAACGATAAAGAATATGGCTTTAGAAATTGTATTGATGTTTAAATTCAGGTTGCTCATTTTCCAGTTCAATATAATTTTTCCAACAAATATTATCCCCTGTCCCGAGGGAATACAAAGTGTATTTAAAATAGACTTTCTTCTCAATGGAACTGATATTAGTAATACTAATATTACTCAGTCCATCTGTCCGCCCATGTGGTTTTCTCAGCATTTTGCAACTTACAAAGCGTATATACTATCTCCTATTCTTTTCAGTCCTGAAATGAATTATCTATGTCCCCCAAATAATGTTCAAGGAAACTGATACTTCTCAAGGTGAATTCCTCAAGCTGAATAACTGATTAAGTGGCAAAGCTGGGGCAGAGCCCAAGTCTACTGATCCCAGAATATTTTCCTTGCAACATTGGCTGGGCTCATCCATTCACATTCTATTCAGTAAGGCTGCAGAGGGATTTAAAAAAAAAAAAATAATAAGGTCATAGATTTGGAGCCATGGAGCAGCAACAAGCCAGTAGGCGCTTTCCTGTGGTTTTGATGACCCACAGCCATTTGGATAAGGACCAGGCTGAGGCTGGTGAGACCCAGGCATTCTTTGGCAACTCCGTGAAACAATACAGGAGAAACAGTTTCCATTGTCTACTCCCAATTCCCCAATCAGGTCAGCAACCAAGCTGGGCTGGTTTGGGTTTTCTCATGGCAATCAGAGTCAATTTCAAGATTTAAAAGCCAAGTTCATGCTAGAGAACAAGAAGCCACACCTTTTCCCTTGTCATTTTATATGTTCCATAAATTCTTTCTGTAACCGTGAAATCAGCAAGCTGTAAAGCACCCAAGTGATATTACCATAGAGCTGGGTTGATGTTTTATAGCACATACGGATTGATAACAGAGCCAGAGAGATGAACGTGTTATAATAATAATTACGAACAATCAATGTGGAGCCAGATAGGTATCATGCGTTATAGTCTACACAACCCTTTTATATTTATTTTCATTTAGTCATCAAAGCAGCTTTGTGAGATAGGAAAGGTGAGACTTTTATTCCCACTTCTCAGACGAGGAAAGACAGATACGCACAGTCTTGGTAAATGGCACGTATCCAGTTGGCTGGACAAGGAGGCTGGATGGAATCCTTCATCTCTGTCTCCCTCGCTCGTCACAGCTTGTCCATTCCTGGTCTTCCCTCCCCCCACAGATACCTAAAACCCTCCATTTCTCCTCGTATCCTCTGCCACACCTCTAGGCAAAACACCGTCTTCCTTATCTCCGCCTTTGCAGCCATGTCCTCACGGGTGTCTCTGTGCCGTTCCCTGCTTTCTGACCCTCAAATCCGATCTGGAATCCTTCGGTGGCAAGACTCAGACTCCGCTGTGAGTTCAGACCCTCAGACTTGATCTCGCTTGCCCTCCCCACAGCCTTCGCGCCCCAGCTCACTCTCCCTACCACTTCTCCTTCCTTTGTTCTCTGTGCTCCCACCATACCTGGCTTCTTTGGGTTCTCAAACTTCCCGTGCTTCCTCTTGCCTTGGGGTTTTCCCACCCGTCATCCCCTCTGCCGGAATGTCTTTCCAGTTCCCCCATCTTCTTAACTACTTATCTTCCTATTTTATTTTAATGGCCCTTTCTCTATAATTTCCCTCCCACCAGATTGGAATCTACATAGTCCAAGCCTTACTCAGTACCTGGCACGCATGTAATAAGGGCTCAATAGCATATCTTTTTAGGGAATAAGTGAATGAATTAAGTCTCACCGAAGGCCTCAAGCTCAGGTCTTTACACCATCCGTTTATGTTTTCCCCCAGCAAACATATACTCATGTAGAATAACCAGATATTTACTTCTCTGTTTAAAATCATCAGGTCACTTGATGGTGTGTAAACACAGCCAAACTTTCCATCTTTCTTCCCAGACAGAGCAGCTGCCTTAAATTCCGAGTTCTTTTCTGCCTCACTGAAATTGGACTATATTCTGGAAAAGAAATGGGTAGTCCCCTTTTCCTCTTTTCCTTCGGCCAAGAACCACTGTAAAAGATCCAACTTTGTGACCATTCCCCAAAGCCAAGCTCCCGGAACCTGAAGAATATTTGGAACTCCAAGATTCCTGACCACGGATGCTTCCCGACTCACTGTTGCTACGAAATGCGGGCGTTTAGCATTTCGAGACGGGCTTATCAGGTGTAGTGGCATCAGGACGTTAAGCCATGGAAGTCCTGGGGAGCCAGACGGCTTCGAGTAGGGAGGACCTCAGCTTCCAGGCTATTGCACGCGGCAGAAGAGTAGACACTCTCCCGGAAAAGTAGCCAGAGGCTCTGATTCAAAGCTGAGTCCCTCCAGGAGCATCTGAGACATCAGCCAGAGCAGCCACGCAGCAGAATCCAGTCAAAAACGCTTCTATTTAATCCAGGGGTCTCACCTTCAGCACTATTGGTACCTTAGACAGGATAGTTTTTTCCTTGTAGGGGGCTGTTCTGTGTAAATGTAGGATTTTTAACAGCACCTTTGGCCTCCACCACTAGACATCATAGCAATCTGCCCCCTTCTATCCCCCAGATGTGACACCTGTAAGTGTCTCCAAACATTGCCAAACCCCCTTTGGAAAAAAGGGAGTGAAAGTTTCCTCTGCCTAAAAACCACTAGTTTAATAGCACTTAGCACTTTGGGCAGCTTCCATAAATGCTTCCGATCTAATTTTCCTCATCGGCCGAAACAAAACACAAAACAAAAATCCAAAAAGGTTTTTAAAAATATTTTCCTAAGGCTTAATGGAAATTTTACGTGTAGGATCTAGTCTAGTGCTGGTGCAAAGTAGGTGCTCAGAAAACGAGGCGGAGTGAACGAATTCTCGACCGCGAAAGAAATCATCTGAGACGGGAAGGGGACGGGAAGATCTGCCCGGGCTGGCTTCTCTGACTGCAGTGCTGGAAAGCGGCTGCCCCTAAGTCCAGTAGGCAGCAACAGAAACGCCAGCCAGGGGAGTGTCAGAAACGCTGCTAAAGCCGAAGCACTTTGCGAATGCAATTTATTTTGCCGCACAATCGGATCTCTTCTGGGGTGCTCTTTCCACTTGGCCTCCAGAGGAGATCATTTTCATGTGTGTGGTGCATGTCGCGGGGGGGAAGTGGGTGCTGTGGACACTGTTTTAGGAGATGCTGTCCCGGCAGGAAGTGCATGGTGGGTCTCACCCGAGAAAGGCGGCTACATACGCCGGGAGAGCATAGGCCCCACAGAAAAGGTCAAGGGTAGAGGTGTCAGAAGGAGGGAAAGCGGGTGTGAGCCTCAGTCCTGTTACTTGCTGTGTGACCTTTGGCACTCAATACTCTGAGCTTCACTCGCTTCACTGCAGTGACATGGTAAGAAATGCAGTGACTAATGTAGGCAAATCGGCAGGCACAGTGCTAGAGAATGCAGTGATCCCATCGTAAAGGCAAGCGCTAATAATATTAACTATTATTGCATTCACTTTTACTATTACTGTTTGTAGTATCATCATCACTACCTTCATGAATGGCCAGAGTAGTAAAAAAGCATTACCTTTACTTCTGATCTGCCACCTCCCGGAGCCGGCAGGGCCAATGATGTATCTGCTGGGTTCCGAAGGCTGGTAAGTGGGCAGGTTGTTTTAGCTCACTTCTCTCTCGAAGCCCATCTTGGGTAAAAAATCTGTGTAGTCTCTAGTCCCAGGACATCAAAGTGGCTTTATCTCCCTTGGCAGGTTAGGCTACTAGGAATACTGAACATTTTTCTGTCACACCCATTGCCAAGGGTGCAATTTGGGAAAACAAATAAGGATTTACAGATAGCAACTTTCTTCTTCTTCTATTGATAGCTTGAGATAATTCATGGCTTGGTTTGGACAAATGCAAAAAATGTGCATTTAGTTTGAATTTGGATTCATTCCTCATGAATATTAGTCATCTTAACCTAAAATGCAAGCGCTTCTCTGTTTCAACAGATGGGAGGATGTACTATGAAATCATACTATAGCGCAGGGAGAAAACAAGAAGGTTAAAATTAAATTCAAGGATAAGTCTTGGCACAGTGGGACAAAGTGTGTAATCATCATATATTTCCCTACAAAATAAGGAATGTGCTTTTAGGTGTGGCTTACATTCTTGAAAAAACAATGGGATGGGAATATTTATAAACCATGTTTGCTTGATGATTTAACCCACTGTAGGAATATTTTTTACAGATAAGTTCTCATGCAGAATTTCCTATTTTCTAGAGGCCTAATCAAAGGCTGGCTCAGCATACATCTTGTTCCATTGTCCATGACGAATCTATAATTCGGGGGCCCTGCCGCCTCCCCTGTCCTCTTCTACTTGTTGACCTCCTACTGCTTTGTGAGGCCACTGCTGGAGATTGCTACAACGTGGCAGACCAGTGTTGGATCAGCTAGCGACACTGGGGTGGGGAGGAGAAAGAAGAGGGAAAGAAGAGAGGGTGGGAGAGAGGACGAAAACGAAGAAAAGAATCGGAGTAGAAGAACTTCAGATTAATGTTTTTTTCTACTACATCACAACAGTTGATGGAACTTAAACAAATGTATTTGTTAATTCCTCTGATAAGTCTTTTTTGAGTCCCAATTATATACTAAGACACTGTGATTAGGACTGGGTAAAAATTAAATTTTTATGGTAATGAATCCAGAATCCATCTAACATTGAATAGATAGAGAACTCTAGTTCCCATATATTTTTCCTAAAATGTTCTATTAATTGATTTGTCAAAATGCCAATAGCTCAATAATTCTTGCCCTATAAGAATATATAAAAGGCCATGTAAGGTCTTAAGTTCCCTTCATATCAAAGAAAGAATGGCATTTACCATAGTTTAGTTTAATGTATTTTTATTAACATTAGAATTTGCTAAACACAAGCAAATCCTATGTACTACATCTAACAAATCTTTTAATGCAGTGTTATTGATTATCTAGGGATTCTCACTGACTTGTCAGTGACCAATACAACTTCTCAGAAACAGTTCTGGGCAACTAGAGGACATACAGGAAAACTTCCTAGAATACTAAGAATACAGAACTTTAGTTTTGTAAGAGATTCTAGAGATCATATTGTATGAACACACCTCCATTTATAGACAAGAAAATGAAGAAACAGAAAGTATAACTGCAGAATCATCTCACTGAAAATCTTTCTAAAAAGTAGGTGAGGCACTAAATTTTGTTGGGTACGTCTTATGTACCTGATTTCGTTGTAGACACTTTCATCCATATCATCTCTTTTAATTCTTCTTAGGATACTAGAAGGCAGATATGATGCTCTACATTTAAGATATGAGGAGAGACTAGAGAAGGTAGACACCTCACCCTGGGTCACACAGTTAATCTCTTGACTTCAAGACAGAAGTCACACCTATGTGTTATTGTAGTTAGTAAAGAAGAAAGAAATTATCCAAATTCTCAAAGTTTCTTGTACATTTAATAAAATATCTCATATGAAATTATTTTGCCATTTGCCTTTTTATGCTATAGAATTCAAGAGGACTTTACCATTTATGTGGTTTTAAGTGAGAAATTATAATATAGAATGGTATTTATTTGTCAAGTTCTCAGAATCTATATCAAATCATTGGCTAGATTAATTATATATTTCCTAATTCTTAAGAGAGGAATTTTTTAAGTTGTTAAAAGTAAATTTTGGATAGTGACTGAAAAAAAAATTATCAGTGAAAACAGGAGTGAAAACAGGGTCATTTTTATAGGCTATAAAAGAGGAAACTCAAAGTTTTTATAGCGTCAGCTTAGCTCTAACTGCGTGAATAACTGGGGCCAATAACACGCTCTTATCCTGTAGATGCCCATATGGGTAAAGCAATTGTACCCAGGTGACTTGTCCCCCACAGGAGCTACCTCAAAATTACTGATGGTGACATTTTAAATACGGGTTGCTGATCCCCAACCACAGAGATTTTAACTCCAGCAACTTTGGAGTGCTCAGAAATCTTTATTTTGTTTAAAGCTCCTCCTAATGATTCTGTTGCTCAGCCACGTAGAACCACCAATCATGTTAAGAATGTTTTTATTTGTAAATAGACATTCTATTAAATTCCAATCTTTATTACTTCATCAGCTGTGGAAGCTTGGGGAAATCAAGTAAAATTTCTGAGCTTCATATTCCACACTAGAGAGAGGGGATTGAAACTCAGTGGTGTCTTGGTCACCGCATGTGGCCACGAGTCACTTGAGATCCTATGTGTGGAGGGTGATAAGATGCTTACACTGTCCATAACTTTAGTTGCTGCCATGGCAACGCCATACGTGAGATACAGGTTTTGAGTGTCTGCTCCATGGCAGGTACTGTCCTTGGAACTTTACCTTCTCAGCCTTCAATTTTCATGATTGCCCAGACCAGCCAGGTACAGAAATTTCTCCCTGTTGCATCTGCCAGATTTCCAAGAGCCTCACCCCAACCCATTAATTCTATTTTTCCTCCCGTTGATTGCTGATTTTGGGATCCAGTTCTTGTGCTCTGTTTCCCCCCTTGGATATGATGCTTGGCTTGGTTACACGCACATTCCTCTCCCTTTACTCTGTGTCCTGCAAAGAAAGATCACCCTTCTCTCTTTCAAGGAATTCTTAGAATTCCATTCTAGATATTGGTTCTAGGATTCTGGTTTCTTGGAAAGGACAGACAGACAGACAGTGACCATTCTGCAAGTTAAATATAATGATCTACTTTTTTTGCAGATGCGATTAATGAACCTCCATGATAAGCACTGTGTCCAAGCTCCATCTCTAGTAAGCAGTAGAACTAGTGACCGAGTTGCCCTGAATCCTGAGATTGTTCAATTAAATCATTCTATCTCCCAGGGTTTCTCAGAAAATGGAAACTTACAAGGAGAAAGGACAAGACAGAGACTTCCATCTTTTTGACCTTGCCAGACATTTTATCTTCTTCAGAAGTAGGTTGGTTATACTACATCTTTGAGAACCTGTCCCCATTTTTAGGAATGCTTCTGAAGGTTCAAGTCAATGCCTTCTCTTCTCTAGTCTATGTGGCTTCTGTACCTGAAGGGAGGGACACCCCTCCCCTTTTCCTGGGTACTATCGCCATCATAGACCGCTACATTCTCTTAGGGTGACTTTTCTATGCTTACACTCAGTGCTCTACCTAGTTCTTTTTCCAAGGCATCCTCTGGCTGTTCTCCAGAGTAGAGTCTGCTCCAAGCCCAGGCATCTGAAGAAAAACCCTCATGGTAAAAGGAATCATTTTCTTTCCCTTAATATCAGTTTGTACATTGACTGTGTGATTATTTTATTATGTCTGTCACTCACATGCTAGTTTATCCACAAACCTAGAACAGAGGCTATAATAAAATTCATACTCAATTATGAATTGAATACGGAAGGATTACTTCCTTATTCAATTACTTCCTTAAGGAATTACTGAAAAGGAATTCTTTTAAGTTTCTATACCGACAATGAGATTACAAAGGGAGCTGAATTTAGAGACCACATTAGAAAACTATTTGTCATATATACTTGAGTAGAAAATTCCATGATTTCCAAGAGCAGTCCATTGGTCATCTTATGAAACAAAACATATTTTTGGCCACCTACCATATACTAGCTTCTCTACTCCATGTTTCAGGGAGGCAGAGTTGAGCAAATGAGCTACTTTACAGGGCACATATATCATTGGTTATGAAATTAGATTGTACCTAAAGGCCATTGACCTCCGAAGCGGTGCACCAGGTCCCAGAGGACAGGCAGGGGGTAAAAAAAACCTTGCGGTTAGGAGGCCCATGGGAATAGAGACCAAGGCTAACCGGAGTGGCCAGGAAAGGCTTTGCTCTCAGAAAGGACGAGTGAAGACTTAGTAACAGGAACATATTTGGCACATACCGGGATGAAACCTGTCTTGCCTACATGATGAGTTCTGGTGGAAATAAAATAAAATAAAATAAACCTGTGAGATACTATTTGAGACATAGACTGAGGCTGGATTATGACAAGTGGGTTTTTTTTGTTGTTGTTGTTTGTTATTTTGTACAAGGCTAAAGTCCTGCTTGATGGAACTCAAAGTCCATTATTCTGTCCTGTAAGAAGGGGAAGGCCGCCTCACTGGGTCTTAGTGGGAACAAAGGTGATTTAGCCATACAGAATTTTCCCTATGTTTAAAAGGACTCCATGTTTCTTCTGACTCCTTAAATTTCAAAGAGAGGGGGGAAAAAAGCATATTTAGTTGCTTAATATTTCTGTATATTTTAAAGGACCCTTCATATTTATCATCAGAGACACACCAAAGCACATTACAAGTAATATAAGCCAGCTGGTGTTTTGCAGGCCAAAGTCAGTTGAAGGTTTAATAGTAAAAATCATCTTTTTGTTAACATTTTTCTGGAGCACATCACCAAAGAATGCACGGCCCCTTTCTACATTTTTTTCAGGAAAGAACTGTCTTATTAGCTCTTTTCTTAGGTTTCCGAATATATGTAGGATGCGAAGGATTGGTTTGGTTTCTTTTGAGAATTCTTTCAGAGTTATCTAATCCATCTTCTGAACATCAGTGAAATAATTTTTAATGTGGATTTGTGTATTCTCTAAATTTACCCACTTAAATCATATCTAATAAACATGCATAAAGTTAGCAAAACCTTCTTATCTGGGACATAAGGTAACCTGTGTCCTCTGTGCTGGTCCAAGCACTGGTGATAAAAAATTTTTAATCTTTAATATTTTAAAAATTAACTCAGGATAGCTCTGGAGATTTGGCGTTTTCACTGTTCCCTTCCATCTCATAACCCTGTGTCGCAATTCATGAGTCTCAACATGAAATTCTAGAATGATCACTGAAATTCAAAGGAGAGGCCCAAATGCATCCAACCACTTACCAATTAGTGAATACGCCACGCTCCTCCCACATCCATGTTTATACATATTGTCCCAAACATAATTCAAGGTCCATCCTAAAAACTAGCCCCATCACCGCTTCCCTCCATCCTATTTCAGGCTAGTTTATATACCATGGCATCAGACTGTGTGAGCTGCTTAGAGGCTAGGACTGTGCTTTATTAACTGCTCCATAATCCATCCTTGCCACCATCATGCAAACTGGAGCATAGTGCTGAAACATGATGGCCTCCATGCCTATTATACTGAGAAAAGCTGTTACACGCCTGCATAGGGAAACATGAGAAAAGAAACAGCTCAAAGTAGAGTTCTTGTTAGACATACAGATCTATCTTTGGAGCAAGATGATACATAAAACAAAAAATATTTCCCTCATATATAGAGCAGTGGAGTTTAGTACATCTCAAATTTTCCCAGCAAACTTCTGGAGGAAATCCTTAGATTGAAAATCTTAAGATCTCAGGCTTACCTCCAGAAGAACTTTGGTGGGAAAATTTTACATGCACTAAACTCAATTATCTAATTTCATCTTCTCAACAACTCCGAGGCAGTGGTTACTATTCACATATTACAGATCTGTAAACTGAAACGCAAAGGCATTAAAATGCTGACTCGGGACTCTAACAGAGCTCACAAATTTAAATGCTCTGCTTTTCTTTCTGTGAGGAGAAGCCAAAGAGGAAAAGGATAAATCGTATCACAGAAGGTGCCAGAAACTCCAAACCATTATCTAGCCCACTGTCTTGTACCTGATACAAGAGAACTGCTCTTATTATAGAGGGCTGTAGTAAGTATAGCCCTGTTTAATCTTTATGGATTTAGTTCCTATAGCTGCTTCTTCGAGTTTGGGCTCCTCAAACTCAAAAGCATAAACTCCTCAGGGTCCAAGATGCCTCCTGCTTCTAGTCACCAGGCATGACTTTGAGCAAAGAGGATGGTGTACAAAAACCCCACTGGCAAAGGAAAGAGATGAGTCATTGTAATGTGATGGTTTCCACTGGTGCAGCTGGGGAGAGACATGGCCTCTGCCAACATCCGCTGACGTCTCTTTGTGCCAATTCCCCAAAATAGAAACCCCTGAGAGAAACCAGGAGCATCCCTCAGAAACACAAGAAGTCTGTCTGGGGTTTTTAGCTACATGTAAAGATTATACACTGAGCATTTAGGCTTCTGCTGGTTTTGCCCCTGTGATGAATTCCCACCAAGCCCCCCTTCCATTGCCTCCTGAGTCACTCAGTAGCCAGGAATGCTCTTTATGAGTTGTCTCTTAGGAGTGCTTTCTGTTGTAGAGCAATAAAGCACCACAAGTAAGAAAATTCATATTTTGGCAAGTAGTGCCATTTGCCATTTTTTTTTAATCTTCCCACAGATTTCGTTTTGTTTTAAATAATATCTTCCTGCTGAATCGGGGCTGTGTAGACCCACCAAAGGCAAAAACCCCAGGCAGAAAGGGTAGCTTGTTTGCTATTCCAAGTGACATTTCCGCAGATGTTTGCTGCCCTGCTGTGCAAACATAGTTACGCATGAAATAAAGTAAAAACAAAAAAAAAATTAAACAGCAGTTAGTGGTTGGATGTTATTTCCAGTTTGGAACCACTGACGAGGCGGCTATAGAAAACTCTTCCCTCTGTTATTACAAAATAACAGTTTGTGGATGGTAAAAAGAAAACACAACTGAATTTTCTTTTAACTTCAAATACAGAAGCTAGTGCATCTATCATTATCACCACATTACAATACATTACGGGAGAAGGTCACCGTAACTTTAGAGGGGTTATTTCCATCCACGTCTCTCATCCTCTCAAAATTGTTATACAAGGACCAGGCCGATGCCAAATGCCCTGCTAAAGAAAACGTGCCAAGTTGAAGTGAGCGAATTAGAAAGAATGAAACAGAACCAAAAGGTCAATGCATGGGACCCAACACCAAAGCAGGTTTTGCCAGAATGCACCCTGATACAGCAGCACTGAAAACAGGTCCGTTCTCTTTCACTTTTGCCTGTATGTCTACTTCTGCTTTGCCATTTAGACTGTCCCTTTATCCAAAGACCACAAATGATGCTGGAATCCACAGCGTCAATCTAGGAATGAAAAGAATTCTTCCAACTCTTTCCTTCAGAATTTTGTCATTACCTCTTTGTACTGATAATAAAAATGATGATGATGATGATGATGATAAAGACAATAGCAATAAATAGCTAACAGTCATTAAACATTTACTGCATGCCATATTATATTCTTATTTAAATAATGTAACAGTCCCATGAGGTGGTGATGAAAGACGTGCTTTGTATTTTAGCTACATGTCTAATTGAACTGTCTTTATATGAGAACTTTCTCAACACGAAGGTCTGAGCTTATTTAATCACCTTACCCCTTAACTCCAGTCCCTAGTTAGTCTTTAGTCAATGCATGTGAAACAACCGTCCACAGGAGAGCCACATGTTCCAGAATACTTGGGGGTATGGTGATCACATCTACTCTAAATAACCAGTAAAGGTTATACCAGAACAATAAGTATGCCTAAGCAAAAGAAAAGGCCAGTACATGCAAATGCTGCTCCAGTTCAACTTTTGACTTGGCCTTTCCTTTCCATCTTCAAAGGGACGTGCGAGTAAACTAACGTATTCAAATGAGCACCACTTCATAATTTGTACTCAATTTATAAAGTGGTTCTTGGATTAAAAGTACGTGAATAATAATTACACTGAATGAGGAATACAGTTCGAAGAGCTCTTGACTGTAATATTTATCTCCATTTAATATTTCTTAGCAGCTGGAAGACATGGCCTTGGGTCAGGGCCCTGAGGTTGGCATTGCTTTTAAATGGACCACCATGCATGATGGCGCTTGGCTATTCACAGCCATTGAGCCTGGCAGCATCATTTAAAAGATTTCTTAGATTCTTTCAGTTTTTGCATGAAAAAGTAAAGACTCTCTTTCTCTCTAAAATGAACTAAAACCAACAAGGAGAAAAAGAATCGGAAAGGGACATGCTATCTTTGACGAGTCTAGGGAACACGTACAATTTCAAACCACAATGTATAAAGGAGTGGTGAGAGAGACTAAATGGGAGTGATGATGGCTAAGGGTAGACGGCAAGAAAAGGCACCTGCCTTTAAGGATCTTGAGCCAGAGCCAGATGATGAGCACAGTGACTCCTTGTTTGGGATGATACAAGAAGTAAGTGTAGACTCTCTCACTGTATGAGCCTCTCTAACCCAGTTTGAGTCTACAGAGTGGTAGGCAAACTAGGGTTGAATAGCCAGTGAACGCCATCTTTGAAGAAGCAGATGGTGGTAGAGTAAGAATAAGAATCGAACATCCCTGAAATTTAAAATAAGATCACATCAAACCTCCTCCCACCAAACACTCACACACACTGGCCCATGTAGCATTACTTAGTTTTACTGTATTCGAAAGAGTTTTTCTGTTCTCCTGGCTCTTACATTTATCTACAGGGTAAATTTCTGATGAAGAAGTTTCTGTGGACAGACTCTCAAACTCCCTCCTTGCCTGCTACTCAAACTGCTTCCAACCATAGCTTCCGCCCATTGGTCCCTTATCCACAAAATCTGTCCATAAATGTCTTTTCCAAGAAGAATTTCCTCCATTCAAATATAATCACAAAAACAATAAGAACATTACTACAACTATTCATAGTATTAACAGCAAGGAAAATAAAATAATCATAAACCTCAACATCAACCTGTTGAACATTTTTTTTT
>NW_011888809.1:6376123-6378587 GCF_000151845.1 Pteropus vampyrus
AAAAGGCACCTGCCTTTAAGGATCTTGAGCCAGAGCCAGATGATGAGCACAGTGACTCCTTGTTTGGGATGATACAAGAAGTAAGTGTAGACTCTCTCACTGTATGAGCCTCTCTAACCCAGTTTGAGTCTACAGAGTGGTAGGCAAACTAGGGTTGAATAGCCAGTGAACGCCATCTTTGAAGAAGCAGATGGTGGTAGAGTAAGAATAAGAATCGAACATCCCTGAAATTTAAAATAAGATCACATCAAACCTCCTCCCACCAAACACTCACACACACTGGCCCATGTAGCATTACTTAGTTTTACTGTATTCAAAAGAGTTTTTCTGTTCTCCTGGCTCTTACATTTATCTACAGGGTAAATTTCTGATGAAGAAGTTTCTGTGGACAGACTCTCAAACTCCCTCCTTGCCTGCTACTCAAACTGCTTCCAACCATAGCTTCCGCCCATTGGTCCCTTATCCACAAAATCTGTCCATAAATGTCTTTTCCAAGAAGAATTTCCTCCATTCAAATATAATCACAAAAACAATAAGAACATTACTACAACTATTCATAGTATTAACAGCAAGGAAAATAAAATAATCATAAACCTCAACATCAACCTGTTGAACATTTTTTTTTCCTTATTTAAAAAGAGAAATTGTACAATATAAACATAAAACATGAAGAACACCACCAGTTTCATGAAAAATGAGTTGTTCACACGTGTGATTCTACTTCTGGAGTCTATTCTCTTCTATTGGTCTATTTGCCTATCTTTATGCTAATGCCACTGCAACTGGACTAAGGTAACTTCTAATAAGTCTTGAAATCAGGTAGCATTATTTTTCCAACTAAGGTTCTCTTTTTCAAAGGTTTTCACTACTTTAAGTCCTTTGAATTTACATGAATTTCAGTCATATTGTCAATCCTACAAAAATGCACTCTGAGGTTTTGATGGGTTTGCCTTGAAATCGTAGATTAATTTGGGTAAGTCTGACATCTTTATAAATTCGTGTCTTTTGATCCATCTGTTGATATCATACTGTTTGTTTAGATCTCAATTTCAATTCAGCAGTGTGTGTGTGGTTTTACTGTGCATGGCTTATATATCTTTTGCAAGATTTATCTCTAAGTATTTCATATTTCTGATGCTTTTGTAAAGGTATTATTTTTAATTTCATTTTTTATTGTCCATTGCTAGCCTGTAGAAATGCAATTAATATTTGTATATTGATCTTGTGTCTTATAACTTTGGTGAACTCAGGTTTTAGTTCTTGTAGCTTTTTGCAAATTCCACAGGACTTTCTATGAAGAGAATCATGTTATTAATGAAAAAAAACGACTTTACTTTGTTTCCTTATCTGTATGTCTTCATTTTTCTTACCTTATTGTACAGGCTAGAACCTCCAATTGAATTCCAAGGATGAAAACATGGATAGATCTTGAGAGTATCATGCTAAGTGAAATAAGTAAGATAGAAAAGAACAATAACTGTATGATTTCAATAACCATATTACATATGTGGGATATAAAACAAAAAGCAACAAATGAACAAACTCATAGAAACAGACAACAGTATGGTGGTTACCACAGGGGAAGAGGAAATGAAGGGGAGAATAAAGAAGGTAAAGGGGGTCAAACATATGGCAACAGAAGGAGACGAGACTTTGGGTGATGAGCACGCAATGCAAATTCAGTACACTAGAAACTTATACAGTGCTATTAACCAATGTTCCCCCAATAAATTTAATTAAAAAAAAGAATGAGAACAAACATTCTTGTCTTGTTCTTGATGTTAGTGGAAGTGTGTCGAGACATCCATCATTAAGAATAATGATAGGTGTAGGTTTTTCCAGAGGCATTTATCAAGTTGAAGAAGTGCCATTTTATCACTGTTTGCTGAGAGTTGCTTTTGTTGTTAAATTTGTTGTTGTTGTTTTAATCAGGAATGACCGTTGCATTTTGTTAAAAGCTTTTCCCACATTCTTTATGAATGCAGATCTTCATTCAGTAAATAAACTTATTATGAGAGTGTATATGTGTATGTCTATGTGTTGTATATTTTTAATCCATTCTGAATGTCTTTCATTTAGTGACATTAACCAATTTACAACTAGTGTACATTCTTTTGTTAATTATTTTTTCCATATATTTTTTCATATTTCTAAATTTCTGTATTTTCTTTCATCTCCTTTTCTTTTTTTTCTGTATCTTGTGAATAATTAAAATTGTCTTCTCTGATTAAAAAAAATCCCACATCCTATTTTTCTTCCTATGGTTTTGGACTTAAATTATAATACCTATATATGTTCTCTTATGCCTTTTCATTGTTTCAACTTATGAAATATCTATTTTCTCTCTATGAAAAGGAGATGTCTCTTACCTTCTTTCAGGTTTCTTTGGCCTTAGCATAAGGCATATCCTAAAATATCTGGAATAAAATAATAAAAGTGGTATTTGAATTCAGTAAAGAAAGAA
>NW_011888809.1:6378637-6383213 GCF_000151845.1 Pteropus vampyrus
CCAAGGATGAAAACATGGATAGATCTTGAGAGTATCATGCTAAGTGAAATAAGTAAGATAGAAAAGAACAATAACTGTATGATTTCAATAACCATATTACATATGTGGGATATAAAACAAAAAGCAACAAATGAACAAACTCATAGAAACAGACAACAGTATGGTGGTTACCACAGGGGAAGAGGAAATGAAGGGGAGAATAAAGAAGGTAAAGGGGGTCAAACATATGGCAACAGAAGGAGACGAGACTTTGGGTGATGAGCACGCAATGCAAATTCAGTACACTAGAAACTTATACAGTGCTATTAACCAATGTTCCCCCAATAAATTTAATTAAAAAAAAGAATGAGAACAAACATTCTTGTCTTGTTCTTGATGTTAGTGGAAGTGTGTCGAGACATCCATCATTAAGAATAATGATAGGTGTAGGTTTTTCCAGAGGCATTTATCAAGTTGAAGAAGTGCCATTTTATCACTGTTTGCTGAGAGTTGCTTTTGTTGTTAAATTTGTTGTTGTTGTTTTAATCAGGAATGACCGTTGCATTTTGTTAAAAGCTTTTCCCACATTCTTTATGAATGCAGATCTTCATTCAGTAAATAAACTTATTATGAGAGTGTATATGTGTATGTCTATGTGTTGTATATTTTTAATCCATTCTGAATGTCTTTCATTTAGTGACATTAACCAATTTACAACTAGTGTACATTCTTTTGTTAATTATTTTTTCCATATATTTTTTCATATTTCTAAATTTCTGTATTTTCTTTCATCTCCTTTTCTTTTTTTTCTGTATCTTGTGAATAATTAAAATTGTCTTCTCTGATTAAAAAAAATCCCACATCCTATTTTTCTTCCTATGGTTTTGGACTTAAATTATAATACCTATATATGTTCTCTTATGCCTTTTCATTGTTTCAACTTATGAAATATCTATTTTCTCTCTATGAAAAGGAGATGTCTCTTACCTTCTTTCAGGTTTCTTTGGCCTTAGCATAAGGCATATCCTAAAATATCTGGAATAAAATAATAAAAGTGGTATTTGAATTCAGTAAAGAAAGAATGATATGTTTAATAAATGACATTGGCATAATTATCTAACCATCAGGATAAAAATAAAGTTAAGTCCCTATTATACTCCATGTAAAAATAAATTTCATATAGATTAGAAATCTAAATGTAAAGAACATAAAAGTACAATTATTTAAACTAAATCATTTAGGAGAATATTGATATAACCTCAGGGTAGCGAATATCTTTTCAGCCAAACAGGAAACCAGAAACCATAAATGAAATCATGGCAGATTTCTTACATTCCATGAAATTTCTTTAAAAAATGACACATTTCATTTGCTTCATATTTTTACCATGATTTTTATATACATTTTTATGACATTACTAATTACCTTTCTTTTATTCTCGCTGAGGAAAAATATGTAACTATTTTTGCCACATAACTAAAACCTTCTTGCTTATCCCATTTATCAATTTAAAAGAATCTATTCTTTTGTTCTTGAAAATATTTTTTTGCAGACCACTAACTTCCTATAGTAGGTCAGATATCATCGCGGGATTTATTTTCCTTGTACTTTTCAGCTAATTCCAATGTATCTTGTACCTCATGTTTTCTTTTTCTCACTCAGATTTTAAAATTTTTATTTCCCTAACTATATCATCTAGAAACTTCCTGAGATTACATGGGGAAATTTCTATAGATGTTTATATTTTTTTCTCACATATTCTGATAAGTTAGTTGTGTATAGAATTCTAGATTCAAACTAATTTATTCCTAGAGCTTGAAAGGCGTTCTTCCATTGTGTTTAGCATTCATTATTCGTGATGAAAATTCTGATGCCAGGTGGATTTCGATCTACTGGTTATGTGATTTTGCCTTTTAAGGATATTTCTTTTTATCTTTTGTGTTCTAAAATATTTTAAAAAAGTAAAAGAATTCTGTGTGTGTGTGTGTGTGTGTGTGTGTGTGTGTGTGTGTGTGTGTGTGTGTTACCTTGAGGTCATTCAGATATTCCTTTTGAGTTGAAAAATCTTATCTTTCTACACCTCTGGTAAATTCTTACCCTGAGATCACTTGACGGTTTCTTTTTGAATTAATAAACCATATCTTTTTACACCTCTGGTAAACTGTTTTCTATTATTTATTTATTTAAATTTCTCTCCATTTTGTTGTGTGTTCTCCTTTTCTAGAATTTTATTGAATGTCAATTTTTTTTAGTACTGTCTATAGCTTATCTATTCTGGAAAAGGCTATCAATTTTGGCTCCTAGCCTTTCTATTAAACTTTAAATTTAGGCAAACGATTTTTAATTTCCAAGAGGTCTTTCATAGTTTTTTTCATTTTTTTTTCTTTTGTTATCACCATCTGTTCTTATTTTATAGAGGTGACAGTATCTTTCTGAATCTTTCTATTATTTGTGAATTTTCGAAAGTTCACTTATGTTCTATGAATTTTCTATTCATTTTAGGTTTAATTGATCTGGATGTGCTATTTAGGCACAAAGAACATTGTTGATTTTCAAAGGTAGTTGGAAACAGTTGGAATTGTGTTCTCGGATGCCTTCCCCTTCATGAGCTAACTGGGAGCTCTATATCTGATGTCAAAATTGTCCACTAGAAGACTTGACTTTACAGTCTGCTTATAGACCTGAGTTGGTCATTAGACTAGGAGTCCCCCAAGTGCCATATGAATAGGCCTTTCGAAGCCTTAGCTTTTCTCAAGAGGTCAAGTTAAGTATTGTCAAAGGAGGATGCTTTGTTGTTTTTGTTTTTGTTTGCCACACAGCAAGTTGCTCTGTGTGAGGGTGGTGGTGAAAATGAGAAGAGCCAACAGGGCTCCTGTTCTCTACACCATCATTAATTAGTTCTTCTGTTTGAGGTCTCCATTTTGTACCTGCTAATTCTAAGTGGACCCTCCCCTACATTCTTCCACCTAGAGTGGATTTACCTCTTTCTGTAAATTTATACGCTAGTATAGAGAGGCAGAAAGTACACAAGTTACCAAATCAATAAGCATTATAATTTCAAACAGTGATTATTACTATGAGAGAAATAAAATAGGGTGATAATTATAAGGAGACAGTTAGAGGTAACTTACTTTTTTGCCTCAACAAAATAAAGATTCGTTTTCAGAGTAAATAATTGGCAAAAAAAAAAAAAAAAAAAAAAGAGCACTGAGGATTCTGAATTCTTAGGTTTTGTCAATGTTTCATGTGTTTCCTACGCTAGTGGAAGATGGAAACAAAAATGCAAGCATCTGGACATCGTTCTTTGAGGTTCACTAATTTGAAGAGTTGTTTTTGAGACAGGACTGGCAATAAAGTACTATATCTTTATTTAGAAACAACTTTTAAAGCAAATTAAGGTACCTTTATAATCACTGTAAATGGGAGAAATGAAGGGGCATTTATACTTTATATAGAACCTTATTTTAAGTCCAATTAATACAAATCACTAATGTCTATCTATGAAACAGGAACTCCGGATATATCCACACTTGCTGGCTTTGGAAAATAATAAAACTAAATAAAACTAAAACTGCATTACTTTTAAATATCCTATAAAGCAGGCTTCTTACTGTATTTTGGCAGAACAGATTTTAGGGATTAGTGTTCCATTGAGGGTGTGTTATGTTATACTGTATTAAGCATTCAGCTATCAAAGAAGAGAGAAATCTGAGATTAAAATGTGGAAAACAAGCCCAAATATTAGGGGAAGTCTTAGTTCATTGCATGGATTGCTGTAACATTTCAGTTAGGCTGATACTTCTCTAATTATCTGTGACAGAGGACTAGTTTTGTTTGCTTGTTTTATTTAAGCTACTAATTCATTTTAATCCAAACTTCCATACAATGCAATAAAAACATATTACTCAGAAGTTGAGAATACGAAGATAAAAATGTGACACTTAAAAATTAGATTCAACAGATATAAAATTACTCAGTTAAGTTGCTATCGAAGTTTCTAAACTTAGACTCTCATTTCTGGACTTTTGCCATTGCAAGCCAGTAATACGGCATTTGCTTACTGGCTCCAGCTCACACTGGGAGGAGCCTTGAGTTAGCGTGTGTGCGTGCAAGCAGCATCAACACTGTAAGCTGCTGTTCTGAGTTTAGATGAAATGGGTTCTCTTAAATCTCCCACTCACTGATGAGTATATGAGAATCGTGCCAATACCTTTGCGGTGTCATATAGTTTTATCTGAAAATTGGAACCAATAATGAATGACCTCATGAGACCGTGATAAAATACTTTTTCTTCCTATTTTCTACCATTTCACACACCCACAGAGCACCATAAAGACCTGCAGATCTTCAGAGTTTGATGCAGGCTTTTTCTTCTGCCGGTTGTCTCAGTCACAGGATGCCCCTCCCTGGCCACTGCAGCAGATTATCTTGTCACTATTGATTTCCGGGTCTCCAAATACCCAAGTGGGAATCAGGACTGGTTACATGACTTGGCCACCCTGAAAATAACCCTATGCTAAATATGAGCAGCTGGAGTTCAAAATTGCAATCAGATTTTTCCCTAAAAATCCGTTGCGTTATGTGCGTGTATGGGTGG
>NW_011888809.1:6384858-6388045 GCF_000151845.1 Pteropus vampyrus
CAATCCTGTTGAAAATTGGACCAAGGGTTGTTTTTTTAAACTCCTGTTCTAACTTTCTAAATGCAAGCAAGCATCCATTGTTCCTCCAGGATTATATCTGTTTCTTTAGAGGGAACCCTGACATTAGAGAAACTTGCTTTAATCAAGCTATAAAGTTATCTCCCCCTCCACACTCCCAACCAGAACCAGAGAAACCCCATCCTCTGAAACTGTGAGCCAAGCTAGCATGTAACCAATTAGAAGCCATCACTTGTACCCAAGACTCAGAACATATGTGTTCAATTAAAACAAACAAATATGATTAGGAGTTTACAAAGCCATGCTTAGGGAGAGATGGACATTTCAAAAGAAATGCTGGGTTAAGAAGGACGTGGCTGAGAAAAAAAGTAAGTTGCATGAAATCAGAAAGGTGAACTTAACAAATGGGGACCCAGGATTCAGACTTCATGCAAAGAAACCAGGTTCCCTGGACTGAACACATACAAGCTCATGATCCGCGGCCTGGAACCCAAAGGCGTCATTCATGTGCCTAAGACACTCCAGCTCAGAGGCTTCATCCTTTCCTCACCCACCCAACCATAACATCTGGAGTCACAGAACAGGAATCAAGGAAGAGCTGTTTTAATGCCTTTTTTTTTTTTTTTCTTATTTCAAGCTAGACAGAAGCGAGGACTCTTGTGTTTCCTCTACTGCACACCAAGTTGAGGAAGCTCTCCATCTATCCCGAAGTCTGTCAGCCCTGGACTGTGGCATGGCTGCCACTGTTCCCCACTGGCCCACACACATTCTCTCTAGTTCAAGATTCGTCATCAAGTACTAGACAGACTCTCCTCACTGTAACAGAAGCAAAGCAGAACTCACCATGAGATTTGCTTGATTCAGCATTGGTCAAAATATCCCCTCCTCTTTCCTGTTTTTTGATATTGGGCAAGTCTAGCGCAGTTCAGATTTCCAACTCTCACTTTTGACTCTTTGTGGATTTCTACCAAGTCTGTAACCAACAACCAGTGAGACTTTTTACCAGATCCCCAATAAGCAGTGTTTCAGGTGTCACATACAAGTCAAAACAAAGGATGTAATACAATTCCTGCCCACAAATAATTTATTGTCTATCTCAAGGGGAGGACAGTGGTTAAGAAATATAAACATTAATATACATTTATTGAATGTCTACTATCTTCACATTGATTACACAGCTCTTGAGAAATAATAAAATTTTATCAGTCATGCAGCTATTTAATCTTTGTACTACGGTGGTACCATTCTGTTTTATGGTTTTTGATACTCTAAACCTACGGGATGTGTGAAAACGGTAAATTCCAGCAAGCCTACCGTTAGTGTCCTTCTAGTTTCTGTCCCACATGTCAATGTAAGGGCGATATCCTTAGGATATAACACATCATGAATTTTATCACCCCACATTTCCCAACCAGGTATCTTCAGTGAGATCTAGCTGGTGGGATTGTCAGGAGATCAACAAATATATACTGAACATTTACCATATGCCAGGTTCTGTTACAGGTCCTAGGAAAGAGCAGTAAACAAAACAGACAACATCTTTACCTTCATGGAAATTATATTCTACTGGGGAGAATTAGACAAAAAGCAAAATAAATAGATTAAATAAATGAACAAACAAACAAATAGTGAAATGGTGACACGTGCTTTAGGAAACATAAGCAGTAAAGAGCTATAGTGAATATATGAGAAGTTCGATAGTTCAATTTGAAATGTTTATATAATACCTACTATAATGCGACATGCTCTCCTAGGCACTGGTTATACAATATTAAATAAAACAAAGAAAAATGGAGTTTGTCAAAGAGCTTATGTCCTACTAGAAAAAGACAAAAAAATAGAAAGATAAATAGGTCAAATATATGGCCCATTAGATTATAGTGAGTACTAAGGAAAAAAAGTAGGATAAGGCAAGGCCATAGGGAACATTAAGGTGGGGACATCTTGGTAGGTCTCACGAAGAAGCTGACATTTGTGCAAAGATTGAAGGAGATGAGCTGTGTGATACTTGGTAGAAGTGCACAAGGTGTGTCCTCCGATGGCTTCAGACATCAGCCTTGGAATGGGAGAGTGATATCTGTTCATTTTTCTTGCTGATACAGACCTTGACTGTCTGCACTAGGAGAAAAGAATGGCAGGATTAAGTATCTTCTTCTCTTTTTCCATGAAGTCTTTTTTTCACAAGTCTGGTGAGGTTTTTTGTTGTTGTTTTTCCTTTCCTTAATTCCTTAGGTTCCTTACAATTAGTGGAAATTCCTTCCAAATTTTGACAATTCTGTCCATGTCTTTAATCTTTACCACATTAAATGATAAAACATTTTATTTAATCTTGAAGACAACTGCAAAATTTTTTCTCTAATTTCATAGGTGAAAAACACTGAGCCAAACTGTTCAATGTATCACTCAAGATTGGTCAAATGATTCCACAGTTTCATTTTGTAAATGATGGCATATTTCTGACAAACAAATCTATGTTTCCCCCTTTATTCCACACTGCCTTCTGGCAGAAACTGGCTAACTACATTCCCAATATCCATCTTCCTCTGTCTTTCTTAGTAGCAAAAGTTTCTATATTATTGGGTATAGTGATGTGGCCAGCTATGGGATATTTCCCAGGTTTTCTTATGTCTAGAGCATAGTCAGTGAGATACAAGAAGTTACCGGTTGGGGTGCAGAAAAGCTCTTTAATGGGTGAGACTCAGCTGGTATGTGTACTTTTTGTTCACTCCCACTTCATTCTTTTTTCTTCCTGCAACCTAGATGTGACAGCAAGACTTCCAGCTGACATCTTGTGATCTTGAGGATGGATGCCATGTGTTAAGGATAGTGCAGCACAAAGATAAAAGGTATCCAGAACATTGATGATAGCATATATCTATCACACTCTCTCTGGACTGTCTCCCTCCTGATTTCTTTTACTCAAGAGAAAAGTAATCTCCCAATTGGTTTAAGATACTATTATTTAACATCATTCTTATTGATGGTCAGATGCAATTTTTAACTCATACAGTCTTCTCTATTGTAGAATACGTTATGATGGGAAGCGACAGACTTATTTTACCAAGCCACAGTTATGTAACAATTATTAAAAGCAATGAAAGTCTTACTGAGTTAGTTTGCTTTGTGTGAACACAGGTCCTTCAAAAGCAAAGAAACTTTTATAAGGAAT
>NW_011888809.1:6388095-6395044 GCF_000151845.1 Pteropus vampyrus
GAGTTTGTCAAAGAGCTTATGTCCTACTAGAAAAAGACAAAAAAATAGAAAGATAAATAGGTCAAATATATGGCCCATTAGATTATAGTGAGTACTAAGGAAAAAAAGTAGGATAAGGCAAGGCCATAGGGAACATTAAGGTGGGGACATCTTGGTAGGTCTCACGAAGAAGCTGACATTTGTGCAAAGATTGGAGGAGATGAGCTGTGTGATACTTGGTAGAAGTGCACAAGGTGTGTCCTCCGATGGCTTCAGACATCAGCCTTGGAATGGGAGAGTGATATCTGTTCATTTTTCTTGCTGATACAGACCTTGACTGTCTGCACTAGGAGAAAAGAATGGCAGGATTAAGTATCTTCTTCTCTTTTTCCATGAAGTCTTTTTTTCACAAGTCTGGTGAGGTTTTTTGTTGTTGTTTTTCCTTTCCTTAATTCCTTAGGTTCCTTACAATTAGTGGAAATTCCTTCCAAATTTTGACAATTCTGTCCATGTCTTTAATCTTTACCACATTAAATGATAAAACATTTTATTTAATCTTGAAGACAACTGCAAAATTTTTTCTCTAATTTCATAGGTGAAAAACACTGAGCCAAACTGTTCAATGTATCACTCAAGATTGGTCAAATGATTCCACAGTTTCATTTTGTAAATGATGGCATATTTCTGACAAACAAATCTATGTTTCCCCCTTTATTCCACACTGCCTTCTGGCAGAAACTGGCTAACTACATTCCCAATATCCATCTTCCTCTGTCTTTCTTAGTAGCAAAAGTTTCTATATTATTGGGTATAGTGATGTGGCCAGCTATGGGATATTTCCCAGGTTTTCTTATGTCTAGAGCATAGTCAGTGAGATACAAGAAGTTACCGGTTGGGGTGCAGAAAAGCTCTTTAATGGGTGAGACTCAGCTGGTATGTGTACTTTTTGTTCACTCCCACTTCATTCTTTTTTCTTCCTGCAACCTAGATGTGACAGCAAGACTTCCAGCTGACATCTTGTGATCTTGAGGATGGATGCCATGTGTTAAGGATAGTGCAGCACAAAGATAAAAGGTATCCAGAACATCGATGATAGCATATATCTATCACACTCTCTCTGGACTGTCTCCCTCCTGATTTCTTTTACTCAAGAGAAAAGTAATCTCCCAATTGGTTTAAGATACTATTATTTCACATCATTCTTATTGATGGTCAGATGCAATTTTTAACTCATACAGTCTTCTCTATTGTAGAATACGTTATGATGGGAAGCGACAGACTTATTTTACCAAGCCACAGTTATGTAACAATTATTAAAAGCAATGAAAGTCTTACTGAGTTAGTTTGCTTTGTGTGAACACAGGTCCTTCAAAAGCAAAGAAACTTTTATAAGGAATGTAGTGGTTGGCACATGGAACATAGTTTTAGAAAACCATGTTGAATAAATGGAATGGTGATATTTTACAGAGACAGTTCTCTAAATGATAAGTTCCAATATGTGAGGAAGGGCCATCTGAGAACTACTGAGTCCTACTGACAAGTGCAGTGAAGATATCTTGCATGGACATGACCAAGATACCTTGGCTAGAGGTGGCATCCTCTTCTGAGTTAACCTCAGCTTTCTTGCAATTCCAATATTCTTTAATTCTCTACCTACCCTATCCCCTTTTCTAGCAAAAGAGAGAGATCTCCATGATGGAAATGTGTCAGCAGTTTAGGTACTACTGAAACATTCTGGAACCAGACCGCTCTTAAGGTATTGTGTTTTTCTTTTTTGTTTGTTTGTTTGTTTTCTTTCATTTTTGCTTTATAAAAATCACAAAACCTTTTTGATGATGGACCTGTGTTCACACAAAGCAAACTAACTCAGTAAGACTTTCATTGCTATTTGGTTCCAAATCAATAGGTAACTACTAGTAATGTGTCTGCCCATGTGGTCTACAGCTCCAACTGGATGCCCCAGTAAATTTAACTCAGCTGACATGACCTCATAAGATAAAGCAGAGGCTGACATGGCATCACATGCTGGAAGTGAAGAGTCTTCTCAAAGGCTCTAAAATCAGAGATCCATTCTACCTCTGGATAACAGGCATTCTCAGCAAAGGACTATAGTTCAATTCAGTTCGTCCAAAAGTAACTGCTCTTATATTTGCCAGTTCTGTCATCTGTATGCCGCAAATTAATATTGGATGTGCACCAGATCTCTGAGTAGATGCAGGTGGAAAACAGCCCTGTTTTCAGCCCAAAGAGTCAATAATATATTCTACTAAGGTTCAAAGCCTCAGAGTACCTGAGGGCTGAACATCAGATTATACTTGTGACCTTAGGCTTGAAGGTGAAGAGGGATGAGGAAATCAAAGAGAAGGAATGGGAAAACTAAGGGAAGGGTAGGGAAATGCCTGTGTGCATTTCTACTTATGGAGCAAAGGTTTCCTCCTTGAATTCCCCCTCTACTCAAGTTTAATGCCATTCAACGAACATATAAAAAGCTCATTATTAAAAAATACCATCCTGGGTGCCACGGGTGCCACGTAAAACTAAATCAGACATGGACTCTATCCATTCTTCAAGATACATTTTAAAACCTATATCTTCCATAGTGGCTGTACCAATTCACATTCCTACCAACAGTGTATGAGGGTTCCTTTTCCCCCATAACCTCTCCAACACTTGTTATTACTTGTCTTGTTGATTACAGCCATTCTAACAGGTATGAGGTGGTATCTCATTGTGGCTTTGATTTGCATTTCCCTAATAGCTAGTGAAGTTGAACATCTTCTCATATGTCTGTTGGCCATTTGTATGTCTTCTTGTCTGTTCAGGTCCTCTGCCCATTGTTGTTTAAAACTGGATTTTTTGTTGTTGTTGTTGTTGAGATGTATGAGTTCTTCATATTTTGGGTATTAGCCCCTTATCAGAGTCATTGTTTAAAATATCTTCTCCCATTCAGTTGGTTGCCTCTTTGTTTTGTTGATGGTTTCTTTTGCTGTGCAGAAGCTTTTTAGTTTGATATAGTCCCATTCATTTATTTTTGCTTTTACTTCCTTTGTCTTTGAGGTCAAATTCAAAAATCCCTCTTTAAATCCAAAGAAAACAGTATAGAGATTCCTCAAAAACTTAGTGATAGAATTACCATGTAACCCAGCAATCCCTCTTCTGGGTAGCTACCCCCGAAATTTGAAAACGTTTATCCATAAAGATAGAGGCACCCTGATGTTCACTGCAGCATAATTCATAGTGGCCAAGACAGGGACACAACCAAAGTGTCTTTTGATAGATGATTAGATAAAGAATACACACACACACACACACACACACACACACACACACACACACACACACAATGGAATATTACTCAGCTATAAGAAAAGATGAAATATCACTGTACATGACAATATGGATGAATCTTGAAATTATCATGCTAAGTGAAATAAGTTAGAGAGAAAAAGTTGAGAACCATATGATTTCACTTATATGTGAGATATAAAATTGAAAACAACAAACAAACGAGACAAACAAAAACTCACAGACACAGACAACAGTTTAAGGATTACCGGAGGGAAAGGAGGGAATGGAGGAAGTGGATTAAGGGTAAAGGTGGTCAAACATATGGTGATGGAAAGAAATTTAACTTTGGGTGGTGAACTCACAATGCCATATACATATGATGTATTACCGAATTGTACACTTGAAACCTATGTAATTTTATTAACCAATGTCATCCCAATAAATTTAATTAACAATAAATAAAAATAGAACATATGTCTTCTGTGAAGCCTTTCTTATCTCCTTTTCCCGCCTCAAACCTAATGTGATTACTTACACCTTGAAACTGTGATAATCTAGTACTGTAATCCTAGAATTCTTTAATTCGCCTTGTTCTGTTTAAGACACTTAATTTAATGCAGTTCAGTAGAACACTAAACAACATTTATGTCCTAGGCCCTGTGATAAATTCTGTAATAGATGAGAAAGTAAGACACAGTTCCTGCTTTGCAGGAGCTATTAGTTAATTGGGATAAAAAAACAAAACAAAACAAAACACCAAAAAACCAAAAACACTTAAGCAATTGATTATAATTCTGTGACAGATCTACTCTACTATCAAGGCAGCTGACCTGAGAGGACAGACGCACAGAGTGTCACACATATTGACAATGGCTACACAACACTCATGCCACCTTTATTCTTTGGTAATAGATGCCCAAATTTGTCCAGAGCAGCACTGTGATGAGACTTGAATGATGAGTTATGATTGATTTAGGCCAATTATGACACTCCGTTTCCTTGTTTCTAAGTCTTCTTTGGAAGTCTTCCTATACAATCTAGGGTCAGCCAGTGAGCCCCAGGGGAAAATATATGTTTTTCAAAGATCTGGTTGTCACAGGTCCTTTCCCCTTTCATCCATTTCCAGCCTTGTAAAGAAGTTCGAAGGTGGAGAAGCTATTATGTAGGCATGAGAGCTGGGGATATTTGGCTGAAATTAAACAGCCATGAGCATATGGCATATGTGATCACCTCATGAGTGATTTATTTCACTATTCCTCAGTTGACTGTTACCCCAACCATCCCAGGGGAGGACTATCTTCTCAAAAGCATGAACGCTTTTTTTTTTTTTTTAACCCTTTAAAATGGAGATACTAATCCTTTGTCATGTGGGACAGAAAGTCACAGAGATATTGGCCCTTGGATGACCAAAACACTGAACTAAAGCCAATGGTTGCCTACCGCAGGCTTCTGAGTTTCTTAGAAAAATAAACTCCTTTAGTTTAAGCTGCTGCTGCTCATGTACTGTGTTACTAGCAGCAGAGCACCTTCCTGACTAATATAACATGGCCAAATTGCTCTGTCTGAGGCTATCTGGGAAGAGGAGACGTGTGCAACATCATGTACTCGGGTTCTAGTACACGGAAAGGACCACAGACAGTGGACAAGGCCAGCCATTAGCACTCAGTACCCTACATCAAAGGAACTGAGATGAAAAACGGTGACTCCATTAAAAATGCTAGGAATGTTAAAAAGTTGGGTTGAAGAGTCATGAATTTCATATTTCTCCTTAGTCACACAGGTTTGTTCCATGGGCTCTCTCGGTTGTAGGAATGATCATGCACTAAGAGAATGCCCTTCACCAACTTTCTGGTAGTTGGGGAGAAGGGGCAAGTAGAAATAATCCCAAGGAGAAGCTCTCCATCTGTGGCAAGGACATGTTTGTGAAGTCCCTGTTAGGCGTATGTCAGTGTCTTGTTCTAACATGAACTTTAGGGAATCTGACAGTGATAATCAAAATTGGCCTCAAATCAAAGCCCACACGTTGTGCTCACTATATGGAGACTTTCTTGACTACCCAACCCAACCACTCCTTTATACTTTAATTTTCCATTTGTTACTATCATGTGCAATTGGTTGTTTAGCTCTGGGTAGGAATCTAGGGACCTGGGTTCTGACTACTGACATGGACTTGGGTTTAAAGTCCCCTTAAGCTTTAAAAGTCAATAACTCTGCCATGTACATATCTATTATTTCATATGCTTAAAACAAGTCAGACAACTTGGACGTGTTTAAGTCGCATTAAACAAAGCAGCACTAAAGCTTTTTCATTTCGTGTCAAGTCTTCAGATCAAGGCATTAGTTAGTGAAGATGGAGGTAGGAGTCATAGCTTTAAATTCATAAGTGAGATCATAGCTGAATATGAGAAAATGACTTAAAAGGTTGCTAAGAGCAATGATAATTATTTAAAAAATGTTTATATGGCCAATTCCATGAGACACATAATACCAAAGACTGAGGACAGCATTCTTATTATGGAGATGAGTTGTAGGAGCAATGTGTTGCTATCATTGTTATGGTTGTTGTTGTAAGCATATTACCTACACTTAAGTTACACTTATTATGTTCCAGATGCCGAGCTCTATATTTCATATCCTTTAGGTCTCTACTACAACTGTACACATTATGTATTGTTATCATTTCTAGATGAGAAATTTTGTGTCAGGGGACCTAGAATGGATGGATTTTAAATCCAAGAATACTGACGTCAAAACCCACTGCTATGCCGCACTGGCTTTTAAGTAAGAACACAGAGGAATAACAGCCAGTTAAAGTGCTCGTCAGAGATGCTTGAAACCCACCTGAGGAGACCTTACCTATTGCTAAACTCTGGGCTCCCAGGATATCTATGCAGATTGTTGCCACAGATCTTGCTTTGGGCTCTGGCAGCCATTTATTATTTGCCTGCCCCACTGCCCTGCCATCTTTATTGCCTCTGGTAAAAGAGTGGAAAACGCCAAAAACATCAGCCCAAAACCTTTATCTAGTAAGTTCCAAGAGGGTAGGGGCTTTATTTTATTTCTTGCTTAATTCCCCATGTCTGGAAGAGTGCCAGGGTCAGGCAAAAACATTCAAAAACAAGAGCACTGCATGAATGAATAAATGAATGACTCTACCAAAGCTTGTCCTGTTCAGCACACCTTAGCACTCACAAAGGCTTTCTTCCTTGCTTTTATGTTAACATTCTATTTTGCAGACACTAGATAACGAAACAAGAGCATCCTTCCCTAACAGAACATATTTCACACATTTTACACTTGCTTTTACAAATGTCAGGGCCAGAGTTATAGCAAAGTGAAGATAAAGGTAGGAGTAAAGTCTTTAAATTCATAAGTCAGGCAACGGCTGAATATAAGAAAATGACTTAAAAGATTTCTAAGAGCAATGATAATCGTGGTAAATGCTAATATGGTCAATTCCATAATACATAATACCAATGACACATTCTCAAGGTGCCTGAGAATATGAGGGCCTATTCTTCCTTCTGGAAAAGAGGAGAGGAAGTATAGCATAGGAATTAAAAGCATGGACTCTGAAGCCCCTGGGTTCCAGGACATTCTGAGCGGGCTACATGATCACTGCTTCCTTTCTTCTTAATGAATGTCTTGATCTGTTTCTCTCAGCTCTATTTAATTTGCCTTC